>NC_136422.1:127820000-128420000 GCF_052625555.1 Lactuca saligna
TTCATTGCCTTGCAGATTTCCTTTTTAGCTTGAGTCTATTTATCACGAGCCTCATGTCATTTTCTTCCCTCCCCTAATAGGGGTTGTTTGTTTTTTGTGTAAAGATCTGAGCAACCACTTTTGTCTGCGTCGCGCAGACAACGTGCAGACATATGCCCTCGCAGATTGTTTGTTTTTTTGGAAGTGCGCAGATCAGAAAACGTTGCGCGAGGTCTTCCTGGCGCAGACATGGGTCACTGTCTTCAAAGATCGTCAGACCTCATTTTAATCTAAAAAAAAAAAAAAACATAGGCTACTGTGTAGTTTCTTTTTTCTTTATTTTTTTTTGTTAAAAATACATTTTTAATGTTTATGACATGAAATTAAGTTTAAAAATTCAATTTATTTTAACAGCCCGCAGACGTTAAAAACAAACAATCTTCTTATCGCAGACTGCAGACATTTGGTCCACCTCTTCTGCCGCAGAGACTTACAGATATGGTCCGCAGACTGCAGATATTTTGACTTCAAAAAAACAAACAACACCTTAGTTTTGGCTATTGCTAGTGCACGTATTTCATTGGCTAAATGTGAAGACACCTCGATAATAGTGGATGACTTGGTGAAATTTATAGGTTGTTCCTTAGGCTATCCAGAGTGGAGGTAGAAGAAGACGCTTGATGCTGATTGGACATCCAAGTCACACGTGAACACTACCCGGTGGCTTGGCTATGGAGTCTCCATGAAGACGATGCATTCGATTGGTTTAGAATTTGGTCCCTCATATTTTCTCTCATTCTCTCTCCTCCTTTTTGCCCTTCACTACCAATCCACCGGTAAACACCATTTCCACAACCTAATGGGTTGATTGTGAAATGGTAAAATACCTACGTAGCGCTGAGTTAGAAGGTGTTTTGGATATAACCACTCCCCACAACCTTAGCATTAGAACATCCTCATGCTCCACATTAACTAAGAACATCACTTAATCTTCATTAAATACTTTGGGGTTGTACTCTTAAAATAAAATATCTCCCCCTTAGACATATCATCATTTTCCGCATCTGATGACCAAGGAATTTGTGGAGATATATGTGATTTTGGATTAAAGGGGGTTATATTGGTCATCCTTTTTAGACAGCTTTTTAAATTAATCAATCCAAGCTCCTATACCGACGATATTTTCTTGAATCTCTTTAGATGGGGATGATGGTTCATTAAGCGACGACATTTTCTAACCGTGTACCAACGACAAGTCATCACAGACAAGTCAGGATAGGTCAAAAAAGTTGCCAAGATAGGTACCCCCTATACCGGCGACATGTCGTTGGTACAAATACCGTTAGGAATGATTTTCGAGATAAAAAAAATAAAGTTTTATTAATTACTTGTGGCGACGACATGTCGTTGGGATAGGTGCCACCTATAGCGACGACATTTTGTCACCACATGTTTTCCACAAATGTCGATCAAATACCTATAGCGGCGACTAGTCGTTAGGATAGCTATTGGGTGTTCTTTTTTCTAGTTTTTACAGATTTTGTACATTTACCATTCGTGCATTTTTAACAAATCCAAACATTTTGCAGCATATATCAAATAAGATACAATAATTGGGTACCATTGTTCAAATTTAAAACATCAAATTCATGTTTAATATTACATACCAAATTAGATACAATAAGTAGTTAACATTGTTCAAAATAACACAAAACATAAACATCATTATATTCTTTTTTTTTTTCTTCTTCTTCTTCCATCCTCTCGGGTTCGACATTTTGTTGAGAGGTATTTCCTTGTGACGTACTTCCTTCTGTGTTGGAATTGAATAGAAAACTAGCAAACAGTGGTGGTTATGTAACATCCCAAAAATTTTAACAAATTTGAACTTTTTAAAACACCCCATTTATTAACAAAAGTGTTTACAAAAACATGATTTAAAATTAGAGTCTCCTAAGATCCACTCCGTTCTAAAACTGAGGATGCATACGGTCACGCATTTGCCTTGCCATGAATCATTTGAAGAAACTAAAACCATAAACAAATCGTAAACAAGAATCTTAGTGAGTTCCTCCAAAATACCACGCACAAACAGATAGTACATAAATAGCAGCATGTACTAGGTCCACAACTAAAGACTGGATTACCCATGAGCCCATAATATAAGTACGGCTTGCCTATCGACCCACAACTCATATCTGGTTTGCTCTTGAGCCCACAATATAAGTTAGGCTTGCCCCCGGGGCTCACAACTTATGTCTGCCTTGCCCCCAACTCAATCAATCATCGGACTAGAATACCAATGTTCAGCCCTCAGTAAGAGTCTGGCATACCAACTGGTCCTCAGCTTATATCTTGAATGTTACTAAGCCCCCAGTATGAGTCTGGCATGCCCCATCCGAGCCTCAACTCATATCTGGATTGCTCCAATACCCTCAACCCCTTAGTACGAGTCTGGCATACCAACCAGGTCCTCAGCTCGTATCTTCAATGTCCTGAGCCCTTAGTATGCATATGACATGCCCTAATCAGCTCTCAACTCATATATGGAATTGTCCAGGGTTTGTTGGCTACAGAACAAAGCAGTACAAGCTTAACCCAACACAATATGCCGACAAATAAGCAACACACACAGTAGGGGTGTTCACAGCCAGTTCAATTCGGATAGTAATAAAATTATGAACCGTGACCACAAGGCGGGTAGCTCATGCGAACTAACCGAAACCGAACCATAGTGACAAAAAAACCGAACCGAACCGAACCGTATGAAAGCGGGTAACCACGGTTTGGTTCACGGGTACCAGGTAAAATATAAAAAATTAAATTCAAATGAAACTACAAACTCCATTTTAGTTACCTCTTTTTTAAAATTAGTAAGTCAAAGAGTTTAAAAAAAAACATAATGAAGTTCAAATATCATATATTATAATTTGTATATTAAATACAATAATAAAAATAACAAGAAAATCAAATGAATTTAAAATTACAAAATTGGAGTTGTCGATATAGATTTTTGTTTAGGTTATTCGACTCGTAGATCAATCGAAACAATACTAATGAAATAATACTTTTTTTTTACTTTATATATATATATATATATATATATATATATATATATATATATATATATATATATATAATATCAAACGGTTTGGTTCGGGTATCCGCGGATACCTAAATATCAAAACCAAAAACCAATCCGTTGATATCCGGTTTTTTCGGTTTCGGTTTCTTTCGGTTTCGGTTTTTTCGGTTTCGGATTAGCCGGTTCGGCTCGGTTTATCGGTTTTGCGGTTTTTTTGCACACCCCTAATATACAGATAATCATGCACACATAATCATAGGTAGTCTGATAGATCTACCATACTAACAATATCGGCAACTAGCATAGTCATGCAGATCTATTCCATAGTGAGCATATTAGTGAATTGTAGGATAACAAACCAATACACCGGCATTGGTGCCTTCGACTCGTAAATACAGTGAGGAAAACTCACCTCGCACCGCTGAACATAAAGACGATCCCTAGTTGTTGGTTGCCAGATCCCCAAACCGCCAATATCAAGAAAACACCCCATCATAGTTGATCCCACGAATAATTTTTGACTGCAGAACCACTATGATCCACATGCTATCAAATACTAAAATGACAACCCATCAACCTTTAGCCCCTGACACACGTTATGACTGAAAATTAGGGTAAAAGACCTTTTTATCCTTCTGAAGCTTGGCCCGAAGCCAAGGCCCAACTAGATGGCTAAAGGCCCAAAATTCAAAATAGATTTCTAGGTCCCAAATATGGCCCAATTTTCCAAATTGGGCCCAATTCCTTTTGTGGGCCTTCACCTAAGAAAGTCCATCAAAACAAAAGCCAAAACGATAAAATCCAGATGGCCTAACATGGCCCAAGACAATCCGAGCCCAAAACCAGAGTCGAAAACAAAGAGGCCCAATAGTGTCGCATATGCGAGGCTGCGTAGAATCCTAATAGTGCCGCATAGTACCGCATACGCGAGCCGAAAACCAAAGGTATGCTTAGCGTACACGGGGTTGTGTAGAATCCTCCATCGGGGTGGCAAAATGGGTATGCGGGGCGTACACCTCCCTACGCAGGGCGTACCCTCGCAAGACTCAATTTCTTCATAACTGCTTAATGGCTAAGAACTTGAGCTCATACTTAAGATCCAAGGTCTAGGGGCGTACCCTCGCAAGACTCAATTTCTTCATAACTGCTTAATGGCTTAGCACTTGAGCTCATACTTCAGATCCAAGGTCAGAGGCATACTATGGCTATAAAATTCCTAAATTTATGACTTTCCACGTCCAAAAAGTCCTTAATGCAAGGTCTTAATCAATTAATACCTTCTACAAGAAGTATAGAGAAAAACTAGCTAAAGTGATCTCACTTTTATGGCTTAGAACCCCTCTTAGGGTCTAAAAGGACAACCCAAAACGACAAAAACCAAACATGCATCACAATGGGACTTTTGGGACAAAAAGAACAACATAATGCTACCAAAATGAGATCCAAGCAAACAAAGCATAAAGGTAGCAACTTTTTACCTTCTGGAGCTTCCCAAGAAGATGATGATCCAAGATCCATAAGCTTGCTTCAACTACTAATCTCCTTGATGCAACTCCTTCTTCCTTAAGAACACAAAGAACACACTTTTAGCTCAAAACACTCTCTTATGGGATTAGGGTTGCCAAAAACGACTCAAGGGCGTGGAGGCTAAAAAGGTGAGGCTAAATGATCCATAAAGGTGATTAAATACCCCATAAACCCTAAAACTTAGGGTTTCTTTCTAACAAGAGTACACCCATCGTACATATTAGTACGCCCAACGTAATAGGGCACACCCTAGTACGCTTAGCGTACGCACATGTACACTTAGCGTACCACTCCTTCTCCCAAAATTATGATTTTTCCAATAGGGATTCTTGCGACCACTTCCTTTCAAAACAAGGACCAAAATGGCATACTTTAAAGCCAATAGATGAATTTGAAAATGCTTGAAAACTGGGGCATTACAGGTTGGGAGTTCGGAATACATGTCGCCAATGACGCATTATATTGTTGCAAGTATTCTTGCATTTTTTGTACATCAGATTGGGATTGAGATTGGAAAGATGTGGAAGTTGAAGCTCATTCATTTCGAATTAGACCGAAGTTGGTGACTGGTCTCCTACCCACTACGCGAGCATGCCCTTGTCTTTGTCCCGAGGGCATGTGCGATCCATTCTTCCTCATCTACTTCTTCGCCTTACCCGACCCCGCTTTGCATTTTCTCGTATTTATCTTGAATCTTCTCCTAAAATAAAGAATATAATAAACATACAATAATTAAAACAAACAACTAAACTTAAACATTAAAATAATAATAATATACCTTAGACAGAAACTATAATTAATAATAATAACATATTTAACTAACGTATTAATTTCACTTATCACTTACCCAATCTTGTTGTGCTCGACTTGTACACCAACCCTAGCCTTCTTTGTAGCGCATCTGTCTCCAACCCTCAATATGTTGCGGCTCCAGTCCTATTTTTTCCTATAATATGTCAAAAACAATAAATATATTTATACAAGTGTTAATAACATTTTTAAATAATACTAATTTATTTTATTACTTTTAAATGACATCGTTGAGCATATGACTTACATCCATGAGAACTTGTGTCCGGAAGTTTCGACCTAGTAACTTTATTTTTGGCCGACGTGTGTATATATTCATCAGTAAAAAAACAACCTACAAATCATCTTATTCCAAGCTTCGACAGACCAATCAATCTGTGGATGTATTTTTGTCCTTTCCACATCCTCATATCCACCATCATTTTCAAAATGTTTTTTCATGTCATGCTTGCAATCTCGATAAGCTTTTTGCATACTAGCTTGGGTACTCGCTCGAATGGGTTCCCACAACTCTGTGCCCAAGTACATATCGAGATAAAAATAAGTCTGCAAAAAATACATATTTGATTAGTAAAAAGAAATATTTAATAACTGTAAAATTCAATAGATATAAAATATTTTGTATACTTACTTCTAGCTCGAGATATAAATTATCTTCATACTTGGTAGAAACATGGTGCCAAGAATGATAATGCAACGGTACCTCTGATCCCACCAGATTTGAGATCAATCTGACAAACAAGTGTCTGTTGTCCCACACGAATCAATACGTCCTCCTGGATGTATCAAGGCTAACGACCAAAGGATTACTACCTTTATCTTCATACTCATCGTATAAATTTAAGTTTCTCCATTTCCCATGTACATTCACATTCTTCACTTTTGCTACATTTACACATAGAATTGGAAATCTAGAAACTTAAAACTATACAAATATATCGAATACTTAATATTTTCATGTAACTTACATGATTGGCAACCCGATGGTAAACCATGTGTGACCATGTGTGGGCGTCTATCCTCACTGTCTCCTCCATGTTACCTCATGACTTCTGCCATTTATTCAACAAATATTATAAACATTCAAAATATATAATAAAGCTACTTATAAATAGGTAACATTTAAAAACTTAACACATACTATAAACAATCAGGATATATGTTAGAACAAAGTTCTTTTAGGATCGTATGATTCTAAGCAAGATACAAAATAAGAACGTAATAAGAACACAAGTATTGCGCTGAATATGTCGAATGATTAATGCAATAACACCTCAGAATAGCTCGATAAAGAACTTCAATATGTAGAGGCGTTTAGGGTTACAAGAATCAACGTAATGAAAAACATATCAATATACGCATGCATGCATGCATATATATATATATATATATATATATATATATATATATATATATATATATACTATAACCCTAACAATTAATCTAGATAACTATGTAACTAATCTTGATAGACATGGATGGACAGGCCCAATCCGGATACAAAATACTTAGCCCAAGACGCAACACAAATATACTCAACAATCTCCCCCTTTGCGTCCTTGGAGCAAAAACTTCATTCCTTCTTAACAACAGAAGACTTCTTCACTGTTTTAAACACCTTCGGTATAAGGGCCAGAACATGATGTCGAAATGTAATATACCACCGAAGCATGTCTGTGAAATTCTTCTTGTCAGCCACCGAGTTCTACTTGCATCGATGTATGATATTTATGATATGCTCCAAGCAATCTGTTGAAAACAGATGCTTATCGACCAAAGCAAACAGAAACTTGTGTCTATCACCTTTAGTGAACATAACTGTCAGATTTGCTGAATCAATTTGCCCCAATTTCATTTTGGTCACGTCATTAGGCTTAGATGTCGGCTTCACAGTCGGCTTTCTGTTCATAACCTTAGCTATCTCCTGATCCATGGTTGCTAGCTCATGAATATAGGAGGCCAACAATCTTTTAATATGTTGAAGAATCGGCTCATACTCCCTAGGATTAGAGAGCAGAATGTTGTATAGCAGAATCCAGTCGTGTGGATTAAGGTTGGGAAGATCTGCTAGAGAGATAAAAGACTCCGTGTTTGCTAAACCACGGTTGATCTTGAAATTGACATTGACGAATCTCTCTGTAGATAAAGGTTTCGGTACCTTGACTTTAGTAATTTTCTGTGCTCTCCTTGTCAAGTACTGTGGTTGACCATTCTTCAAATAAAAATCTATCAGCTCCCTGTCAACCTTAGGATGTGGATATAGAACCTCAGCAGTTGCCTCAAAGCAGTGGAACATGAATGCTTTTCTGGTTATGGTCATGTCAAACTGCGAGTCTCTAGAGTTTTCACAGTCAAACAAAGCCACTGGTTCCAACCAATAGACAAATGGAAACTCAATCGCTTGATTGATAAGTGTATCTCTGTTCCACTCCGGAAAAAGAGCCTTCTTGCACTGCAAGGCCTCTTCAACTTCCTTATTCTTCTTCTCCCTTTCTTCAGCCTCTCTGGCCACTTTCATAGTTTCATTCAACTCTTTGTCTCTCTTTTTCCTCTTGAGAGCATCTGCAATAGTCTCTTCTTCTGTATCACTATCAGTTGCAATATGAATCTCTTTTTGTTTAAGCTTTTTCTCAGAAACTGAAGCTAAATTAACCTTCGGTTCTGTTTTTACCTGTTGTACACTACCCTCTCCCCCTTGTTTTGGAGGTATTAACCCCTCCGAAACACCCTTCATTTCGCTAAGTATGGCAATGGTAGGGAGGAGTTTGGATTGAAGATGTTTGCGAATGTCAAGGTTAGGATAGGATCATGAGCTTCTAGAAAATTGGTCAGCACGTCCTTAACATCTCCTGCACAACTTTTGTACACCGCCGTTTGAGTTTTTAACATAGAGATTTCCTACTCTGCCTGGGCTAGCTGCACCTTCTGTATATTAATAGTGGCCTGTTGTTTGACTAGATCCTCCTTCAAGGCACTCTCAGTTGCCAGATTTGCAGTTAGAGCATCAAACCGAGAGTCCACAGATTGTAAAAAGGAGGTGGTTTCTGTTTTAAACTCAGTATGAACAACATCAAATTTGTCAGTTTCTTCATGAAGAGACTTTGAGAAGGAATCCACTGATGCTTGGTATTTTGCTGCATTGGTGTCAACATGAGATTTTAAAGAGTCAAGGAAAATCTGAGTTGTAGGAACAACCTCATAAACTTCCTTGGTGGCTTTCTTACAAGTAGAAGCAGGCTCATTCACAGCCGCTGTAGATTTATCAATGGCATCAATGTACTGTTGAAGAGTTGTCTCCAAAAATGCTTTAATCACCACACCACCATAGGCTTTACTATCGGCAAGCAGTTTATCCAACTTTTCATGAATGTCTTGGATCTGCTGACTTGTGACAGAAGCATCAACTGTATCTTCTGATGGAATTCGATAAGGGCTGTAGTAAATAGAATCAAAATCCTCATCATCTCCCCCCAAGAGTGGCAGCAGAATCGGAGGATTGGGTTGGTGAAGGTGGTAAGTTGATAACTGGAGGTTCAGTCATAGTAGTAGCCCTTGTATCAGATACATTGACTTCTACTATGGATTTGGGAATGGTAGTTATGGTAGATTCAGTTACAAGTGGAGTTGATAATGGTATAGTGGAAATAGGAAAAGAAGCAATCGGTGAAGAAGGTGGCATAATGATTGTTTGAGTGATAACTGGTGGAGTAACAGCAGGAGCAGAAAGTTCGACTGTCTATTTTGGTGATGGAGGAGGAGTTAAAATTGTTGTTTGTTGTGGAGATTCTGGTGGAGTAGGGGAGCGTGGAGGAGTGCGCTCTCGGGGCGAGTCATGATGTACTTCCTCTTCCTCAGGTTGTTCAGCATCAGGCTCTATTCTTGGAGAAGTGTGTTCTCTTGGCCTACGAGCCATCTTCTTTATCTTTTTCTTTTTCGGTTTAGAAGAGTCCCCCTCATCAGATTTTCGCTTAGAGGACTTGGCCTTTGGTTCCTCAGGCTCCTCTTTGTTTGTAGGTTTCTTTCCTCGGTTGACCGGCTTCTCCAATGCATCTAATGCAGCTTGCTGCTCAGGAGTTAGAACCCTCGGTCCAATAGGAGGTAGTTTCCTATAATCGGCCAGGACGTTGCTCTGTTCTGAAACACACCTGTACATTGTTTCAGGAATCATTCCATAGTGAAGAAACTTACGTGGATCTGAAAGAATAATTTTCTTCGTATGGAAGGGAGCGATTGTAGCAAGAAGAGCATCCTTCAGGATTGGAATCTCCAACGAATCGATAGCCTTCTTGGTAATCAAAGTCCAAAAAATGGCTACAAGAGATTTCTGAATGGCGTGTCGTAATGTTTAGACTCTGCACCACTTGAGACCAGATGATGGAGCCGTAATCGAGATTGATCCCATTGTAGAGGCCATAAAGAAGAGTAAGAAACCCTTTGCTGGTAGTATCGGAACCACCACTTCGTTCGGCCAAACCCTTAATCAACATGGTTAATAAACCATTCCATTGGGATGGTAAACATGATTTCTTCACCTTTGTAATCGTTGTAAGCACATTCGTGTGCCCCATTTCGTACATCATGGAGAACAGTTGTGATGTCGTGATGAAATCTGGTGAGATAATGGAGGAATCGACTGCAAGGCCCAAGATTGAACAAAACTTCACTTTTGAAATTGAAGATTTCTTGTTGTGGATGGTGAAGTAGATGCGATCCTTGTTCTTGTCATATGTCGCCGAAGAATAAACTTGTGATAATAGCGACATTGGAACGGCTTCAACATGGGTTAGGGCTAAAACTAGGGGGGAATGTTTCAAGAATTCCACAACCTGTAACATGTATGGATCATATAAGAATGGACTAAGTTCAATGATCATGTTTTGGTTTGGTTTTATGGTGAGCAAAGAAGATGATGCGGTCTGATCATGTGCTGATGAAGAAGTCACCATTGATGAATGAAGAAGAAAATGAACAATGTTTACTTGTTGTGTACGTTGAGAGAATTGAGACTGGTAAATGACAAATAAACCATTCACCCCTTTATATACTGTTGCTTGGAGAGAGAAAATCGTGATGATGAGGTTGCTAAAACGTCGCCTGAAAAAGTGCGATGTGTGACAGTATGGTTACTCTCAGGACTACGTCAGCACGCATGGGTTTAGAAACAGATCAAATTCACGCGCCTAAATCTTATCTTTAATTGGCGTTTGAAATTCCATATAGTTCCTTGTTTGGTTACGATGGATAACCAAAACTCATACCAAACAGTACCTAGAATGTTGGAAAATATAATTTTCGTGCATAAGTGTGACAAAGAGAAAGAAATACATCAAATGTGTATAGGATGTGAGTGATGTCTGTGAGACATAAAGCAGAGGATTCCGGACAAGAATCACTTCCTTCGAAGTCAAGATAGACTTGAAGTGCTTGTGTGGTTTCCCGAAAAATACAATCAAGTGTTTGTTAATAAACATTGAAAGGCTTCTTTTAATAATAGGTTTAGGGTAGCTTGTGCCTAACCGAACTTCGAGTTTTAACATAAAACCGATCGTTTGAAGAAGTACCTCTGAGACCGATGTGGTCTATTGAACAGGTAGGTAGGATATCTTATTTTAGTGACTATATTGGAATCAGAAATCTCAAAAAAAAAATGGATCTTTTTGGGAAGAAATGCCTTGGTTGTAGACAATTTCATAAAGATCTCACAAAAATAAAAAGAGATTTCCTTTGGTAACCAGTAAAATCTTGAATGTATAATTCACCGTCAATTCATTTTTGGTGTTAGATTTTGGTTTTCACTCAGCACATGGTATATGTATCTAAGATCATAAACACAGATGTTGTGTAACCATATACCTCAGTGGTAAAGACCGAGAGTCTCCAGGGTTACATTGGTGAACCGAAAGTAGATGGAGAATGTAAAGAGGTGGCTTAAGGACCGAATGTACCTTCTGCTACATAATCCTGACAGAGCAGAGAAACTTTTAACTCATATGAGAAGAGTAAGGTAGCTCTAGACCGAGTAGCATAAATTAGCCTGATTTGGAAGAAACGATAGGTATAGATCGAATCATTAAGGCCTACTCAAGATCGTAGAGGGTTAAGACGACATGCAACAGTATGCTTCTAGGGACCCTTAACTAGTTCATGTTAAAATTAAATCATACCTGCCTTAGATCCACAGTTGGTTGTTCTTGTTACCCATATAGCCTAAGAAAAATAAAGAGAAGCACCAAACAAACAATCGAGATAGATAAAATAATACTAAAAACAAAAAATATAAAATGTTTTTGGATTTTCGAAATTTTCTGAAAAAGAATAAAAACAGAAAGATAAAATATTTAAAGTTCAAAGCAAACAAAAGATATGCACAAAATATACAACCGAAACCTTATCTGAGAGAAGCGAAATAGATCGAACTTTCGGTTCATTTTTGTTCCAGAAAATTACGGAGCAGAGATAGACAAAGCGGTTTGTCCATTTCTGTTCCCTAAAATTCGAGATTTGAAATAGACCGAGCGGTCTGTCCATTTCGGTTGTCTAATTTTTAATGAGAGATTTGAAGATTCGGTACTGACTCTCCTTCCATCATGCCCAAGCCTTGTAAGATTTTGTTAAAGGTTGCTTCTAATAATGCTTTAGTAAAGATGTCAGCTAGTTGATTAGCAGATCGAACAAAGTGAACTTCCACATTCCCGTCTTCTACATGATCCTCGATGAAATGATACCTAAGTGCAATGCACTTTCAGAGTCGCAGTAGAGAGGAATCTTTTTCATACATAACCTATAGTCTCTTAATTGACTTTGAATCCAAACCACTTGAGAGGTACAAGATGCGGCAGCGATGTACTCAGCTTCGACTGTGGATAATGAAACACAGGTTTGTTTTTTGGATTGCCAACTCACAAGTTTTCAGTCAAGAAATTGGCATCCACCTGTAGTACTTTTTCTGTCCAGTCCACATCCTCCTAAATCAGCATTAGAAAAGGCTTGAATGAAGAATCCTGATTTAGCAGGATACCAGAGACCGAGAGATGAAGTTTTCTTCAGATATCGAAAAATATTCTTCACAACAAACATGTGAGGTTCTCTTGGATTGTCTTGAAACCTGGCACAGTAACAAACAGAAAACATAATATCTGGTCTACTAGCTGTCAGATACATAAGAGACCCTATCATTTGTCGATAAAGTGTTATGTCCACAGCAAGTTTCTCAAGAGATGGGGTTAGCTTAGTGCCGAATGCCATAGGAACCTTCACTTTTGAATCACCCTTCATTCCAAATTTCATTAGTAAGTTATTGGTGTATGCCTCCTAGTTTATAAAAATACCTTTTGGTCCCTGTCTAATATTCAAACCAAGGAAAAAGTTAATTGGACCCATTGCGCTCATTTCAAATTTAGTCTCCATCAACTTCCTGAATTCACCTGTTAAGCTAGGATTCGTGGAGCCAAAGATAATATCATCAACATAAATATGAACAATCATCAAATGTTCGCCTTCCTTCTTACGAAAGAAGGTTGGGTCAACCGAACCTTGTTTAAATTTTGACATTTTTAAGAAGCGAGTCAGTGTTTCATACCAGGCTCTCGGTGCTTGTTTTAGCCCATAGATAGCTTTATCCAGCACATAGCAGTGATCAGGGTATTTTTCATTCACAAAACCAGGCGGTTGTTCAACATAGACAGTTTCTTCTAATTCTCCATTCAAGAAATCGCATTTAACATCCATTTGGAAAACTTTGAAGTTCTTGTGAGCAGCATATGCAAGAAAGATTCTAACAGATTCCAACCTTGCTACTGGAGCAAAGGTTTCTTCATAATCTATCCCCTCTTCTTGACAATAACCTTTTACTACCAACTGAGCCTTGTTACGAATGACATTCCCATCCTTGTCCAGCTTATTTCTAAACACCCATTTTAGGCCGACAACAGAGGCATCTTTCAGTGTGGGAATCAACCTCCAAAATCTGTTGCGTTCGAACTCATTGAGCTCATCCTGCATTGTTTGAACGCAATCAGAATGATCAAGTGCAACATTTACAGTTTTCGGCTCTATCTTGGAGATAAAAGAATTAAACATACAAAATTCCATTTTAGAGAATAATGCAGTTTGTTTCGCCTTCAGTTGAGACCGAGTAAGAACACTTTCGGAAGTTTCACCAATAATTTGCTCTTTGGGATGGTCCTTTGTCCATTTTACTAATGGAGGATAGCTTGGATCATATTCTAGTTGCAATTCAGCTTCTACTTCTATTTCAACATCTGACAGATCACCTTCGCCTTCATCAGTAGAACTATCACTTACTTTTTCCTTCTCCCCCTCGAATAGCGAAGTGAAGTCTCTATCATCATCAAAGTTTGTATTGCTTGTTGAAGTGGGTGTCTCCCCCTCGATTGGATTTTCACTTGTGATTTTTGGATCAGTTGTATCTTTATCATCTGTACTTTTAGATGTTGGGGATGAACTTGGATTCTCCCCCTCAACAGAAACTTCAGCTGTCTTTGGAGTGGTTGAGCTTTCCCCTTGGAACGTTGAAGCTTTACTTGGAGAGCCTTTGGATGACTTAGGACTTGGTGGTTCATTTTCCATCTCTTTAGTGGCTTCGTCTATGACCTTCTTGAGATTATCTACTTTGTTGTCTACTGCTGTTGCCTCCGAATGAATTGCTTTTTCTGGTTCATCGAATAGCCGAATGTATTCCTCAAACAGGTTGGATATTGGAACCGAGACCTGTCCAGATTCTGGAAATATGTCTCCTGAAGCATTGTCAGTCCTTTGAACCTTTTTCATATAACTGTCATCAAAAGTGACATAATAAGTTTCTTCAATTTTTCTAGAACTCTTGTTCAACAACCTATATGCTTTTGATGACAGAGAGTAACCCAGAAATATGCCTTCATCAGCTTTAACATCAAACTTATTTCGGTTCTCTTTAGAGTTAAAAATAAAGCATCGTGAACCGAAAATATGGAAAAATTTGACGTTCAGTTTCCTATTATTTAAGATCTCATTAGGAGTTATGGAGAATCTCTTGGTGAGCAAAGATCGATTCTGAGTATAACAAGTAGCAGCGATGGCTTCAGCCCAGGAGTATAAAGGTAGAGAAGCGTAACTGAGCATGGTTTTGGCTGCTTCACATAGAGAATGGTTTCATCTTTCAACAATCCCATTCTGCTGTGGTGTATAGGGGGCCAAAAAATTGTGAGTTATCCCCTTATCAGCCAGAAAGTCTTCAAAGTCCTTGTTCTTGAATTCTAGTCCATTGTCACTTCTGATGTTTCTGACTATCTTCCTTAATTTCACTTCCACTTGCTTGATGAACACCTTCATCTTGGGAGTTGCATCTGATTTCTGTTTAAGAAAGAAGACCCAAGTGAAGCGGGAAAAGTCATCTACAATAACAAGAATGTACTTACTTCCACCGATACTCTCTATAGCAGAAGGTCCACACAAATCAATGTGTAACAATTCAAGTGCTTCCAATATCTTAGTATTGATGCGTGTTGGGTGGCTTTTTCGGCTTTGCTTACCCATTTCACATGCTACGCATAAATGCTCCTTATCGAACTTGAGAAGAGGAAGGCCTCGAACATGATCCCCAATCACCAATTTGTTGATATCTTTGAAATTTAGGTGTGATAGATGTCGATGCCATAACCAGCTTTCATCAATGTTTGCCTTTGTCAGAAGACAAATAGCTGGTGTCTGTCGTATTGAATTAATATTTAAAGGGTACATCTCACCCTTCAGTGCAGATTTCAGCGGAACCTTCTTAGATTGTTTTTCGATTATCTCAGACCCCTCATCATCGAATCATACCTTCAAACCTGTGCGCACAACTAATTGCGATACACTGATGAGATTGTGTTGCAATCCCTCTACGTAATCCACATTTCTGATTGAGAAATCTCCATTAGTTATCATGTCGTATCCTTTGATTGTTCCATATGAATTGTTTCCAAACATCACAGACCCACCATCTTTTAGGGACCGGAACTCCCTTAGTTCCTCCTTCCTTCCTGTCATGTGACGCGAGCAACCACTGTCTATATACCATTCTTCGTCAAACTGCTCGTCACTGATTACCTGCAAATTCAAGCAGATTTTGGAACCCAAAGTTTCTTGGGTCCTCGTGAGTTTTTCATAGAGAAAGGAATTACAATAGAAGCATCAACCAAATAAGTTCGTTTAATTAAAGTTGTTTGATCTTTTCTTTTAATGGTATAGACCTTGATTTTTGATTTATCTTTTTTAAATTTTAGTGTATCATTTGGTGTTGCTTTTGATGGTTTAGTGTTTTTCGTTTGATTCCTAGGTTTAGTAGAGGATTTCTTATTTTCCTTCTCAGAATCTGATACCAACTTCCCTTTTCCTTTAATGTCCTTTAAAGAATTTGTTTTATCTTGGGACGTGGAGGTTCCATAACTAGGATTAGAATTGAATCTGGTTTTAGGACCAAATCTGGGTCGAGGACTGAAAGTGCTTCGAGGACCAAAAGTGGGTCGAGGACCGAAAGTGGGTTCAGGACCGAGACTAGAATTTCAGTTCTGCGATTTGGAATAATACGAATTTGGACTAAAGTTTTCCTTCATCTTTTCCTTTCCCTTGTCCATGGATTCTTTCCTGGGAATCTCATAGTTGGGACTTTGAGAATTCCAATGCCTTTTACGTTCATTCATATTCGTGGCGTATCTTTGATTTCTCAGGCGTTTCTGTTCAGCTAGCTCCTTCTGAGATTTGTGAACATTGAAGCTTGCCTTTGGTTTCTCTTTCTGGTGGG
Organism: Lactuca saligna; assembly: GCF_052625555.1. NCBI lineage: Eukaryota > Viridiplantae > Streptophyta > Magnoliopsida > Asterales > Asteraceae > Lactuca > Lactuca saligna. The sequence continues at coordinate 127,836,182 of NC_136422.1, forward strand.
TTGTAGATGACTTAGTTTCAACTTTCGGTGCTTCCTCTCTTTTGAGCAGAACTTTCGGTTCTTCCCTCTTGATAGGAACATCAGGTTCAACCATCAGTTCTTTAGGAACATCTTTGGTTCCACTTGTGCTAGGAATATCGAAACTGGAGGGTTTGTTGAGGGGTTCTGGTATGTATCTACCCTTGACTCTCCATGTGGTTTTCTCAGATAGTCCCACAGTTTCGTCTGCGTTATCAATAGGAGCAGACCAGAAATAGTCTTCGCAGCCTACAACATTATCTTCGTCAACTATTGTTCTTAATTCTGCCGTCTGCCTTTGAGTGACTCCAGTCGTAGCATAAACCTGATTTGGCATGGTCTTGACCTTTTGATAAACCAAATCTTTTTCCTTAAGTTTTGGTTTCTGTTCTTTTGACAGACAAGCAAACTCACCCGAATTTTCTGATATTAGAGGTTTTTCACTCTCGGTTTCATTTTTCATAAACTTAGAACAATCGACCTCATCTTCTACTGAGATTTTACTCATCTCGCTTTCCGCATCAAATTCAGACGAATTATCTAAGTTTATTTTATTATCCTTAACAATTTTAGCATTTGACAAGTCGAATGTTTGTATAGTTTCAGTTTTAATCTTTAGCCTATCATTTTCATCTAAGATATCTTTTAACATACTTTTATGTTCCTTAGAATCAATGAAAGTTTCTATCTTATCCAAACCTAGCCTATACGACATTGACGTTTCTTCAGAGGACACTTCTTATTCACATTCTGCTATAACTTCATCTTCTTTAAATTCAAGAAAGGGAAAAATCATCTTATGAATTTTCTTACCAATTTCACAATTTAAATGTAATTGAGCAATATTAGTATAAAGACGCTTAGCAATCAAACAAAAAACATTTCTTTGTTTTAATAACTTTAAATTCTCTCTTTGCAAATAAATACTTTCATCCCTAGCCCTAACTAACTCTGCTTCCTTCAGCTCAATCCAGATTCTCCTCTCCTCACTTTTTGAAGACACCCTGCCGAGTTGGTTAGTTAGGTTAGAATTTGCTAAGCGGGTTTGCATGAGGCTACAACTTAGGTTAGAGAATTTAGAGTTTAATTCATTTAATTCTTCTTGATAATCAATTTTTGAAATTTTATGAGACTCAAGAATAGAATGTACCTTTTTGATCAATCGATCGCAGTCATTGATCTTCTCAGTCACTGGCTTGGCCACAAAACACTTATTTTCAGTCAAGTTCGGCTCCGAATCTGCACTCTCGGTTGGTGGACCAGCAGCGACGATAAAACATTTTGCACCCGAACCTTCATTGTTTTCCACATACACCTTTCCATGAGTGGGTCTTCTAACCTCTTCGTCTTCAGAGTCAGTTGACCATACTTCTACGCCACCAAACTCGTCTTCCTCAGCATTTTCCTGTACGATTAAGGCATTCATTGAGTTGTTGGATGCCTTTTTCTTTTTGACTTCTTCTAATTTGCGCATATAATACGCTTCGTTATCTTCAACCTCTCTCTTCTCAGCCATCTTTCTCAACATGCAATCTTTGGCAAAATGGTTTTTGCCGTGACAATAGTTGCAGTCGTATCCGGAGTCTCCTGCAAGCTTCTTCTCCTTTTTCTCTTCATCCTATTGAGAGCAGACTTTCGGTTCATCCTTCATCTTCTCAGAACTGTAAATTCCCTGCCAGTTTCGGTTCTTGTTGGCGGGAAATTTTCTCCTTGCGAATTTCTTTGGATTTGTGATCATCAAGCCATATTCCTCACTTGTAAACTCGCACTCTGACATGTTTGACTCTTCTTCTTCTTTTTCAGCATTACTTTTTCCTTTAGAAACCAGAGCCAACGATTCCATATCAGAGACCACTTTCGCTTCCTTAGTTACAACACTTTCATGGGACTTCAGTATCCCTACTAGTTTCGCCAGTGAGTACGATTTGAACTGTTCATGAGCCTTCACAGTGGAAACCACAGCCATCCATTCTGCTCTCAGCCCGTTCATGAACGTTACTTTCTGCTCGATCAGCTTCCCTCTTTATCCCATGCTTGATCATCTTACTTAAGAGATGATTGAACCGATCAAAGGTCTGTACAAGCTTCTATTCAGGTTTCTGTTCGAAAACTCCAAATTCTGATAGTAACAGAGTTTGAATGGAGTGTTCCAGATCTTCATCAGTTGAGTAAAGTTCCTTCAGCCTATCCCAGATCTCTTTAGCAGTTGTGCATGAACCTATAAGCCGAAAGGTGTCAGATTGAAGGGCGAATCTTATCATCCGCATGGCTTTTATGTTACACAAGATCTTGTCCTTCTCATCCTGTGGCATCTTTTGAACATCTGTCACCAACTTGTTGTAATCTTTTTGCGTCTTAACAGTTGTGTTTGTCTCCGAATTTACAAACGGTCCAAGAGTGATAGCTTCCCAGATGAGATATCCATTGTCTTCCGATCCAACCACGTAATCTTCAAAGTGATGACCCTAACTTTGTAGTCTTGAGTATAGAGTATGGCTACTCTGGTTGTTGATCCGATGTTGTTTGAGATGTTAATTGCGTTTGTATGTGAATCTTCTTGAGACATGGTGAGCTGCTCAGAATCAAACCTGTAAACTTGAGATTAGGGTTTTATCAAAAATAGAGTTATCATCGATATGAAGACGACGACTTCTATTTATATGATAAAAGCGGAAACCCTAAAGAATTACGTATACAGAAGGAATGTTTATTGATCACACAGTCTCCTGCTATGATACCAATTGTTAGAACAAAGTTCTTTTAGGATCGTATGATTCTAAGCAAGATACAAAATAAGAACGTAATAAGAACACAAGTAGTGCGTTGAATATGTCGAATGATTAATTCAATAACACCTCAGAAGAGCTCGATAAAGAACTTCAATCTGTAGAGGCGTTTAGGGTTACAAGAATCAGCGTAATGAAAAACTTATCAATATACGCATACATGCATGCATATATATACTATAACCCTAACAATTAATCTAGATAACTATGTAACTAATCTAGATAGACACAGATGGACAGGCCCAATCCGGATACAAAATACTTAGCCCAGACGCAACACAAATATACTCAATAATATATAATAATCGTAACATATCGTCAATCAGAATCATCACTAGAACAATATACATGAACAACATCATCATCATTGTCATAGTCTTTGTTATTTATTTTTTCTTCTAAAGAGTACGTATCACCACAGTCATCGTCATCATTAATTGTCACACCCCCGAACAAGACGGCCGAAACGTCTGGGGCTCGTGTGACTAACAATTGAATTATCATCACAATGAATATACATGAAACATTACACATTCATCACCAACATTACATATTACAACCAACACTGTTCACAACAAGTACAGTGTTAAAGATTACATAAATTCAAAGTATTAATAGTAAGATAGGTGATGTTACACAAAATAAATCCATAAACACTTGAAAATCTTCCCGCTTAACGATTACCTGAGAATACAAGTTATTTTGAAAAACGGTCAACATATACAATCTTTGTGAGTTCATAAGTATGTTTGAATAAAAGTCTTTGCATCTTTTGTAAAAACCTAGAAAATCCAATATCTTCTGTAAAATGTCTGAAAAGGATGTGAAAATCAAGTATAAATGCATGTGTGAATTTCATAGCAGTAACATTTATGATTTCAGTTTAAATTTCATTGTATTGTAAGGAAGTGATAATTGAATAATAGTATTTCCTTAGAAAATCTGAGTATTTCCTGATTTATAATAATGTCAAGGTTCTTGTATCATTAATTAAGTTGTTTCGTATTGACACAATCGAAGGGTTAATCTTCGAAGTGTTAAATTGGTATTGGATCTCTATATGAGTAGTTATAACCATGCATGATAATGACTAGGTTGCCTGTCTTGGCATTTTCCGAATGCCGGTATTTGCTCAAGGTTTTGTCTCCCTAGACTGGCCTAGTCTAGCTGTAGCGAACAACTAAGGCGTGGGACGTCACCCCGTATAGATATATACACAAACTCCCGCTCTCCCTCCAGGAAACTCTGGTTATAACTACAAGGCACGATTGTACACTTAGAGGTGTCAACCGACATGTCTCACTAGATTCTCAACTTTGCATACCATGTTTAATGTTTACGTGAATGTTGTATGTTTTCAAATCCAAAGGTATGTATATAGGTATACGAAGCTCAAGAATTATGTAAAGGTATAGTTACGATCTATTAAACATGTGAATTTCAGTCCAATAGCATGTAAATGGACCACAAAGGTCCAATGACATGTAAGAAGGTAATTTAAACCCAATAGGCATGTAAGTGGACCACTAAGGCCCAACAAAAACATGTAACCTATAGCTCAGGCCCAAATAAACATGTAAATGGGTCGCAAGGCCCAATAAACAGGTCATGGAAAATATTTGGCTCAGTATATAGTTGAATGGGCCCTTAAGGCCCATTGGCCATGTAATGTGAATATTAGGTCCAATAAAATTGTTATCAAAGTATTTCGTCCATTCGTTATTATTTTGTGGTTTGCTTTAGCTTGATGTTTACCGAAGTAAATATAAAAGTCCCGTTTTTTGTAAAAACGACGTTCTTGGCCAATAAGCCTAAAATTTTCAATTAAGGCCCAAAGTTTTGTAAAAATAACACTTTAGTCCATAGTTTATAAAAATTTGTAATTTCTCCCCAAATGTTTAGAAATTTACGGATCTAGTCCAAAATTTTATATTTTGACATTTATGGCCCAGTTTTGCAGAAAATTTCATTTTCAAACCCTTGTTTGTAAAACTGACACTTTCGACCTAATTTTTATAAAAGTTACATTTTTGGTCCAATTTAGAAATAAATGTTATTTTTACCCCTAAATTTGGTTTATTTATATTTATGACTCAAACTTTGGTCAAATAACATTTTTAATCCCATAACTTCCATTTTTTCGCAAATTTGGGCCCAAAACCGTGAGGCCCTAATATTAAGCACATTAAGCTAAAATTTACGTTTTTGGCCCTTTGGAAAGCATGTTTATCATCAAAATCCCTTTTTATACAAGTAGGACCTGTTTGGTCCTTTAAAAACCGTAAATGTCACTTTTTGCCCTTATCTTTTTTTTCTTGACAATTTTGACCCTTAACAAGGTTTTTGCTTTAAATTTTCATTTCTAAAACATATAAACACTTTTAACTTGATAATATGATGTATAAGGTGTCTTAGTTCATGGTTTTTTACTGAACGTTGTTTAAGATGTCGAGATATGCTAAGATCTAACATATTTTTTTTACAAAATAGACTAAGACATCACACAAGACATGCAATACACATTTTACTTGTATTCTCCCCCAAAAATAATATGAAAACCGAAAACAAGGGGTAATCACTCACCTTTGCTTCGATGTTTCGTTCTTGAAGAAGAAATGGAAGAAGTTGATGTGATTTTTGGCTCTAGCAAGCTCCTTGAGTAGATTTCGAGCTTAACAAGTTTCCAAGAGTATGATCATTGCATAAAGCTATGTAAGAAGGAGTTTTTCATGTTAAAATGAAAGGAGATGTTTGTGTTTGATAACAACTTAACAAAGATTGAAAATACTTGATGAAGATCCTTAAAACTGAAGCAAAATTTCTAGATCCTTGGAGGAAGGAGGATGATCTTTGAGAGTGTTTGGAGAGGATTTGAAAGAGTGTGTGTGTGTGTGTGGTGTTCCTCTCGACTGTGAGTAGAAGAAGAGTGGGGAATTTGAAGATGTTATGGATATATGGGAGTATGAGCTTTGTATTTGCTTAATGGGTAATTAGCTTGGAGAACCACCATGTAATTGTGATGTGTCAATGCATGGTAATTCTCTTATTTTCCTTTTTTTACATGTATATGAATGTACACATCTAGTGGGCTGAGAAAAGGAAAGAATGGAGGGGATTTGGCCTTATTTTGATTTCATTCGAGTTTATGAGGCCCATAGAAAGAGGTTTTCAGCGCATTAGGCCTTTAGGTGTGTTTACAGCCCATTTTGAAAGAAGAAAGGGTGTTTGTAGCCAATTAGGGCAAATTAATTCATTAATGGCCCAATAAGGCCCATTAAGGATAAACCAATTTATTTTGGACCCAATATGGCCTAAAATGCTAAGTTTCATGGAAGTAGGTCCAATTAGCGCCCATTTAAGGGTCCTAAGCCCAAAATAGTTAAATTGGAAGCTCATTGGTCAATTAGGCCCAATAAGGAAATCCTAGTCCAATATTGACTTAAAATGGGATTCTTAGGGTTTTCAGACTCTTTGTTGAACATGAGAGGTGAATTTAAATGAGCACTGAGTGATATTTACTTAGAGTATATGTTTTACACACGTTAAATGATTACACGAGAATAGAATTTCCTAGCAAAATGCTAGTTGTGACATCATCCCCCCGTTAGAGGGAATTTCGTCCTAAAATTCTTTTGGAAACTAGGTTTGTGAATGAAAGAATAAGTGAGGGTACTTTTGTTTTATTTTGTCTTCACATTCCCACGTGAATTCCGGTCCACATTTAGTGTTCCATCGAACCTTCACAATCGGAATGCAACTTTGGTTTGTACGCTTCATTTCCCTATCCAAAATGTCTACTGGTTCTTCGACGAATAGGAGATTCTTGTTTATTTCAATCTCTTCCAAAGGAACAATAAGGGTTTCATCAGATAATCACTTTTTCATATTCGAGACGTGAAGCATTGGTTGTATATTGCTGAATTCGGCAGGTAGCTGCAGCTTGGAAGCCACAGGACCAATCCGGGTAAGAATCTCGAACGATCCAATGTATCCCGGGTTCAGTTTCCCTCGTTTCCCAAAGTGAATCATTCCCTTACAAGGAGAGACCTTTAACAACACGCGATCCCCGACTTGAAATTCTAATGGCTTTCGCCGCTTGTCAGCATAACTCTTCTATCGGTCTCGTGATGCTTGAAGTCGAGCTTTGATTTGGACTATCTTTTTTGTCATTTCACGGATGATTTTGGGTCCTATAAGAGCACTGGCTGGCCATTTCTCTTTTGCTAGTTGAGTGTTACCCACCTCGGCCCAACATAGGGGCGATCTGCATTTACAACCATAAAGAGCCTCGAAGGGAGCAACCTTGATGCTCGTGTGATAACTGTTGTTATAGGAGAATCCAATTAGAGGCAAGTGGGTATCCCATGACTTGCTGAAGTTAATCACGCAAGCTCAGAGCATATCCTCGAGTGTCTGGATGGTGCACTAACTCTGACCATCCGTCTGTGGGTGGTAGGCAGTGCTCATATCTAGCTATGTTCCCATTGCCTTCTGAAGAGATTGCCAGAATCTTGAAGTGAATCTGCTATCTCGATCTGAGATACTGGCACTCCATGGAGTCTCACAGCCTCCTTGATGTAGATTCGGGTCAGCTTTTCCTTCTTGTAGGATTCTTTTATTGGTAGGAAATGAACGGATTTTGTTAATTTATTCACGATTACCCAAATAGCATCCAATCCTTCTGCTATCTTTGGAAATTTTGTCACAAAGTCCATGGTAATCCTCTCCCATTTTCACTTGGGTATCACTGGTTGTTGCAGTAGTCCCGAGGGCTTTTGGTATTCCACTTTCACTTTGGCACAAGTAAGACACTTTCCCATGAAAGTGGCTATCTCTGCCTTCATATTAGGCCACCAATGTTGTTGCTTGATATCCGAATACATCTTATCTGACCCTGGATGAATAGAATATCGCATCTTCTAGGATTCATGCATGACTACTTCTCTGAATCCCTTAACTTTGGGACCCCAGATTCTATTCATGAAGTAGTGAGTTCCATCGTCCTAAACTTCGAGCTCCTTCTCCATTCCATGTAGTGATTCACTAGCGACATTCTACGGCTTCAATGGGTCCAATTGGGCTTCCTTTATCCGTAAGACTAGATGAGATTGGATGGTGATTGATAGAGTCTTCACACAACGCCTTGAATACTCCTTTCGCTCAGGGCATCGGCTACCACATTAGCCTTGCCTGGATGGTCTTTGATCTCACACTCATAATCATTTAACAACTCAACCCATCTCCATTGCCTCATGTTTAGTTCCTTTTGATTTAGAATGTGTTGGAGGCTCTTGTGTTCTGTAAAGATGGTTCACTTGGTACCATATAGGTAATGTCTCCAAACGTTCAAGGCGAAGACCACTGCCCCCAATTCGAGATCTTGAGTGGTATAATTTACTTAATGTGTTTTTAGTTTTCTAGATGCATATGCAAATACCTTCCCGTGTTGCATTAGGACACAACCTAAACCTTGATTCGAAGCATCATAGTAAACTATGAAGTCATCAATTCCCTCCGATAAGGATAGCACTGGAGCACTACAGAGGGCTTGGTTCAAGGTTTGGAAGGCGATCTCTTGCTTCTAGGTCTAGTTGAAAGGTACGCCTTTTTGTGTCAATGTGGTGAGGGGTTTGTATATCTTAGAAAAGTTCTGAATGAATCTTCGGTAGTAGCCCGCAAGACCCAAAAATTGGCGAATTTATGTTGGCGTTGTTGGAATTGCCTAGTTTTCAATTGCTTTGATCTTGGAAGGATCCACATGTATTCCTTCCTAACTGACTACATGGCCTGGAAAGTTCACATTGCGGAGTCAGAACTCACACTTAGAGAGTTTCATATACAACTTTTCAGCACGAAGGGTATCTAACATCTGTTGGAGATGTTGACTATGCTCTTCTTTGCTTCGAGAGTATACGATGATATCATCGATGAAAATGATCACGAATTTGTCAAGGAATGAGCGGAAGACTCGATGCATTAGGTCCATAAATGCAGTGGGGGCATTTGTTAGACTGAAGGGCATCACAACGAGTTCGTAATAAACATAATGGGTTAGGAAAGCAGTCTTAGGAATGTCCTCATCTCGGACCTTGAGTTGATGATAACCAGATCTCAAATCTATCTTTAAAAAGTAACTAGCCCCTCGAAGCTAGTCAAATAGATCATCGATTCGTGGAAGTGGATACCGGTTTTTGATGGTGAGCTTATTCAGTTCCCTATAGTCAATGCACATCCTGAAGGATCCGTCTTTCTTTTTAACAAAAATAATCGGAACTCCCCATGGAGAGAAGCTTGGTGTTATGAATCCTTTATTCAAGATTTCACTTAGTTGGCTTGACAATTCTTGCATTTCAGTAGGAGCCAACCTATAGGGTGATTTGGCCATTGGAGTGGCTCCAGGCACTAGGTCGATTCAGAATTCGATTTGTTGTTCTGGGGGTATTCCTAGAAGCTCTTCTTGAAACACATCTGGGAAGTCACATGCCACTAGGATGTTTTGAATGTTCGCTTCCTCTTTGGTTTTATCCACCACATGAGCAAGGAATGCATAGTTCTTCTTTTGTAGACACTTTTGTGCCTTGATACACGAGATAAGGCGAAGGTTTGCGCCAGGTTTATCTCCGTAGATTTTATTAGGGTTTCATGATTAGAAAGATGAAGGCGAATGGCCTTCTCATGACACATAATATCGGCATAATGGGGGCTTAACCAATCCATGCCGATGATCACATCAAAACTCCTAATATTTACTGGCTTTAAATTTATTTGGAAAAAGTGGTTGTTTAGTGTTAACGTACATCCTAAATAAATATCTTTGGTTGTTTCAGTTTTCCCATTAGCCATTTCCACCGTGAAGGCTTCGTTGAGCTTCTGGGGTTGTTGATTTAGAAAGTATTTGAATTTATTACTAACGAAACTTCACTTCGCCCCACTATCAAAAAAGATGCATGCATACGAGGTGTTAAATAGGAACGTACCGGTGATAATAGTTGGATCCTGCACTGCTTCACCCTAACCCATTGTCAGCACTCTCCCTGCTGCTCCCGCCCCTTGATTGTTTGTGCTGGTTAATTTCACCTGAAATTCCCGATTTTCCGACATATGTAACTGGCCCCAACATTGGTGTTGTTGTTATTGTTGTTGTTTGGCATCTGGTTTTGTTGAAGCTGAGTCCTGCAATACTTTGCTTTATGGCGCTTACAGTTGCACCTTGCGCAAATCATCTCTCTGTATTCCCATGATGGTGGAAGTTGCATTTTTTACACTTGGTGAGATTTCCTGAATACTGCTTTGGAGCATTTGGCGTGGATGAGGCTGGAGCATGGGGTGTGGTGGTAGCCTGAGTTACAGCATGGATAGTCACAGTTTGTTGCTTCTTAGATGGTTCTGAGTTCTGTTTTCCCTTTCGCTTGTTGTTTATCCCTTTCTTGCTCTCTTCTTCCTTCTTAACCTCTGCTTCCACTGTTTTGGCACCCTTCTTATTGCCATGATCATACAATTTCTTGTCCAGTCTCTTGGCGCTATTAAACATCTTAGGGTTTTGCCGCAATGACATTCCCTTAGATAGGTGCAGTTAATCCCTAGATAAACCTCTCAATCTTTTTCCCTTCTGAGGTCATCATTCCGGGACACGGAAGAGATAGCTCACTAAACCTGGATATGTATACGTCGATATTGGAATTTTGAACTGTGAATTTCGACAACTCTTGTTCCATCTTCTGAATTTCACCTCTAGGACAGTATTTTGCCAACATCATTTCCTTAAGCTCTTCCCAGGGCATCACGTTTGCTACCGGGAGTGTCATGGCCTCTACGTGCCCATTCCACCAAGAGATGGCTTGATCAATGAATATGCAGGCTACGAACTTGACCTTACACTCATCTAGACACCCATAAATTTTAAAAATGGATTCTACTTTCTCGATCCATCGCTTCAGGGCTATTACGCCTCCTGTCCCATTAAAGGTTCGAGGTTTGGCATTGGTGAAGTCCTTGTAGGTGCATGTTCGTGCAGCTCCATGGATTGTTCCTTGATTTGTGCTTCCGGATCCCTGTCGGTTGCCATCTCCATTGTTTCCATTGCGAATCTGCGTAAGTGCTGCAGTGACTGCAACAGACAATGTTGCCTGGAATGCAACCGAGTTTATTTCCGGTGGGGTTGGAGTTACGTTGTTTCCACAGTTAGGCCTTTGAGGCATCTTTCTGTCATAGAACGGAAATATGTTGAGTGACTATTGTTTTGCGAGTTTGGAATCCTCTAGACTAGGTGTATCGAGTGTGTATTTAAGTAATTTCATGCATTAACATAAAATAAGGAAGTCAAACACATAGCAGATGACAACATCATGATAAAACATAAAGCATTTTCATTAATACTAATTGTTTTGATACATGAACATTTGCCAGAAGGCATACTTTACATAGGGAAATATAAAATCTGGCAACATTACGACCCTATGAAAAGTGTGATCACTTAAACATAGAGTCGATAGTACACAGCATAGTACACATAAGGGAAACCTAATAGTATTAAGAGATACTACTGGTCCTGATCTTACTAAGAAGTGCCTAATGGTGTTGGCGAAATCATATCCCAAAATGTTGTGCTAATAACTAATCCATCTCTATTATCTCTCCGATGACCTCATCCCTTTCCTGCTTAGTTTGCACGGCTCGTGCCTCCATAACAAATAGTTGTTGTCGAAGTGTGGCAACCTCCACTTCCAGAGAACAATCTACATCAACGGGGTTCCCTAGTGGACCAGGGTGGTCATGGTGTGCCTCATCGGTAGGTGGTTCGACGGGGGCTTCATTTGTGTCCCCATCCTCCTCCATGTCTTCGCCAGCCCTATCAAACTCATAGTCTGTATCAGTGTACTCGTTGGGCCCAATGCCAAGGGCTCCCCCTTGTTCTTCCTTGGGATTCTCCTCAAGCATCCCATGAGTCACTAGGGATTGATAAAAATGGACTCCTTGTTGAGCGTCGTCCATGGTAACTGCATGAGGGCTTATGAATAAGTCATCTTCTGATTATTCCTATAGTATATTTGAATTATTTAGGTTTGGTTTCCCTAAAGTTGTTAGAGAGTGAGGTGGGCTTTTGGATTGATTTCCCACTATGATTACTCCCAAACAAATGTTGGCCATATTCTGAATAAATATGGTTGATCAGGCTATATTTATCCCTAATATGACTACATAACTAAGCATGTTTAATTATAATGTTCAATATCCTCTAGAAGCTTTTATTAAATATTCTTAGGTTATTATCCTAATATACGCACATAAGTATGAAAATTTTGTTGTGTTCAGATTTATTTAGTCACATTGTGTTTATAGTTGCATATCATGTGTGGTTAGATATGCTAGTTCACTATAAACATCGATCTGATACCAACCTGTCACACCCCGAACCAGACGGTGGAAACGTCCGGGGCTCATGTGTCTAACAATTGAATTATCATCACAATGAATATACATGAAAAATAACACATTCATAACCAACATTACATATTACAACCAACATTGTTCACATCAAGTACATTGTTAAATATTACATAAATTCAAAGTATTAATAGTAAGATAGGTGATGTTACACAAAATAAATCCATACACACTTGAAATCTTCCTGCTTAACGATTACCTGAGAATACAAGTTATTTTGAAAAAAGGTCAACATATATAATGTTGGTGAGTTCATAAGTATGTTTGAATAAAAGTCTTTGCATCTTTTGTAAAAACCCAGAAAATCCGATCTTTTCTATAAAATGTCTGAAAATGATGTGAAAATCAAGTATAAATGCATGTGTGAATTTCATAGCAGTAACATATATGATTTCAGTTTAAATTTTTTTTGTATTGTAAGTTAGTGATAATTGAATAATAGTATTTCCCCAAAAAAATCTGATATTTCCTGTTTTATAATAATGTCAAGGTTCTTGTATCATTAATTAAGTTGTTTCGTATTGACACAATCGAAGGGTTAATCTTCAAAATGTTAAATTGGTATTGGATCTTTGTATGAGTAGTTATAAACATGCATGATAATGACTAGGTTGCCTGTCTTGGCATTTTCCGAATGCCGGTATTTGCTTAAGGTTTTGTCTCCCTAGACTGGCCTAGTCTAGCTGTAGCGAACAACTAAGGCGTGGGGCGTCACCCCGTATAGATATATACACAAAATCCCGCTCTCCCTCCAGGAAACTCTGGTTATAACTACAAGGCATGATTGTACACTTAGAGGTGTTAACCGACATGTCTCACTAGATTCTCAACTTTGCATACCATGTTTAATGTTTACGTGAATGTTGTATGTTTTCAAATCCAAAGGTATGTATATAGGTATACGAAGTTCAAGAATTATGTAAAGGTATAGTTACGATCTACTAAACATGTGAATTTCAGTCCAAGCCCAATTATGAAGTTAGGCTAAAACCCATAGGATGCTCCATGGTGTGTTTGTACCCATGGATCATGGAAATTAAAGGCCATGACAATTAGGGTTTACATAGTGTAACCCTAATTGTGACACACTATATAAGTATCTTATTCTTCCCAAAAATCAAGCTATGAAGGATTAGTGAGGACTAGCCGATTTCATGAAGTGTCTCATTTCTCTCAAGTTATTCTAAGTGTATTTGGTGTTGTGTGAACCATTTGAGGTGTCACACTTAGGGCACTAGGCTCTTAAGCTCCATGGAATCAAGCTCCACCAAAAGGTATGTCTTCTAACTTGTATTATTCCTCATTAATCAAGGTTTTGTATGCTAGTTTGCATAATACCTTGTAATATTCATATTTGCATGTATATTAGAGAAAACATAGATCCAAAGGATTGATAGAGAAAACATCCGATTCAACTCTCCCTTTTGTGGTACTCTCTTCCGCTTTTGTGGTTGTGTCCACCCATTTGCTTTCGTTACAAATTCGAGCAATTTTACATGGAATCATTCTCCTCCCAAAACAAAGCACAATCATATTTACAAGCATGGATGGATTGATATCAAACCGTATCTTTCTTAACTTATTCTTAGCTTCATAGTGTGAAGTTGCTCTTCGGGAATGAAACTCTTAGTAACTCTACAAGTTGGTTAAGCAAAATATTTGTCCATTTATTTATCACTTTAGTATGCATTAACTTTTCCAGAACGTTTATGTAACGTCCCAAAAATTAAGACTAAAAATTTTGAATTTTAAATTAATTAAAACCATTATCGAAACAACATCAGAGAAACCATAGTGCATCAAAGTGTATCAATAACATCCACGTACATCAGCGTGATATAAAAATGCAGAACGACATGGTGTGTGCACTGCAATCATCCTGTGTAACGCCCGTAAATTCTGGCTAGTCAATTTAGAGATAATGAGCGTCAAAAATGACTTTTTGATGGGAGATTATTTAAAAGGAACAATCTTAAGCAAGTTATATTATATGTCACAAGGGTTTCTTATATTTAAAGAACGCCGAAACCAGAGTTATAACGAAGAAGTTACGAAGTTTCAAAGTACTACATCACAACCAACACGGCACCATGTAACGTAGAAAGTGAAATTTTGATAAATTACTTTTTAGCCTTAAGGATCTAATTGAAAGTTGTAGTATACGTTAAATTAAGAGCATGCATAAAAAGAATGTAGAAATCTGACTTCGTATGAGGAAGTTATGATTTTTCTAAGAATTCGCATAGAGTATACAATCCGGAATTCGAATGTCAGATTGAGCGATTTTTAGCCGACACAACCTAAATTAGAATTTAATATCTCATTAATAGGAGTTCAATGATAAAAAGACAGTTAAAACCGGAGTCAGTATGTAGAAGTTATGAATTTTACACGATCATTGACAATATAATCTTTTCATACTGTTATATTTAAAATTGGTCGAGAATTAGCTGATTGAGTCTAAAGGAGAGTTGTAGATCTTGTCAATACCTATGTGTGGATATAAAGAATGTCAAAAACGGAGCTCGTATGCAAAGTTATGAATTTTTTAAAATTTGTTGTTTTACCTGCGTCCAGCGCCACGTGTCAACACCAGGCGAAGCCTTAGTGCCTACACAAGGCCACGACGTGGATTATAAGTCTACGACATTGATTACCCCCAACAACCTATAAATAGAGGTGGAAATCATCTATTTTCTTCACACCTTCACCCTTCTTTCTCTCTCAACACTCCCAATATCTCCCTCCCAATCCATAGCAACTTCTAAGTGCTAGAGGTGACTCCCAGAGTGCCAAAAGGGTCCGAGAAGAAGAGTTTTCGGCTCAAAAGTTCTGCCCCCTCAGAGCCCGGTTCCTAGCCAAACCCACGATAAGTTAGTTATGCTTACCCTACTTTAAGTATAACTTATGTTTAAGTTTATTATCGTTAGTATGAACTGATAAAAAAGATTTATCAGTGATTCCAAGTCGTTATATTGATTGATCTACTTATGGGGATAATGTCTAGGTTGTGATTTAGTGAGGTGTTTAAAGTGGGGTTTCCAAATAGTATACTTTGTATACCAAACGGACCCTACCTCCGATATGATCCTACCTGGTTGTTCTTTACATGATAGATCATGAAAGTAGACTTTGAGTTAATGATAAATCTAGACTAATAATTAGTCATGCGTAAAGATTAGACTAAAACTTAGCGATAATAATGCTAGGTTTCATCGAAGGAAAATAGAATCGTGAGAAGCGAAGTGCTGCCCGAGTTTGGAATTATCATCTTGACAAGTGAGTGCATAGTTACTTTCATCTTACACATAGATATAAAGTATATTATATAAATTACGTGCTATGTGTTCATATTATCTGTTTACTTTATATCTATTCTAGATGAATGATCATATACATGTTTTGAATGATTTAAACTGTATATATATTTTTTGTATCTATAAAATCTGTTGGGTAAAACATGGGTATATGAATTATAAGGGATGAAAGTTGATATAGAGGAACATTAGCGGTTATGGAGATAGTGTCCTATTGGTGAACATTGATAGCAACCAACTTAAGACCCTATAGATGAGAACTACCAGCTGTGCTACAACCTGTAGATGTTTTGATCTACGATGTACTCTAAACATCATAGCAGCTGCGCTCAAAGGGTAATATCGCCAGCTGCGTGTAACACCTGTGTTTCTGGGCTTGTCATTAATGTTTATGTAATAGTCTAGGTTAACCTTTGTAACCCACTTCGAAATAATAGAAGTGTATTATTTGAGTATTATGTGTTTTATGTTTAATTGTGTGTCTTAATTGAATTAAGTATGAAAATAAGCGTCAAAATTAAATGTTAGATAAAGCCGATATCTATGGATAATGTTGTAGCAGTTGAAACGAGGTTACCGAATATATATAGAATGCTGAAATTCAAGTTATAACGAAGAAGTCATGATCTATCGAAGTTTCGCGACAGAAACCGACACGACGCTGAATGACGTAAAAAGTGAATTTACGTTAGAGTGATATTTAGCCCTAGTGATCTAAAAGAATGTTGTATAGTTCGTTAAACGGAGAGTGTGCATAAAAAGATCACCCAAATCTAACTTCGTATGAGGAAGTTATGATTTTCTGAAGTTTCGACTTAGCAATGTTCGACCCGAATACTCGATTTGAGATCGAGTAGTTTTTAGCCGAAACAATCTAAACGGGAATCGAATATCTCTTCAATGGTAGTGCAACGGTAAAAAGACAGGTGAAAACGGATGTCGGATGAAGAAGTTATGAGTTTATAACAGAGTTTTCCTGTCCCGGCCAACTAAAAATAAATAATAAAAAAATAAATTCAAAATCAGCCGACAGAGTCTAAACGAAAGTTGTAGAGTGTAGTCTCACCTACATGTGAATATAAAGAACATTGAAAACGGAATTCATTTGAAAAAGGTATGAATTTCCGAAGTGTTTAAATTATTAATATTTATTAATTAATCTTTAATTCAGATGTATATCCGAAGGAGTCACCGATCTGATCCACACTACGCCCAGTGTAGTTGAGTACGCCCAGCGTACACCAAACCATGACTCGCCTCGCACTCGAGTTCTCCGATGACGCATGCAGTAACGAATCTGAAGCGTACACCCAGTGTACTGAACATTACGCCCAACGTAATGCGAGGCTTTAGCCTCTATAAAAGGGCATGCGAGGGCAGCCTATCCTTTTGCTCAATTTCTTTTGTCTCTCTCCCGTTTTGCATTGTTTTTTGTGCAACTTATACCCCGTAGTCCAGGTATCATTCCTGAGCCCCGAAGCAAGTCCCGAAGCCTCGAAGATCTCAAGGAGTAGAGTTCCTGAGCCGAAGCTCTACCCGCGAGAAGCCAATTTTTGTGAAGATCTTCCTGATCTACCGAAGAATACTACTTCTATAAGTCGTAGTGTTGTTTGATCATCTTCTGTTCAAGTGACTGTGTAGTTAGTTTCTTCTAACGCATAATTACAAAGTATTTTATACGAAATACGTGTTATGTGTATATTTTGTTGTTATATGTGTGAATGTATATTCACTTTCTTCTATCTCATAGATATGATTTATTCTCTATGAAATACGTGTTATGTGTATGTGTCTCATCTATTGTTTAGCATATGTATTGAATGAGAATGCTATACAGGTTTTAAATTAAGTATAAAAATATATATTTTTATCTAGTAATATGTTGGGTAGAACATAGGTAGATAGTTGATGTGTGATAAACAGATGAGAGGCCTCGATGTTGTCGTTGTTGATTTAGTTATTCAGTGAAGTATGCATCATGACCACAAACTCTTTCTAGACAGTCTTGTGGAACGCTACAAGGCTCATAACTTGTAGGTGTTGTGAATGATGTGTTCACCGGTGTACTCTATCTCCCTCATGGTTGCCTTTAGGACATCTATTGTTGAGGAAACCCCTTAGTAGTAATGTCCGCCCCGATGAAAATCCTAGATTAGGTCCCTTGAGATAGATCTTACTTTAGGGACGTAAAGTGAGGATAACGGGAATGGGTAATCAGGTAATTGTTGGTTGGTAAAAGTAAATATAATTATTTATTGCTGGTACCCTATATGCTCACCAGGCTCCCAAGCCTGACCCACTCAGTTTGTTTGTATTATAGGTAGTGGCGCGAGGGCATAAGATGGATGAATCATCAAGTTATTTTGTTTATTAGACCGGTTGTTATATGTAACTGTTGTATGGTCTATCTTTTGTTGTTTATGCTTTTGTATCTGTATCGGAACATGACATCCCGAGTTTTAATTTTATAATGAAAATACATTTCTTTATGAAATGCTTTGGTAAATATTATTTTATCATACTTTGTTTTTAGGAAAAAATTCTGCAACTCTTTTAAATCCAAAGGATTTACTCTGAAATTATTTTAAAAAGCATAAATAAAACTGGTCTTTTATGGCCGTGATTTTGGGGATGTCACACTGCGCCTAATAAAGAAAATCATAATCCTGACAGCTACACCCAAAGGACAATATTGGCAGTTGCGCCTAATAGAGAATATTATAATTATGGTAGTTGCACCTAAATGATAATGTTGGCATCTATGCTTAATAGATAACATTGACAAATGTGTCATTAGGCAAACGGTGGACTTCGTGCGTATTCCTTAGGAAAATCCTTAGGAATGAAATAGTGAATGATAAATGATTCTTAGGATACATCCTTAAGAAATAACGAATATAATAGGGATGGAAAATTGGGTTAATTGTTTAATGATTAAACAAAATTATATTATTGTGGGTTGAAAACCCTATGTACTCACTAGGTTTCCCAACCTGACCCACTCAAGTTTATTTGGATCACAGGGGTCGATACGAAGCTACTTTACACTGAGAGATTAAGGAGATGTAGATCACTAGTGTAAATGAATGTAAGGTCTGTTTATG
Source organism: Lactuca saligna (assembly GCF_052625555.1). Classification (NCBI taxonomy): domain Eukaryota; kingdom Viridiplantae; phylum Streptophyta; class Magnoliopsida; order Asterales; family Asteraceae; genus Lactuca; species Lactuca saligna. The sequence continues at coordinate 127,854,851 of NC_136422.1, forward strand.
CTTATGTTTATGTATTAACGATGAAATCCTAAAGTTTTAAAAGAAATGAAATACATTTCTTTGGAAATGCTTTGATACCACGTTTATCATGTATTTCTAGGAACAAATTCCGCAACATTTTTATAAAAAGGGTACTCTAATTTTTAAATAAAGCATAAACAAATCGGTTTTTTCTGGCTGTGAAAATGGGGATGTCACAATTGGTATCAGAGCATTAGTTTAAAAGAACTAGGAATAAGGGTTTATTTCTAGACTTAAACTTAGAATGCTAAGCGATGGTTGTGAGTTGAGTGTGTAATGCAGTGCATAAAAACATCACGAAGATAACCAAGAATGAACATGTTGATTCTAAAAGAATAGCCAGGACAATGTCTTCAAAACCATGTTGATTCTACGAATACCGTGGGATTGGCTTCAAAATATGGGTTAACACGCACAGAATTTGGGAGAAAATCGAAATTTCATAAAATTGATGATCGACCATCCAAATTACATAAAAAACAGTTAAATAAGAAGCAAAAATTAAAATGAAACCCTAAAAGTCCATGGGCCAAATACAAACCCAAAAACAAAACCCAAAAATTAAGGAAAAATAACAAAATTGTTCATAACTCTATTTAGAAAGCGATTTCTGGACTCAAAAATGGATAAGCCCCCTTTAGGAACTTATCTATCTGCTCCTTGCTCCAAGCTTCGATTTGACTGGTCGTAGGCCCAAAATGGAGATTTGTAGCCAAAGTTATGGCCATTTATGTGAAGCCCCTGTAGTCACACGATCGTGGGCCTCTAGGAATGCATGGGCCCGATCCTCCACACTAGGGCCTGCATCAGCGTGTCTAATATATTTTAGGTAGTACACCTAAATAGACACAAGAACTATCTTATTTTGGGAAGATGACTAAACTGCTTTATATGCTAAATGATTTGTGATACTTTATGATGCTATTGTTCGATCGGATATATGGTATGTTGCCCACCGGATCAAGAAACTTTATGTGTTTAGATTTCAAAACGTTTAATTATGGTATTAGAACTGGCATGTAACTTTTCGGAGTGATAAGGAGATTTACATGTGGATCGTAAATAAAATCTTTCCTATATTAATTCTCGTCATTATACATCAAACGTCTGATTTGGTGTATAGATCAACATGGTGAGAACTCGAAGCGGATTAGAAAATGCTAATGGAAATGTTGATCAGTGGCCTATGATTGAACATGCCCTAGAGGTAGTAGCTACACCCGAGCCAATCACAATGGCTGGAGTCCAAGCAATGATTCAGGCTATGATAGACAAACAAAAGGAGGAGACGGGGCAAATGTTGCTTAATAGGGATGAACCTACCATGCTCGTTGGATAACCAGAACTAAATGATGGACAATTAGAAGAAGGGAATTACAGTAGAATCGTTGGTCAAGTTGAACTGCCAGTGGTTAGGAGGAATAACCAAGAAGAAGGGATCAAGAGAAACAGATGCAAGTATAAGGATTTCACAACTTGCAAACCATCGATTTTCACTGGGAAAGAGGATCCAAACCGGAGTTATAGACCGGATCTCGGAGATGGATTTGGCTTTCATAACATGTGGATGCAAAGGCAAGCTACAAACCATATATGTAGTGCGTCAGTTGATGGGTGGCGTTGTTCACTAGTGGAACACTTTGGGAAAGATCATGAGTCCTAATGAGCCGCTACAACTGACGTGGGTAGAGTTCTTGGTGCATTTCAAACGAAAGTTTTTCTCGGCCCAAAATCTGCTAGAGCTAGAGAACTAATTCCTAACGATCAAGAAGGGCATCATATCTATTGACGAACACAACAATGCCTTCATCGACAAGATGGAATTTTCTTTGCACATCATCCCTGGCGAAATAACTATAGTCGATAAGTATACAAAGGGACTACCATGGGAATATGTTGTGCCAGTACACCAGGCACCTACCATCGAGGCGATTATCTGGGCTACTAATTTTTTTGAAGAAATGATCAAGAGTAGAGCCACCAACAACGTCGAAGTTGGCGAAAAGAGAAACTTTGAAGGATCTTCAAGGTCCAATGAAAGGACAAAATGCTCGAAGTTTGGTTCGAAGAAGTTTGAAGGAGGAGGAGGTGAAACAAGATGGTGCGATAAGTGCAAGAAGAAACACTTTGGAAAATATGGCAAGAGGGTGACTTGTTTCAAGTGCGGAAAGTCTGGGCATTATGCTGATGAGTGTATATTCTACAAAGGGTGTGTTACGGATGTAATGAAGAAGGGACTTCAAGCTAGACTTCCCAAAGAGGGAAGGAGCTACAAAGCAAAACGAACTGCCAAAGCCAAAGGCAAAAGCATTCCATATGATCTTTGATGAAGCAGATGATAATGTAAGGAATCAAGAATGAAGACTGATACCCGAAGATCAAGTTATGAAGTAGCAATGAGGATAGTATCAGGAGGTGTAGCCTATCAGAGGCATAGTATAAGTTGAACTTTAACATCCATGTAATCATTTCAAGAAGTAATATAAGCCTTGGTTTTGTTTTCTGGTGCGTTAAGTTGTTATGTGATTTTCTAGTATTGTGACTTGGAAAACTGCGAGACAATACTTGGGACAAGTATGAGTATGTGTGAATGGTAGTAGAGGCCTATACTACCAGAAGCACAAGACTCGCACTTGGATTCAGGAAAGTCACAAGGTTACCAAAGCACTAGTAATTGATTCTTTTTTGTTCATATTTGTCGTTATTTTCGGTAATGACTAAGAAGATGATTGTTAGTCCAACCCTAGTGGTCATATCAAATCGAGTCCGACTACGATGAGTATGTTATGTGGTTTAAAAAACCAAGATCGATGTAGCATCTGACTTAAGCCAGACGATTGAAGTGAAAGATAATCGAAGCAATCAGTAGAAGTGTCGTAACCTTTGTTAAGGTAAGAAGCTTGTAGCTAGAAGTGCTACATGCTAGAATATGATTATATCACATTAGAACATGAAGGAAGGTATATTTTGTTCTATATTTTGACTCTAAAAGACCTGAGTCTAAGTGTTGCATCATACGACAAGAGGTCATTACATCATAACCCATCGGTTTATGTGGCAATCAAGTAACTTCTCTTAAGATAAGTCTGTTTAAGAAGACGTAGGAGTCTCCGATCAGGATCAATTTTGTAACTCGAAGGTTACGATTGGAAGTCCAACATAGCATAAAGAACGGGTGCAAGATTGAGTACCTCTTATAGTCAAGAAGTCCAAGAGTTAGATACTCATTCGAAGGAACATAGAAGTTACGATTATTACCTAATATGAAGAGATAACATAAGGAGTCATTATACAAGCCCTGTTTCGTTTATGATTCTGGGACGTAATCATCCTAAGGAGGAGATAACTGTAATGCCCGTAGATTCAGGCTAGTTAATTAGAGACAATGAGCGTCAAAAATTACTTTTTTATGGGAGTTTATTTAGAATGAATAATCTTAACCTAGTAATAGTATATTTCACAAGGTTTACGTACATATAAAGAACGCGAAATCCGAGTTATAACGAAGAAGTTACGACCCGACGAAGTTCTACAGCAAAACCGGCACGACACCGCGTAACGTAAAAAGTGATTTTTTGATAAATTACTTTTTATCCTTAGAGATCTAAATGAAAGTTGTAGTATAGGTTAAACCGAGAGCATGCACAAAAATAACGTCAATATCTAACTTCGTATGAGGAAGTTACGATTTTTCTAAGATTTCGCAAAGTAGTATACAACCCAAAAATCGAATTTCAGATCGAGTGATTTTTAGCCGACACAACCTAAATGACAATTGAATATCTCATTAATAGGAGTTCAATGATAAAAAGACAGTAAAATACAAAGTTCGAATGTAGAAGTTAGGAATTTTACACAGTCATTAACAATGTAATCTTCTCATACTATTAAATAGAGGCGGAAATCATCTGTTTTCTTCATACCTTCACCCTTGTTTCTCTCTCAATGCTCCTAATCTCTCCCTCCTAATCCCTAGCAACTTCTAAGTGCTAGAGGCGATTCCCGGAGTGCCAGAAGGCTCCGAGAAGAAGAGCTTTTGGCTCAGAAGTTCCACCCCCGTAGAGCCCGGTTCCTAGCCAAACCCACGGTAAGTTAGTTATGCTTACCCTACTTTAAGTATAACTTATGTTTAAGTTTATTATCGTTAGTATGAACTTATAAAAAAGATTTATCAGTGATTCCAAGTCGTTATATTGATTGATCTACTTATGGGGATAATGTCTAGGCTGTGATTTAGTGAGGTGTTTTAAGTGGGGTTTCCAAATAATATACTTTGTATACCAAATGGACCCTACCTCCGATATGATCCTACCTGTTGTTCTTTACATGATAGATCAGGAAAGTAGACTTTGAGTTAATGATGAATCTAGACTAATAATTAGTTGCAATAAAGATTAGACTAAAACATAGCGATAATAATGCTAGGTTTCTTCGAAGGAAGATAGAATCGTTAGAAGCGAAGCGTTTCCCGACTTTGGAATTATCACTTTGAAAAGTGAGTGCATAGTTACTTTCATCTTACACATAGATATGAAGTATTTTATATAAATTACGTGCTATGTGTGCATATTATCTGTTTACTTGATATATATGCTAAATAAACGATCTTATACATGTTTTAAATTATTTAAGTTGTATATGTATTTTTATATCTACAAAATATGTTAGGTAAAACATAGTTAGATGAATGATAACGGATGAAAGTTGATATAGAGGAACATTGACAGTTATGGACATAGTGCCCTTTAGGTAAACATTGGCAGCAACGGACTTAGTACCCTATAGATGAGCATTGGTAGTTGTGCCACAAACTGTAGATGTTTTGATCTACGATGTACTCTAAACATCCTAGCAGCTGCACTCAAAGGGTAGTATCGGCAGCTGTGCTGTCACACCCCCAAACTGGAACGACAGAAACGTTCGGGGGCGGAGGACGTCATGTACACTATCTTAACAATGCATAATAGTAAAACAAGCAACAACATCATCCATTGAATTAATGATATAATTTATACATGTGTGTTCTTTGTAAAGTTGCAAGACACCAAAAATATTTAATCAAAATAAAAAAGAGTCTTAAATGTGCTCTGTCTTCTCAAAACCTGGTCATCGGTACCTGTCTACTGGTGACCTAAGAATACAAGTTATTTTGAAAGACGATATCAATATTTAAGCTGGTGAGTTCATAAGTATATTAGTGTCAAACGTTTTCATTTGTTTCATGAAAATGTTTGTAAGTATTTAGATGTAAATGTTTGTATACTTCCAATAAAATCCTATATTTTCTACTAAAATGAAAAGTAGTCTTCTACCAAGACTCAACTGTTTTGTATGTTTGTTTTCTTGTAAAAATTGATGTAAGATGTATGTTTGTACGTGTAATAATATAAATGTGGGTTTTCCATATTTTTTAAAACTATCTTTACACGAAAAATAGTATGTATTTCTTACGTGAGAATATCATTGTATGAATATGATGGAAAAATGAAGATATTCAGTAGTGTTGTATAAAATATATACTGAAGCACTAACTACCTTAAACCAAATTGTTAATTAAGGTAAAACATGATGAGGTTATAACCATGCTTGATTGACTAGTATAAAACACGACAATCAAAATACGCCGAAATTGTATGATATTTGCCACCCGTAGACCTGTAGGTCCCACTGTAGCTAGCAACAAGGTGTTGCATGGTCAATCCCGTGTTGATTTATACAGAAACTCACGCTCTCCCTCCAAGAAACTCTGGATACAAAGCGTGACACAACAAGTATATTGATATGCCACGAAGTAGTGGCTCACATTAATGTTATCTTGTTCTAGTTATAGTATGTGTGTTCCTTTTTGTTCTAATTATAGTATGTATGTTCCTTTCTGTTCTAGTTATAGTAAGTAGTAATCCTCTAAACTATACCTATTATAGTTTACTAGTATGATTGTTTGACTGTTACTGATTTGCAGAAAAGTCTCAATTACTCACATAAGCAACTAACTTAAGTATGTAACTTAAAAATGGGTTTAATATTCATATATGTATTTAATAAGCATAACTATGATTTTGCTGACATTCGGACTAGTGATCTTACCCTAAGCCCACAACCAAACAAGGAACATGAGTTAAGGTATCTTGCAGTAGTCCTAATCCTGTTAAAGCATACTTACACGTAAATAGACAGACGAATATGATTTGATATAAAAGAAGTTTATAAAAGATTTAAAAGAGTTTTAACAATTTTTGAGAATAAGAAATCCCTTTGGATGTTGTTTTCACATGTAAATGGTTAACACAATTTAATTGTGTTATACTTTTATTCCCCCCTAAAAGAATTTAAAAAGTATTTAAAAGTGTATTGTAGGGGTATAAACTAATATGTAGTGAGTGATTCGAATGAAAGATCGATATAGGATGATAAGTATGCCAAGTGAAGTATCGAGCACAAACGGGGCCTATTAAGCATATAATAAAATATATATGTATACAATTCGTGTATATAACAACTAACATGTAAGGGAAACAACCTTAGGAACTAGGAAAGACTTTCAATGAAGTGTTAGCATCACAAATGATTGGCTGAAAGGTGTTCACGAACAAACAAGGGGTGTTCACGACCTTAGGAGGGTACACGTCCATAGAACGCATGGTGTGTTCATGGACGAAGGTTGATCTTATGAAGGGTTCACGGTTCTCTCATGCATCTATGAAGGGTTCACGACCCTATTAAGGGTTCACGGTCGTGAACTCTTGAAGATCTTGCAAATAAGTGTTTGTTTCATGGGTGGAATCAAGTGTTTCTAAGGGAAAACAAGGTGATGGATGAGATACTTACATTTTGGAAGCCTTTATAAGTGTTCACGGTTGAAGATAGTTGAGAGAGAAGTGGTGTTCATGGCTAGGGTTTGAAGAAATGAAGAAAAATGAGCCAACTCCTTATATATAGAATTTGTTCACGGCCAAGGATGGGTTCACGACCATGAACCTACATGTGGCCGTGAACTCCTTTTGGCGGTGTTTCCGGATCGATTGCAACTCAATGAACTCAAGCTAACACTTCCTAACACACAATCCTTGAGTGTACTAGGCTTAGAAACTCTCAAGCATACCCTTAACACAACATAAAGGTAACAGAAACAAGTTTGACTTTAGATTGAATTGATTGACTTTACAAGATAGAAATTTCGGGTTGTCACATGCGACTAATAGAGAACATCATAACCCTGGCAGTTGCACTCAAAGGACAATATCGGCAGCTGCGCCTAATAGAGAATATCATAATTCTGGCAGCTGCTCTTAAATGATAATATTGGCAGCTGTGCTTAATAGATAATGATGATATATGCTCCATTAGCATGGCCTAGACTGCTCTAGCACACCAGATGATGCGACATCGACTCCTACCACCTACTCTAAGGAGATGCTTCTGCACCGGAGATGGATCTGTGAGGTCACAACAACCAAGACCGTTAGAGCCGCCCTAGGGACTGTGCCATGGGAGAGGGCTCCGACTATCAAGTTAGATCATATGGTATATCTGAGATGGCTCTCTTTAGCTAGAGAGGATCATCTTGGTGATGGTGGTGGTGTATGGTAATTGACGGCGGCGGGTTGCAGCTGAGCCACCTGGCCGAAGTATAGGGCGGCGGCTAAGCCAAGGGGAAGATCCTAGTGGTGGCAGAACCACCTGGGAAAGAGTCCTCCTTCATGGAGGAGGCACTATTCTATTTATAGGGCACAAATAGGTCAAGGGGAATTAGGTCAAGCCTTGGGCTAGCCCAATTCAGGCCCAGGTAGCAAGGCGCTGGGTAAGGCCGCCCGGAGGCGCCGGCCGGGGCTGGCGGGTGCGCCCCAGGCATGGCTGACGGGTGCGCACCAGGAAAGGATGAAAAGAGGGTGCCAGGAAAGGGAGCGTCGGGTCGGGCCTGCAGGAGAGTCCCCAGGAAGGCTAGCAAGGGAGTCCCCAGCAAGGTTGTCAAGGGAACGCCAGGCGGAGCTGGCAGGAGCGTGCCAGGCCAGGATGGCGCGCTAGAGCAGTCTAGGTCATGCTAATGGACCATATATCATTAGATAACATTGAAAACTGTGTCATTAGGAAAACGATGGAGTTTATGCCTATTCCTTTTGAAAATCCTTAGGAATGAATGAGTGAATGATAAATCATTCTTAGGATAGATCCGTAAGAAATAACGAAGATAATGGGGATGGATAAGTGGGTTGATTGTTTAATGACTAAACATAATTATATTATTGTGGGTTGAAACCCTATGTACTCACTAGGTTTCTGAACCTGACCCACTCAAGTTTTTTTGCGTGACAGGTGTCGATACGAAGCTACTTTACACTGAGAGATTAAGGAGATGTAGATCACTAGTTTAAATGAATGTATGGTCTGTTTATGCTTATGTTTTTATATTGACGATTGCATCCCAAAGTTTTAAAAGAAATAAAATACATTTCTTCAGAAATGCTTTGATAACACATTTACCATGTTTTTCTGGGAACAAATTTCGCAACATTTTTCTAGCATCGGGCCTCGCCCGGTATACATATAACATATAAAGATATGCATAAAAATCACATAAACACATGCATAAAAATCACAATGATAAATAGCATACAATATAATCATTACAATCCACTCGGTAATCATATAAACACATAACACATGCAAGAGTCACACATACAACTAGTAAGGAAACTCACCTAAAGCTGCAAAATCACTCGGATAAAATCTCAATCTGCTGGTCCAAATGATCCTCGTGCTAACCTTATAATATAAATATCCAATTAATAATTGGATCTCGACCCATAATAACCAATCTAAGCTCCGTGTCCAATATCCAAGGTAAAAGACTGTTTTACCCTTTTTCTTACGTGGCCCAAAACCAAGGCCCAATCTATTGCTGAAAAGGCCTAAATTCCCAAATGGCATCCCTAGGCCCAATAAGGCCCAACTTCCAAATTGGGCTGAAAATCATCATGGACCTAATCCCATGAAATGCCCTAGTCTATCCATGACCCAAAGTCAAAAGTCAAATGACCTAACAAGTCCCAAACCTTAAAAGCCCAAAATATGGCCCAAACCCAAGGAAGTCAAACCAAAAGTCAACCTACTGAGTACGCGGGGCATACTTAGCTCGTACGCTTAGCATACTCCTTCTGGGGAAAGTACGTGCATCGTACCAACTTGGTACGTCCAACATACTCCCCAGGTTACCAACCCAACCCATTAATCACTTAATTGGTTAAGACAACATGCTAAACTCTCAGATCTAGTTCTAAATGGTGACTTACTATGTAAAGTTGAAAACTTTACACCCATGCATGAATTAATGGAGCCCAACACTAAAAAAGAAGCTTAATAAGACTCTTAACACTTTCATGGACAAATATCTTACATAAAGTTTGCATTTTTATGGGCGAAGGACCTCAAATGAGCAAAGATCTAACATCCATAGCTTTTGGAGTAGACCATAACTTCATATATGACTTAAAAGACCCAAAAATGCATAAATATCACCATAAAATGGATCTAGCACAAAGGACCATCCAGATGAGAGCTTTTTACCTCAAAAGGCTTGCTAAGGTGAAGATAACTCTAGATATACAAGCTTAAGCTACTCCCAAGAAACCTCGAAGTGTTCCTCTTTTTCTTCTTCTTCACCACCAAACACCAGCAAACTCACTTTGAAGCTCAAATATGACCAAATACACTTAGGGATTCGATATTATGACATAGGGTGATGGAGGTTGATTAATAAAATGTCCAAAGGTGGTTTAAGATGTTTAAGTAGAGTGCAAACCCTAAAAATTAGGGTTTACTCCTGCTCTACGTATGCCATGCATACTCTACGTACGCCCCAAATACGTGGGTGAATCTTGGGTCCAAAAAAGAGATAGTATGATAAGCGTACTCATAGAGTACGCCATGTGTACTAGCTATGGACCAAAATGATAAGGATTTTGCAATAAGGGGTTAGAAGGAAGCTTACCAAATTATGAATGTTACAATTCTCCCCGAGTTTAATCAGAATTTGTCCTCGAAGTACGCTGCTCCAAACAACTTTGGGTAGTGATCCCTCATCTCATCCTCCGGCTCCCATGTCCATTCTGAACACTTGCGATGCTGCCACTGAACTTTCACCAATTCAACAACCTTGTCCCTTAAGGTATCATCTTCCTGTCAAGAATCATCATGGGTCTCTCGATATAATTCATGCGATCATCCACTTAAATATCATCTAATAGAACCACCGCAGAATCATCAGTTAAACATTTGCGCAACTGAGAGACATGAAATTTGCTATGGATCTGACTAAGATCCTTGGAAGATACAAGCGATAAGCAACCCGAACCACCCGTGTGATAAGTCCATTTTATGAATGTACTAAATTGTCATACATCTGTTGTATTGATGTATAATTATCCAAGAATGGCACTACTTTCATGAGTTGTTAAAATTCATATACAAGTCAGTATATTGTACTAAAATTGGGTGGAACCTGCAAGTAAAACGGATTGCTAAAGGAATTTAGAAAAATTGGTGGGAAAATTGACCATTCTTCAATGTTTTGGTCATATCTCAAGTTCTGGAGCTCCGATTGACATGAGTAAAGAAGTTATTGAAACTAGACAAAATTTTGTACAAGTTTCTTGTTTTGTGTTTCTGCTAGTTATGTCATTTTGACCACCAAAACTTCCACGGAAGATGAAGGACGCCTCCAGGCGTCTAAGACGTCCCCTAGTATGTCCACGTCAAACGGTCAACATATGGCTGTTATTTCAAAGCAGAAAAAAAGGAAGAACCCTCTTCAGTATGTTACATGGCGTCTAAGACATCCCCTAGGATGTCTTGGCATTTTAGGGACGTCCCATGCTGGAACGGTGTGTTTCGGAAGGTTTAGAAAACAAGCGCGTCTAAGACGTCTCCTAAGACGTTTGGCGTTTTTGGGCATTTTTTAGTGTATTTCAAGGATGATAGATGGCATGCAAGGACGTACAAAGAATGCTTGGGCGTTATACACGACGTATAAGATGTCTCCTAGGACGTCCAACATCCCACATCGCCCAATTTCATTATTTTTTATCCCACGCTATAAATAGGAGCCTATGAATTCGTTTTTCTCAGAGTTTTTCATGTGTTTTTAAGGCTTCTAAAACCCTTGGAAACATTTGAAAACACAAATCCATTCCATTAAAATCCGGATTCAAAGCAAGATTCGATTCAATTCATCATCAAGGTATAAGTGAAGATCATTTCATTGGGTAATCTTCATCAATTCTTTATTTTCCAGAATTATTTGTTCTTCCCTAAGGTTTATTCGTTCTATACTTTGATAATCATTAGGCTACATTTGTTTGATGATTCTATGTTTGTTTATGAATTCTATTATGTATTTTATTCAATTGAATCAAGTTATTTGTTTTATGAACTTAATGGAAGGATAAATCATTAGGGTTACTTCTGGGATGTTTATGACTTTTTGATGAACATACTTGATTATTACTTGATTCTAGTTAATTTCAGTTGTTGTTTATGCTTCATGTGATGATCTTTTGGTAATGATAATTGAAATTGGGTTGTATGAATTGTTAGATGTCATAATTAAGATAGTGTATTGTTAATTCATCATTTGTTCCAAGTTCACTTAGTTTAGGAATAAATACAAATGACTGAATCAACATATATTATTCCAACTTATGATATTAAATCTTAATGCGGTAATAGGTAGTTGTAAGACATTTTATAGCTAGTCCACTAATTGTTCTTAATCCATTTAGGCATAAAGGAGTAAGACAACTAGTTGAATGAACATTTAGTATGCCCAAACTATGTATTACAAGTTAATAAACCCCAATTGCATGTAAGTAACTGAATTAGGATTTAAGGGAAGAAAGTGTGTGAATTTAAACTGTCCATAACTGAACTGGGTGTACTTTAGTTTTCTCATTGAGATTTTCTTTTTAATTAATAAATTTCGAAGCTTTTTGTTTGATCTTTGCTTTAATTTTTTTTTCGTGACAATTGCTAGTAGTTTTTTTTCATTGACTATTTTAACACAAGGTTTGACCACAAACTCCTTGTGGATTCGACCGTTACTTACCCTAGCTATCTAGTGGTTTTGAGGTTATTTTTGATTGATACAACGACATTGATCAAGATTTGGCGTCGTTTTCGGGGAGAGATTTTGCGCTTGAGCTATTGTGTTTAATTAGTTATAGTCTTTTACTTTCATTTTCAATTCTCATTTGTAGTTCACGTTTTCTTTATTATTGTTGTGCAGGCACACCGGTGCATGCATACAAGACATAGCGGACGCTCTTCACCGCTTGCATTTGATCCGGAAATCGAACGAACAGCTCGCTCAAATCGGGTCGCCAGAAGGAACATCAACACTATGAGTGTAGATAACGTTGTTGTGGAAGATGTGGTTGAAGGGCATTATGAAGAAGCCAACAATCTTCCGCCACTAGTTCCACCACCAGCTCCTCAATTCCCAAACAACAACAATGGGAATAATGGGAATAACAACAATGCCAGTGCACCAATCATCCAACCAGTGCAACCACAACCGAATAGAAACAACCGTGGCCAAAATGGTGGAAATGGAGGAAATTGGGCACAAAATATTGGAGGCAATGTAGGAAACCATACTGGTGGTAATGTTAGAAATCATAACCAAAATCCTAGAAATGTTGGTCCTCAATTCGGTAATGGTGGTAATGGTGGTAACGAGGATGACTGGGATTTTGATGATGGAAGTGACAACGGACTTGGTTAGAATTTGAACCATAACGGTGGTAATAGGCGGAATCAAGGTAATCGGGGTGGAAACGTGAACTACAACAATAACTGGAACAACCAGAATTTCCCTAATGGTGGCAACAATGACTACAATGATGGGTTCGGAAATCTACGCTTTGGGAATCAATATCGAAGGAATCCAAATGATGGATTCAACAATGTAAATGGAGGATACTACAACGAAGGTAATCAATTCCCTCATCTTTACTTTCTGCAGCCTAATAGACAATCTGTGGCATCTCATTTTCAACCGGGAGAGTATGATGAAGTTTCACCTATACTCTTCGCGGAAGGAAATGAGCATCATCTGGAAGTAAGACCACAACTAATTAGTGTCTTACCCATCTTTAGAGGCCATAAAACTGATGATCCATACAATCACCTCTATGAGTTCCTTGCAATTGGTATGTGAATACTCCACGAGGAACTAATAGAGATTCATTTAGACTTCACTTATTTCCATTCACTTTAAAAGAAAAAGATAAGTATTGGTTCACTTCTCTTGCCCTCATAGTATTACCACTTGGGAGCAATTAAAAACTAAATTTTTGCAAGAGTTTTACCCTGCTAGTAAAACAACGGAAATAAGTAAAGCTATACAAGATTTTGCATAAAAACCCAATGAAGAATTTCATGATGCATTTGAACGCCTCAAGGAATTGTTACGTTCATGTCCCCATCATGAATTTCCCCGTTGGCAACTGGTACGTTTCTTTTATGCTGGAGTCGATACTGCCAATCAAACCATGATTAATGCCTCGTCTGGCGGCACTATTATGATGCAAGATAGTGAAGACGCTTGGCGATTCTTGGAGCAGTTGAGTCATGGTTCAAAAACCAATTACTCAGCTAAGAAACGGGACAATCCAGTTCCATCTACTGCTTCAGTTGGACTAGACAAAAACTGGAAAAATGAAGTCAAATCTTATATTAATTCTTTAAATAAAAAATTTGACTTACTACTCTCTAGTCTAGGCAAAGAGAAATGTGTGTTTTTTTCGCAGGGACAGAAGATATGTGTAAGCTGTGGAGATTCAGGACACATTGCATATGAGTGCATGAGAACTCAAGAGGAAATCAATCAAGTGCATGGATATGGTCAATTCCAAAATAATCCACGATCATTCAATCGGAACTATAACCAAGGCGGGAACTACAACAACAATGGGAATTTCAACAACAACAACCATCAAGGGAATTACCCAAACCAAAATCAGCCAAAATAGTTCCAACAATCTAACTTTAACCAAGGTGAAACATCAAAGAAGGAGGAAACTGATGGCAAGAAGTTGGACAAAATCATGGAGTTCATAACCCAAACATATCAGAAAACTGACACTAACTCAAAGTCCATAGCTGCTATTGAGAAGCAAATTGCTCAACTGGCGGAGCATATTGGGCAAAAAGAAGATGGCAAGTTTCTAAGCACCACAACAGTCAACCCACCTCACACCCAAAGACCCGGAAAAGAGCATCAAGTCAGCGAGGTAGTTACCTTACGTAGTGGAAAAAAGGTTGACAACAAGGTAAGTGCTTCTACATTAGATAATGACAGTGACACTGAAGTCATCTTTGATGAAAAGGAAGAGTTTGAGAAAGATTTTAAATCTGAAAAACAAAAAGAAGCTAAGGGTAAAAATGACTCTAAAGTTAGGGAGCATGATGTGGAGGTTAATACCGTACCATACCCTTCGGCTTTAGAGAAACCGGCATCCTTCCCTTTTGGGAAGCGAGGGCCGACAATGGAAGATATGTGGGATCTATTTAGTCAAGTTAAAATAAATATCCCATTAGTCAAACTTATTAAGGAGGTACCTTCTTATGTTAAAATTTTGAAGGATTTGTGTGTTCAGAAATGAAAACTCCAAGCACACCTCCCTAAAAAGATTGATTTAACCGAGCATGCGAGTTCCATAATATCAAATAAACTTCCACCCAAGCTTAAGGATCCTGGAGCACCTTTAATTTCTGTTACCCTATGTAACATTAATATAAAAAATGCGCTCCTTGATCTTGGAGATAGTGTTAATATAATCCCAGGAAATCTTTTTGATCAACATGAATTAGGCACTTTGGAACAAACTTATATTATTTTACGATTGCCGATAAGTCAACAAAAATTCCTCGGGGTATATTATCAGATGTTATTATTAAGGTGGAAGATTTCTATTACCCAGTTGATTTTCTTCTGCTTGACACCGCGAGCACTTATAAAGAAAGTCAACCTTATATTATTTTAGGTTGTCCGTTTTTGGCAACAATAAATGCACAAATTAATTGTAGAACAGCTGAAATGGATATCTCTTTTGGAAATAGGAAACTTAGAATTAATATTTTTAATATGTTTCCTAACTCACCATTAGATTATGAATGTTATCATGTGGATGTGGTTGATAACTTAGTGCATCAATTCACTCCTAAAATCTTACACCCCAATCTGTTGGAGTTTTTCTTTCTAATGACAGGGACGAAGTTTTAGAGTTGGATGACATCAAGATGGTTGAGGAAGCATTTGAAAATGCTATTGAGCAAGAGAGGCCACCATGAAGTTATGATGTAGAAAAATTACCAACAAGTTTTTCGGACCCACTTGAGCCATCTTTGGAGGAGCCACACACTCTTGAACGCAAAACTCTTTCTTCACATCTTAAATACTCTTTTTTAGGATCTAAGGAGAGCTTACCAATTATCATATCTTCTGATTTGACAGGTCCACAGGAGAAAGCATTACTGAAGGTGCTTTCCAAGTACAAGGGAGCAATTGGATGGACCATAACAAACTTGAAGGGAATTAGTCCAGCCACATGTATGCCTCGAATCATCATTGAAGCTGGATAAAAGCCATCCCGAGATGCACAATGAAGGATCAACCTGAATCTGCGAGAAGTTGTTAAAAAGGAGGTGTTGAAATGGATTGATGCGGGTATTATCTATCCAATATCTGATAGTGATTGGGTGAGCCCGGCACAAACAATGCCAAAGAAGTCGGGCATTATAGTGGTAGATACAGAAGATGGAGAGAAGATCTCAACAAGACCGATCACCGCGTGGAGAGTTTGCATCGACTATCGTAAACTCAATGTTGCAACATCAATGGACCATTTCCCTCTCCCTTTTATTGATCAAATAATTGCGAAATTTTCCGGTAAAAAGTTTTATTGTTTTTTGGATGGATACTCGGGGTATAATCACATTGCCATCCACCCCGAGGATCAATCTAAAATGACATTCACGTGTCCATATGGCACCTTTGCTTTCCGAAGGATGCCATTCGGCTTGTGTAATGACCCTGCCATATATCAAAGATGTATGATGACTATTTTTTCAGACATGGTGGGGGATGCATTAAAAATTTTCATGGATGATTTTTCTATTTTTGGATCATCTTTTGAGACATGCTTAGACCAATTAGAAAACGTTTTGAAACGTTGTATTGAGTCTAATTTGGTTTTAAGTTGGGAGAAGAGTTATTTCATGGTAAAAAAGGGAATTATACTTGGCCATGTTGTCTCCGAGTGTGGTTTTGAAGTCGACCGGGCCAAAGTACATATTATTTCTACTCTTCTCCCACCAACTTCGATAAAAGGCGCCCATTCTTTTTTGCCGGATTTTATCGAAGACTTATCAAAGATTTTAGTGCAATCTCAAAACCTCTTTGTAATTTACTTTTAAAAGATGCATCATTTTCCTTTGATAAAGCATGTCTTGAATATTTTACCACATTACAGAACAAACTTGTTGAAGCTCCTATCTGGCAATCACCCAATTGGACTTTACCTTTTGAAATTAGGTGTGATGCGAGTGATAACGCGGTAGGGACAGTTTTGGGACAACGGGTGAATAAAAAACCCATTGCAATTTGTTATGCGAGCAAAACTTTTTCGGATGCACAATTGAATTACACTACTACCGAAAAAGAGTTGCTTGCGGTCATGTTTGCACTTGACAAATTTAGATCTTACATATGGGGATATAAGATGGATCATAGTGCCATTCACCACCTCTTGGAAAAGAAGGATGTCAAACCATGTCTCATAAGATGGATCCTTTTTCTTCAAGAGTTTGATCTTGAAATTCGGGACAAAAAGGGTTTCGAAAATGTTGTGGCGGATCATTTATCTAGAATAACTAATAATGATAACGCAACGGAAGTTATTCAAGAAAACTTTCCAAATGAGCATATTCATGCTGTGAAAAATATACCATGGTTTGCTAATTTAGTGAATTACTTTGTGACAGGGAACACTCCATCATATTGGAATGCTCAATAAAGGAAGTTCTTCCACTCTCAAACAAAATACTACATATGGGAGGACCCACATCTTTTCAAAATTGGAGCAGATCATGTGATTAGGAGATGTGTACCACATATGGAGCAAGAAGACATTCTTCGACACTACCATTCATATGCATGTGGAGGGCATTTTAGTGCCAAAAAGGCAGGGCATCGGATTCTACAAAGTGGTTTTTTCTGGCCCTCTATTTTTAAAGATGCACATATATTCGTTAAAACTTGTATTCCATGCCAACAAGTTGGGTGGATCTCAAGACGGGGCATGATGCCAATGACCCCAATTTTATTAGTTGAAAATTTTGATGTATAGGTCATTTATTTCATGTGTCCGTTCCCCACTTCTTTTGGAAATCTATACCTTGTTGTAGCCGTTGATTATGTATCAAAATGGGTCGAATCCGATGCTACTCACATGAATAGCAATAGTGTTGTTTGTAAATTTGTTAAAAAGAACATATTTTCAAGATACGGAATCCCTCGAACTATTATTAGTGACGGGGCTCCCATTTTAAAAATTGGCATTTTGCAAAGTTACTTAAACACTATGGTGTCACACATATGATAGCTACTCCATATCACCCACAAACAAATGGACAAGTAGAAGTGTCAAATAGGTAAATAAAAAGAATCTTGGAAAAGGCTGTTCATCCCGACTGAAAAGATTGGTCATTAAGATTAGATGATGCATTATAGGCATATCGAACAGCCTATAAGACATCCATTGGAATGTCCCCGTATCGGTTTGTTTATGGAAAGCCATGCCATTTCACAGTGGAGTTAGAACACCGTGCTATGTGGGCCATAAAAAATGCTAACTTTGAATTGAGTGATGCAAGTACGGAAAGGAAACTCCAAATTATTGAATTGGAAGAGATTCGAAAAGAAGCTTACGAAAGCTCAAGGATCTATAAAAGAAAAGATGAAGGCATTTCATGACTGACATATTGTCCGAAAAAAATTCGTTGAAGGACAATTGGTGTGGCTATTCAACTCTCGTCTCAAACTCTTCCCTGGAAAGTTTCAGAGTAAATGGAGTGGACCATTTAAGGTGACAAATGTGGCGGATCATGGAGCTATTGAAATCAAGAACACGAAAGGCGGTGAACCATTCAAGGTAAACGAACAAAGACTTAAACCTCATATTTGAATGGTAGATGGTGAAACAACATTCATTGAGAAAACAATGCTCAAGGGACTACAATATTCAGAAACAACTTAGTTGAGGCAAACCGTCCGGCTGAAGACGTAAAAGTTAGCGCTTTTTGGGAGGCAACCCGTTGTTCGGTGTGTTTTTACTCCTATTCTTCTTTTCGTGTGTTTTAATTCTTTTCATATCGAGGACGATCCAAGGTTTAAATTTGGGGAGGGGGTGTTTAGTTTTTGTTTAAAATTAAATAATATTAAAAAAATACTCGAAAAACAGCAAAAAAAAAATAGCCTGAGGCGTCCTAGGGGAGTCTTAGATGCCGTCGGGCTGTCACTTCATTTCCCCCGATGAAAACCCTTCGCGAAAATTACAAAAATACCCTTAATGTGTATGATGTCGTAGGACGTGTCCAAGACGCCGGCTAGGACGCCGACGCGATTTTTCAACCGTTTTATGCCATTTTCTGCATTATTATTGGTATCTTTCTTCTCCAAATTGCCATAGCCGAAAACCCACTGGTTCTTGCTTATTTCCTTCGATTTCTTGGCCAAAACTCAATCAAAATTCGTGATTTTTGTTGCAATCTTCAAGAAATCAAGTAAGAAACATCACATTGCAAGATTTACACACTCTAATCACTTATTTGGGGCTGATTTCAAAACCCACTAAAACTAGGGTTTTGAATTTTTGACTTATTTTGATTTTTTACTTCAAGTTCTTGGTTCTTCTTCACTAGAAACACAATTTCAACAAGGTATGTGCTTCAAAACTCCATCTTTTAGTTGAATTTCAGAATTTTTGCATGTATGTTCATATATGTTTGAAATTTTGAAAAAGATGAAGAATATGATATATGTATATATATATATATATATATATATATATATATATATATATATATATATATATATATATATATATATATATATATTGGTAGGAATTCTTCTGAATTAGTGTTTGTAGTTATTAGACGTATGTTCTAAACAAGTTGCAAGTGTTGATTCGAGAATTTTCTAAAAATTGAATTTTTATTGTTAGTTGTTAAAAAAAATAATAAATAAAAGCACATATAATGTTGGAAAATCATTATTATGTTTATATTTGTGTTTGGATTAAAAATTCAAGTTTTTAGAAAATTTAAGAATGACACTGAATTTTGACATTGCATTGTTAGTCTGCATATTTACCTGTTACAATTATGTTCTGGTTTTAGTTAGAACTTGTCAGTTGCAGTTAACTTTTGGTTTAACTGTGTTTTTACTGATTGGATAAAATTTTGAGAAATATTTAGTTACTAAAAACATAACAGGACTTAAAACAGTTATTTATTTAGACTGGATTTATTTTAACTTTGTTTGGAATAACTTGCCAATTGAATTATTTGTTTTATTTTTGTGACATTTGATATGTTTAATGGCAAGTTTTGTTTTGTGGTTTTGTGTATGAATTATTTTGCAGATGCCAGCAAAGAGATCTAGGGTAGCATCATCAAGCAGTGCAACCAGCTAGACAGTCGGAGCCACATGTACCCTTGGCTTTCAACCCTTACTATCAGACATTGCATGAGTATCCAGATGACATTCGTCTAGCAGTTTATGAGGCGACTCATCCAATTATAGGTTTTATTGTAGAGTACATGGTGGAATGACCGAGCTTCACTGGGTACAATATTGTCGAGACATTTGATCGCTATGGATGGGGTGGGGTGCTAGACTTCAATCCCACGCAAATTTATGTTGATATAGTGCAGGAATGGATAAGGACACTTCGACGTGTCAAGGTTCCTGGTAGGCCGAAGGAGTTGCATCTAATTGGGATGGTTTGTACTCATGATATAGTGATGACTGTGCAGGGTATCCAGGACATGTTTCATGTAGATATTGGCTATCATCTACATGATCTTGAGAATCAGCCGACTGAGTATAGATTTATTGACACGAGGGGGTAACCCTGGGGTTAGTATGACAGAAGTATATCGTATAGTGTTCCGTGAGGGGACGAGGGCATATGACAGATTCCAAGAATTGGTGCCTTTAGCAAAGTCATTACATTAAATTATCACGGAAAATGTGAACTCGAGGAATAGTGATCCTAAGGCGGTGAGGATTCAGGACTTATATGTATTATATGGATTGATGACAGGATCTATCTTTATCTCTTATGCATATAATTCTATGTGCAACATATGGTCCTGTTTTGATATCCAACACAGAGTCACTACCCCCCATGTTGCCCTGATATCGACATATGTGACTAGGGAGCTGGGGAATAGGATCGGGGTCCCATGAGCTACATCATACCAGCGTATCCTTCGCCCCACTTCTACTTCTTTCAGACATTTCATGTTGAAAATGGGAGACATATTCTGAGGGATTCTACCACACATCTGACATACACGGCACCACTCGGAGTGGGGGATGAGGAGCCATTCGCTGGTGATTTTCAGGGGGATCAGCAGCAGCAACAGGCACATGCAGAAGTTCAGGGATGGAACATGTAGGAAGCTTGAGAGGACATTGTGGGGAGGCAGAACATGCATAACCAGGAGGTGCATGCTTAGATAGGGAGAACGGATATATGGATAGAGGATGTCGACATGACACTAGCTGATCTTACTGAGCAGATGCGACAGATTTGCATTACATCTAGCAACACTTATAGTGTTGCCACTCGTTAGCTGTACCAGCAGGAGTACTATGCAGATGCCGCCTACAGATAGAGTCGTGTCCAGTATGAACTGATGGACATTGATCAACCACAGTATCGATACCGAGCTCTAGCTTCGGTCTTCTACGGATTCGGGGATCCGAGCAACTATCCACCGCCATCCGAGTATGAGCATTATCAGCCACCACCAGCTACAGAGGACTCTACTCACTTTGAGGATTTAGTTGGATCGATCTTTGGGTATCCTCCACCATACCCACATTATCCTCCACAACCACCCCCACATTGAACTTTGGTGAGATCCTCTTTTGATTTTTATTTTTATGGTTGTGTGATGAAGACTTTTTTTCTTTTTATTTTTATTTTTCATTTCCTTTTCATGTCTTTATTTGGGATGAATGTACTATTATTAAACTCATTATTATTATTATTACTCTCTCTTGGGTTGGTTCCATGAAATATGTGATGAGTTAGTAGCATCTCTATATCTTGAATGTAACTCATCAAAATGGAAAATGATAGGAGTTTCGTATATTGAGTCATAATAATTTTTTAATATTGATTTTGTGGATTGCTCAGCCGATTTGGGAATATTTATATTTAGTTAAAAAATTGTTATGTGAAATACCCAAATATTTGAAAAATGAAGGTTTTTGGCTCAAGTCTACAATCTTTCAATTGAGGACCCAACCGAACAATATGTGCCATCATGCTATGAGTACTTGTTCTTACTTACTCCTGTGCCTTTGGGGTTGGGAGGGGACTATTATTGTTTTCACACAATCAACAAACATCAAAAGACATTAAAGAACTTCCAAGTATCTATATTCAAGCTCAAGTCAAATACAAAAATGTTCAAATCCAATGAATCCATCAAAGAACTTGAAGAATGCAAAATAAAGATAAATATGAAGAAAAGTTCAAGTTGAAGACATTGTGTGAAACAATGTGTGACCCCTCGATAGCAGGACTATATGGGTTGGTCCATTAAGTGTTACCGACTGCGCTAACTATGTTAGTGAACCTTGAAAAGGGGACTTTGGCAATGCGTTCAACTGATTACTCATGAGGGTGATTATTGGAAAGGGTTCAAAAAGTGGAGGGTTCCAATCAACAAAGTAAAATAAGCATAACATGTGTTTTTGAGTTTAAAAGTAAAATAAGCATAATCCCCAAAATCAATATATTGTGCTATTGGAAGTGTTGTGATAAAAAGTACGAATTTCATGATTCCATTGAGTTTTTCTTAGGATAACAGAGTAAGACTACGCTGATTATTTCAGGCCAATCTTGGGAGGAGTTTGGAATAAAGTTGGGGAGATTTGATAAGTCCATTTTATGAATGTACTAAATTTTCATAAATATGTTGAATTGATGTATAATTGTCCAAGAATGGCACTACTTTGATGATTTGTTGAACTTCATATACAAGTCAATATATTGTACTAAAAGTGGGCGGAACCTGCAAGTAAAATGGATTGCTAAAGGAATGAAGAAACGTTGTTGGGAAAATTGACCATTCTTCAATGTTTTGGTCATAACTCAAGTTTTGCAGTTCCGACTGACATTAGTAAAGGAGTTCTGGAAACTATACAAGATTTGCTACAAGTTTCGTGTTTTGTGTTTTTGCTAGTTATGTCGTTTTGACCACCAAAACTTGCACGGAAGATGAAGGACACCTCTTGGCATCTAACACGTCCCGTAGGACGTCCCAGATCCAACGGTCAGCATCTGGTTGTTATTTCAAAGCAGAAAAGAAGGAAGAACCCCCTTCGGCCTCTTACATGGCTTCTAAGACGTCCCCTAGGACGTCTTGGTGTTTTAGGGACGTCCCGTGTTGGAACGGTGTGTTTCGGAAAGTTTAGAAAACAAGGCAGGATGTGCTAGAATGCGTCTAAGACGTCTCCTAAGACGTGTGACATTTTTGGCTATTTTTTAGTGTATTTCAAGGACTACATATGGCATGCGAGGACGTACAAAGAACGCCTAGGTGTTATACACGATGTCTAAGACGTCTCCTAGGACGTCCAACATCCCACATCGCCCAATTTGATTATTTTTTATCCCACACTATAAATAGGATCCTATGAATTCGTTTTTCTTAGAGTTTTTCATGTGTTTTTGAGGCGTCTAAAACCTTTGGAAACATTTGAAAACACAAATCTATTCCATTAAAATCTGGATTCAAAGCAAGATTTGATTCACTTCATCATCAAGGTATAAGTGAAGATCATTTCATTGGGTAATCTTCATCAATTCTTTATTTTCCATAATTATTTGTTCTTCCCTAAGGTTTATTCGTTCTATACTTTGATAATCATTAGGCTACATTTGTTTGATGATTCTACGTTTGTTTATGAATTCTATTATGTGTTTTATTCATTTTAATCAAGTTAATTGTTTTACGAACTCAATTGAAGGCTAAATCATTAGGGTTACTTCCGGGGATGTTTAGGACTTTTTGATGAACATACTTGATTATTACTTGATTCTAGTTAATTTCAATTGTCGTCTAAGACGTCTCCTAAGACGTGTGATGTTTTTGGCTATTTTTTAGTGTATTTCAAGGACTACATATGGCATGTGAGGACGTACAAAGAACGCCTGGGTGTTATACACGATGTCTAAGACGTCTCCTAGGACGTCTAACATCCCACATCGCCCAATTTGATTATTTTTTATCCCACACTATAAATAGGATCCTATGAATTCGTTTTTTTTAGAGTTTTTCATGTGTTTTTGAGGCGTCTAAAACCTTTGGAAACATTTGAAAACACAAATCTATTCCATTAAAATCTGGATTCAAAGCAAGATTTGATTCACTTCATCATCAAGGTATAAGTGAAGATCATTTCATTGGGTAATCTTCATCAATTCTTTATTTTCCAGAATTATTTGTTCTTCCCTAAGGTTTATTCGTTCTATACTTTGATAATTATTAGGCTACATTTGTTTGATGATTCTACGTTTGTTTATGAATTCTATTATGTGTTTTATTCATTTTAATCAAGTTAATTGTTTTACGAACTCAATTGAAGGCTAAATCATTAGGGTTACTTCCGGGGATGTTTAGGACTTTTTGATGAACATACTTGATTATTACTTGATTCTAGTTAATTTCAATTGCTGTTTTATGCTTCATGTGATGATCGTTTGGTAATGATAATTGAAATTGGGTTGTATGAATTGTTTGATGTCATAATTAGGATAGTCTATTGTTAATTCATCATTTGCTCCAAGTTCACTTAGTTTAGGAATAAAGACAAGTGACGGAATCAACATATATTATTCCAACTTATGATATTGAATCTTAATGTCGTAATAGGTAGTTGTAAGACATTTTATAGCTAGTCCACTAATTGTTCTTAATCCATTTAGGCATAAAGGAGTAAGACAACTGGTTGAATGAACATTTAGTGTGCCCAAACTATGCATTACAAGTTAATAAACCCTAATTGTATCCAGGGCCGTTCCAAACATATTTTTGGCCCAGGGCGAGAAAAAAAAAATGGTCCCTTAAAATACATAAATATCGTCAAGTTTTTTATAATAACTCAATAATTGAAAGAAAATTACTTGTGTTATCTTCAAAATATAACAATTTCCATAAAAAAATCGGGCCCTTTTAAAAAATGGGGCCTGGACGATCGCCCCTATCGCCCACCCTCTGGGACGGGCCTGATTGTATATCTAAGTGATTGAATTAGGATTTAAGGGAAGAAAGTGTGTGAATTTAAATTGTCCATAACTGAAGGGGGAGTACTCTAGTTTGCTCATTGAGATTTTTGTTTTAATTAATAAAATTTCCAAGCTTTTTGTTTGATCTTTGCTTTAATTTTTTTTTTTCGTGACAATTTCTAGTAGTTTTTTTTTCGTTGACTATTTTAACACAAAGTTTGACCATAAACTCCATGTGGATTTGACCCTTACCTACCCTAGCTATCTAGTGGTTTTGAGGTTATTTTTGATTGATACAATGACATCGATCACCGTGACAAAACTCTAAAGAGACCGATCTACTTGGGGCCCAATTTGTCCTTCTTCCTGAATCGGATGACACCTTTCCAATGTGACACCTCTGGGGGACCATATCCTTAACCTGGAACTCTAAATCTGATTGATGCTTGTCAGCATAGCTCTTCTTCCGGCTCTAAGGTATCTGTAGTCTACTCTAAACTGCTGAATCAACTTGGTAGTCTTGAGTACCGCTTCAGTACTCCCCATTAGTCGCTAACCGAGCTCACCCCAACATATCAGGGTCCTGCATTTCCTTCCATAGAGCATCTCAAAAGGAGGTCGATTAATGCTGGCATGATTACTATTGTTATACAAAAAATATTGGATTAGGTGTCTAAGCCCATAACTATTTTGGTATGTACTTCACCTGATTGTGAGCATGGTCCTTTTGGGTTGCCTTCACCTAGCAACTGATAGGATGAATTAAGGAGAAAAAGGATTAATTATGATTTATTAATGTATTATATGAATAATATATTAAAAGAGAAATCATATTGTTTAATTAATATTAGTCAAGAATTAATTTTGTGGCTAAAAGAGATTAATTAAATAAAGGGGACTGATATTGCAATTATATGATAGTTGCAAATTGGGCTGTGGATTCCTAATGGAAAGGGATTGGACGAAATCT
This sequence comes from Lactuca saligna, assembly GCF_052625555.1. Taxonomy (NCBI): domain Eukaryota; kingdom Viridiplantae; phylum Streptophyta; class Magnoliopsida; order Asterales; family Asteraceae; genus Lactuca; species Lactuca saligna. Next base: position 127,880,429 of record NC_136422.1, read on the forward strand.
ATGGGAAGCCCATATGGATTTCGTCCAAGGGCTTTCCAAAGGAACTCCATGGGTTGCTTAAGGCCTAAGCAGTAAGATTAGGGTTTTCTGGTTAAAAAAAAACCCTAATAGCCTAAGTATAAAAGGAACCCTTGGCAAGCCAAAAACGTCCCTAACCTTCTAAGAGAAACCCTAGGACATTTTTGGTGCCTCCTCCCTCTCTCCTTGTTAATCTTGTTGCATATGGTGTTTGTGACTCCATTAGAGGTGCAACATTTGAGGCACTAGGCTTTTAGAAGTCAATTACAAGAAGGATTCGGATTGTTGTTGCAACATAACAATCAAGGTAAGATCTAAACTCTATCCTTTTGTCAATTTGAATTATTGTATACTAGAATTAGGGTTATGATCTTTGGATGATTATTGAATGTATATCAGACAAACTAGATCCAAAGCTTTAGGGTTTGCATGTACACCATAGGATTGATGTAGTGCTCAAAACCCATCAAAAACTATGCCAAATGGATATATGTATTCCAACTCCCACCAAAATCCAAAACACACGCCCGAAGCATATCCTCCAAGGAATGAATAGTCGTCTCGCTCTGATTGTCAGTCTGTGGGTGGAAAGTCATACTGAAATGCAGATGAGTACCCAGCTCGTCGTGGAACCTCTTCCAAAATCCGGAAGTAAACCGAACGTTCCTATCTGAAACCACAAAAACGGGCACCCCATGTTGTGCCACTACCTCCCTGATGTATACCTCAGCTAACTTCTCTGAAGAGATACTATCTTGAGGCGGAATAAAATGTGTGCTCTTGGTTAATCGATCCACGATGACCCAAATCGAATCCACTATGTGTTCACTCTAAGGACACATCCTAATGAAATCCATTGTAATCTCCTCCCATTTCCAAATGGGGATATCTAACGGTTGCATTTTGTCATAAGGCCACTGATGCTCGGCCTTGACTTTCCTTCAAGTCAAGCATCTCTCTACGTACCAAGCTACATCCCGCTTCATACAGGGCTACCAATAATCAGTACGAAGATCAATATACATCTTTGTCGCCATAGGATGAATGAAGAATCTCGATTTGTGTGCCTCCTCCATCAGAACTTCATGCACACCACCCCAAATACGGAACCCACACTCTTCGATGGAGATTCAATAACCCTTGGTTTTCATAATAAAAGGAAGCCATCTGACTCACTGTGCGCTCACTCTTCCCAACATAGCCTCAACCTGAGCTTCTCGAATCAGCTCCAAAAGTGGAGTGATCACGGTCATCCTGAAACAAATATCCCTGAACAGAGCCGTGACCGCCTTGCTGCTAAGAGCATCAACCACCACATTAGCCTTCCCTGTATGGTAAAGGATCTCACAATACTAATCCTGCACCCCATCCAACCACCGACACTGCCGCATGTTCAGATTCGGCTGATCCATTAGATACCTCAATCTCTTGTGATCTATCTATATAGTACAGTGGGCCCCATAGAGGTAATGTCGTTAAATCTTGAGGGCAAAAACCATATCCCCAACTCTAATTCATGCATCGGATAATTTGTCTCATGAGGCTTCACTTACCTCGAAGCGTAAGCGATCACGCGACCCCTCTACATTAGAACTACACCCAAACCTGTGATTGACGCATCATAATAAACCATGAAATCTTCAACACCCTCCGGCAGGGTCAAAATAGATGCCTCACACATTCTTTATCTTAGGGTCTCAAAAGTTGCATGTTGCTCAGGCGCCCAGCGAAAAGTGACTGTCTTCTTTGTCAACAGAGTTAGAGGAACCGCTATCTTGGAGAAATCCTGAATGAACCTTCGATAATAGCCTTCCAACCCAAGGAAACTCCAAATCTTAGATGGAGACCTCGGTACCTCCCACCTCATCACGGCCTCGACCTTGGCCTGATCGACCAGAATACCATTCTGGTTGACAAGGTGCCCTTGAAACTACACCTCGTTCAACCAGAACTCGCACTTGGAGAACTTTGCAAAAAGTCACTCCATCCTCAAAGTTTCCAATACCTCCCTTAAGTGCTCCTCATGTAGCTCCTGGGTCTTGAAATAGACCAGGATATCATCAATGAATAGGGCATTTTGTATAATCAGATGTTGATGTTATTGAAAATAATGATGTTATTGAAACATATGCATGGCCTATATTCCCAACAATTATATTTAATTAAATTGGTTGTTGTGCATGTTATTATATTTGGAACAAATTAGAAAGTGGTCCATGTGGTAGTACATGATATGTATGGGGACCATTTGTAGTTAATAGTTAGTGGGTATTTTTATAATGGAAAAATGGGACCTTTGAACCCATTATAGAACCATATATGTGACTATATAACACATTCACATGCATGCACATTATTCCAAATTTTTCCATGCATAAATATTCAAACCTATTTGTCACGAGTTTACATAAAAAGGCAACATACTTTCATAAGTGAGTAAAATATCTTTTCATGTCAACATTTTACTTAAAAAGGCAACATACATTCATTAGTGACCAAAATACCCTTTTATGTCATGAGTTAACTTAAAAAAGCACCATGCATACATAAATGACCAAAATACCCTTTTATGTCATGAGTGAATTTAAAAAGGCACCATGCATACATAAATGACCAAAATACCCTTTTATGTTATGAGTGAACATAAAAAGGCACCATGCATACATAAATGACCAAAATACCCTTTTATGTCCTGAGTTAACTTAAAAAGGCACCATGCATACATAAATGATCACATCACATGTATTCAAATACACATACTTTAAATCCAAATTACCATCATCCTAATACACAAACTTTAAATCCAAATTACCATCATCCTAACACACATACTTTAAATCTAAATAATAAAAAGGAAAAATCAACACTAATCAATTAGAAGAGATTTTCCCTTAGAATTTCCTAGATCATCAACACCACCAATTTTCTTGCTTAATTTCAGCTTCAAGATTCTCTCTGACTTTCTTCTCCTTATCCTATTCAAAATCTTTAAAATTGATCTAACCCTTACCTGTTGAACCTAGATAATAGGAGTAACCTCCTAAATCTGAACATTATCAACAACTTGGACATTAGGAATAACCTCATCATCTTGAACATTACCACCCTCCTTAGCTTCCTCACCCATAACACCCTCATCACCTTCATAACTTGTAGGTGGAGTAACTTGCATAGACTGACTAAAATCCCTTGTACTACTAGATTCAACATCACTAGAAGTAACTTGCATATCATTTTGAGTAGTATCCATCTCAACTGGAGTCATTTCAACCTCTTCATGTTATTGTGGCTCACTTGTACTACCCTATATTACATGATATAATTATGTTTGTGGAAAATCATATGTAAATAAATTTAAATTTTAAATGGCTTTAACTGTCCTGCATTTTGCTTCACATGAACTTTTTGTTTCTTCTGTTTCTTCTGTTTCTTCAAATTTAACTTTTGGGGCCTTCTCTGTGGACAAGTGGCCTTATTGTGACCCATCTCCTTGCATATACTACATCTAATTTTCTTTCCAGCCTTAGAAACCTTGTGTGTTCCTGTATTATCTGTAGTTGATTTTTTCTTCTTAGTAGTTGGCCTACCAGGCATCCTTCAACTAATAGGAGGCAATGGTGGAGTATAATTTGTCTCTGGCCACATGTCACTACCATTCATGGGGGAATTTCTATAATTGTATGCCTTTCAAAATGTGGTGGTGTTAAACATGTTGTCTACATAGGCTTCTACATCCCTATTAAGATAGGATATGCTAGCTACAGAATGAGCACATCCATATCCATTCAACTGCTACAACCTATATGAACATGTTTTTCTTTCTAAGTCCACCTCATATGCATTTGTTGCTCCCTTACCTCAAACTGGTTTAATCCACTAGGGAGTACCTGATAATTCCTTTGAATTTTTTAAGCAAATTCACCTTATCCCTTATCTCTGGACAAATATTATTTCCCCATTGTTGTCCCTTTAATTTCACATTGTACATTATGTCCATCATGTATAATCTTAACTCCTCTAACATGGTTATTATGGGCTTCTTCTTGGCATCTACTATTACAACATTAAAACTTTCAGAGAAGCCATTTTCAACTACATCACAACACCTTCCAGCTTGAAAGTAAGCTCTTCATCACAACTTTAGAAGCATGCTCAGTTGTGGCTTTAGATGCTCTCCAAAACAAGGTATGACATATGACACCGGTGAATCTCTTCTACAAATTCTTGCAAATATGTATAGCACACTGCCTGTGCAAATGGAAGCAACTCTTTAACAGCCTCTATCAAACCCTGTATTAATAAAAAGGTTTAAATCAGATAGTATAAAATAAATATAAATGAATTACTATGTAAAATACTAACCTTATGTTGGTCTGACATTAAACTGAAGCAATTGCCTAAACTCAAGTTTAGATCATTAATGAGAAGCTATAAAAACCACTTTTAATTCTACTTGTTCTCCACACTAACCACTGCCCAATCAATAGGATATATCTTGTTATTTGAATCCCTCCCAATAGCACAAAGCAATCCCCCTGACAAACACCTTTAAGAAAACATCCATCAAGACCCATTATCCTTCTACACCCTTTAATCCAACCTTGTTTAATTCCTTGAAAAGAAACATAGAACTTGCTAGAATATTTCTTTCCATCTGGACCATCTTCCACATCTATTTTCACAGTTGACCTAGGATTTGTCCTTAAAATCTAATGAACATATTACCATAGCTTACCATAATGTTCAACAAGGCTACCTTCAACAAGATTCAATGCATACTTCTTTGTTCTCCTACATTGGCCCATACTAACTTGGATACTAAACTTGGTCATTACCTTTACCCTAAGCTTCCTTACACTCATTTTATGACTCTGTACAATCTCTTTCGTATAGTGACTCCCAATCCATGCATATGTCACCAATAATCCAAACTTGAAGTTCCTAGCACAATTATGATAAGCTTTTTGTGACTTGATTTGGAAACTCTCTTCATCACTCATCCAAGAAGCCCATAATATAAATGTGAAAGCACCCTTGCTACATCTCACCAAAAATATTTTCCTATCATTTTTTTTCAAAACACAATTGATATCCATTAGCCACGGCATAGTTGCACAACTTGACTTTACTTGCCCTAGAGCCTTGGATCTCATTCTTAGAATTGGTTTTTATCTTTTCCAATGTAATAGCTCATTAAATATGGAAATAGTTTGGATGTTAGGTTCAACTTCTCTCCCATTATCATCATCTATAATGTTGTTATCCTCCTCATCATCAACACATAACTTACTCACGAAAGGATCATTTGATGTCCTATTCATATGCACTACATCCTCATAAAATTCAAAGACAACATTCCTAAGTTCATCTATGTTATCTTCATCTATGTTAGCGGCACGACTTGTTGCTCGTTTTCCTTCAATCGATATGTATTGAACTAAAATGTTTGAATGTGTATCAATACAAGGCTCATGTTCACCATCAAACCACCCACCAACACCAACCCCAATATGATCCACATAAATCGCAATTACACCATCTGTTCCATAAGCTTCAAAAATAAAAGCAACATATTCCACATCATCTAAAAATGGGATTAAGCCCTTCCATCACGGTATTTCCTAGTTCACAGTAGTAAAACTTTTTACACTCTTCATGCTTGAAATGTTCACAAAAGGTCACAAACTCAGAATAAGTCATAGAAGAAAAGTCGACATTAGTGAACATAGTTTTCACACCACCAGTGTAAGAGAAAGGATTTTGATTAAATACCCCTTGGTAGTTGAGTTCCACCATCACAAACACTCCATTAGGTTCCGATTGTGCCATTTCTGTGACTTCTTTGGTTCTTCAACTCGATCACATAAATGCTTCACAAACCCTGTAACATCCCGGAATATCAAGAGTAGAGTTGAAGGGCTAAAAGTGAAATTGTATAAGGGCAACTCGGCGAGTCCATGGGTGGATTTGGCGAGTAGGGTCGCGACTTTGATAGCGTGTTAAGTGGCCTACTCGGCGAGTCCAAAGATGGACTCGGCGAGTAGGTGTTGAGCGGAGAAAACCCTAAATCTGGAGGATGAGCGCTATTTAAAGGACATTATACCCTCTCCCCAGCCTCTTTGATCTCCCTTGAAGTCCAGAAACCCTAGATACGTGATTGTGGAGGATTGGAGTGCATTTGGAGCTTGGGGAAGTGCTTGTTAAAGATATCTTGAAGGAGAAGAGACTTCGATCAAAGGGCTTTGCAAGGATTCGGATTAATCTTCTCTTGGAGCTTCCTTTTAAGGTATTATTTCATTGTTTGAGCTGCTATTATTTAGATTCGTCATTGTTGGAGGTGTTAGAGATCATATCTTTTGGTGCATTGGAGTTTAGAGGTTAGATCTGAGGTTGCTACCTCAGATTTGGAATGGAGAAGGGGTTTGAATGCATAAAGGTCCCTGTTGTTGAGAGATTGATGGAGTTATCTTGTCCCAAACCCAAACCCTAGAGTGAAAATGCCTAGATCTTCTTGGATTCACGTAAAGATTGCTACTTTACGTGATGGATGGCCTTAGGAGGAGTAGATCTATGGTTTGGATCATCTGCATGGCTTGGAAAGCCTCTGTATGGATTCAGACCCGGTGGTACTCGACGCGTCACATGGGTGGAATCGGCGAGTTGCTTGAAGAAAGACTGGAACTCGGCGAGTTGGATGAAGATGGCCTAGAACTCGGCGAGTTGGAAGAACAACTCGGCGAGTAGGTTGAAGATAGTTGTAGACTCGGCGAGTCTGTTCTTGGACTCAGCGACTCTGGTCGTAGAGTCGAAGTTTCTTTTGGGAGGGCTGTGACTCGATGAGTCAAGGGATGACTCAGCGAGTTAAGTCGTGAATTGAAGGAGGTTCTGTGTATGGGGACACGGCGAGTCATCGGGTTGACTCGGCGAGTAGAGTCTGTCAGGGGTAGAATTTAACTTTGACTTTGACCAAGGGTTGACCAGTTGACTTCCAGGGGCATTTTGGTAATTGTTGGCTTTTATGTTGGTGATAGCCAGTGGTGGAGTTCGGGTCGGAGATTTCAGCAGCGTGATCTTATCCTTTCAGTCAGCAGTTGCGAGGTGAGTTATCCTTACTATATCAAAAGGGTCTAAGGCACCAAGGTCGGCCCTTTATCGGATTGAGATCCGGGTATCTGTTGTTATGTTATTGCTTTGATATGTTTGCATCCGGGTAGTTAGGATGGTATTCGTTAGAGACCTGGTTAAGGTCGGTATCCTGGTAGATAGGATGATGCTACGCTAGTGACCGATTAGGTCGGTATCCTGTTAGAGTATATTGTGTTATGTGATCTGCTAAATCGGTTTGACTAAATATGAATTGTTATGTGATTGTATGTTTATGTGCACATGGTTTTTCGGACTGGAGTTGGGTTGAGGCAGGTCCTGCTTCGTGTTGTAGGCCAAGATACCCAGGGCGGACTGGTTGTTCCGAAGGCCCAGCGAGCGATCCGAATAGTCTGTAGGCCCCACGAGGGCGGACCAGACGTGCCGAGGCTCGAAGAGTGGACCAGGCCGACTGAAGGCCGAATGTGGGCGGAGCATTCATACTGTAGACTCAGAGAGTGGACCAGGTGGGTTGAAGGCCCGGCGCGGGGGGACCAACCACATTGCAGACTCGAGGGACATGACTGGTCTTGGAGGGTGGACCAGGTGGACTGAAGGCCCGAAGCGGCGGACCAGTCCCACAGTAGACCCGATATGCATGGTTGTTCTGTGATTTGTTATGATATAGCATGTTATGTGTATGGTATATGTGGTTGGTATTTTGGGGGTATCTCACTAAGCTTTCGGGCTTACAGTTGTGGTTTAATGTTTTTCAGGTTCTTCAGGAGACTGTGGCAAGGCAAAGGCGTGATCGTACCGCTCCTCGTGTTTATGTTTATGAAATGGACCTGGGAATACTCTGATAATAAATGTATTGAAAACCTTTTTGTGATAACTTAATGAATTGGGATGTTTTTGAAAAGTTTAAATTTTATTGAAATTTTTGGACGTTACAAGTTGGTATCAGAGCCTTGGTTTGAGTGAATTGGAGGAACACTTGTGTGACTCCAGTCTCAAATCGAGGAGGGTTTCCAAAAGAGAATTTAAAATGGTTTTCAAAAATAAGTAAGGGAGGACGCGGAAGTACGATCAACCGGAGCCAATAAGTAACCCCAAAATACCATACGTGATATTTGTTTTATTGAGCTTTGATAGAACAACATGCTAGTGTTAGGCTAGGGATCTTCAGGATTTCATGATGTGTTGCCTGATTTATGATGCCTGTTATCCTAGGGTTTCCTTGCGAGAGATTTCTAGTGTTCCTCTAGTAGTGAGGGTAGAGCGTTGTTATGTATGTTTTCACTAGGGTGTTGTGGTAGTACTTCATACAAATATGGGTAGGTGTGGAAGGTAGTATGGGCCCGTACTACTAAAAGCACAGGACCCATACGCATATCAGGGAAACCATGACCTCTAGGGTTGGGTTGAGAGTTGGTTCCCGGGATGGTGGGAAGTGTCTGAGATTTTGGTAGTTTATTTTCAGTATAGAGATTTCAAGGCATGCTGGGAGTGGATCAGGGAGCAGGAGAGGGAGTTCTGGGTGGGTCCATACCGCCCGAGGTTGTTGGTTAGATAAGCACAGGCAATTTGGATGTGAGGATTCGTGAGATCCTGCATGATGAGGTTGTTGTATTGTTCCGGGCCGAGCTTCCGGAACTGTTTGGGTCGATCAAGACCGCCATGGTGGAGTATTTTGATGAGCGCTATGCGAATCTCACGGAGACGGCTGCCACAGCGGCTACAGTGGCTGTAGCAGCGGCAGGGGGAGGAGCTAGTAGAGGTTTTCAGTATCGGGAGTTCGATAATACGAAGCCTCCCACCTTTGATGGAGTTCAGGATCCGATCGTTGCTATGAGATGGTTATCAGACGTGGAGGGGTGTTTCTTCACATGTTCATGCCTGCTAATCAGAGGGTGAGGTGTGCTCTGAACCTGTTAAGGCTCGAGGCAAAGGATTGGTGGAGGTTGACCACGGGGTCGTATTCGGATGCGCAGAGGGCTGCAGTTTCATGGGATCAGTTCAGAGAGATGTTCAGCACTCGTTATGTTCCGCAGGTCGAGAGGGAGAGGTTGGCTCAGGAGTTCCTTGAGCTGAAGCAGGATTCGGATTCGGTGATGGAAATCACCAGGATGTTTGCTGAGAGGGTGATGTTTTGCCCTGAGTTCGATTCGGAGCAGGCTCAGATGTCCCGATATCTGAGTATGCTAAAGAGAGATATCAGACAGTTTGTGTCCACGCAGAGGTGCGAGACCTTGTTGGAGTTGCAGGAGGCTGCCAGGTGGCGTGAGTTAGAGATTGAGTTGCAGTTGCGTGAGCTGAGGCAAGCTCCGGTGTAGTCGCAGCCGGCGACGAAACGGTCTAAGACCGTTGATTCCAGGATGGGAGATCAGGGTAGCCACGTTTGTGGGAAGTGTGGGAGGGGTCACGCCGGAGTTTTTCGGTCTGGTGGTGCATGCCGCAAGTGCGGAAAGGAGGGGAATTATGCGAGGGATTGTCGGCAGTTAGTGTTGGTTCAGGATTTGAGGATTTGTTATCATTGTCATCAGGTTGGGCACTTGAGGGTCAACTGCCCACAGCTTGTTGCAGGACCGGTGCAAGCTCCAGCACCGGCCACTTTGAGGATCACAAGAGGAGGTCAGGGTGGAGCGGAGTCTCCAAGGGCTCAAGGATGTGCTTTTTAGCTTTCAGCAGAGGAGGTCAGGGCAGTGCCAGATGCAGCTACGGGTATGTTTCTTTCTTGATATCTCGTTATCTTGTGATTATTATGGTGTGTTATTTTATGCCAGTCGTGTTGTTTGGGTTTCGTGTTGGTATCCGTGTTTCCTTCAGGGTTGGTATGGTTATGGGTTAGTGTTTCGGGTTTTCACTGGATATCTTTTGTGAGGGTTATTAGTGAATGTGGCGCTGGTTTGAATGTTGGGTAGCATCTGCAGTCTGAGGAGTGGATAATAGAAGATTGGGTTTCTATCTAGCGGGTTAATCAGTGTGGGAATGTGTTTTTGCAAAGGTTGCTAGTGCTAGTGGGAATCAGTTCGCATGTATATGTTGGGTCTTGTGCAAGGTTATTTTGGGAGGTCGATGATAGCGATCGGTGGTTGATAGTCAGTGCCCTAAGTAGGGGAGAATTGGAAATTCTCCGGATGATCAATAGGCTTGAGAGATTGTTTAGCTGCTTGGGTTTCGGCGGTATTTCTTTCAGCCGAGAGCAGGCTGTTACGGGTGAGTAGCAGGCGTGCGGGGTGGGATACAGACCTGGCATTGATTGTGAAGGGCATGGGATCAGGCTGGGATCAAGTATGTATGATGGAGATAGATTTCGGAACCCCTAGGGGGGGCTAGAACAGTATGCATTGGAGGATTTCCCGTAAAGGTAACTCGGAATATTGATTGCTAATTGAGCGGTCCGGATAGACTGGAGGCCAGTAGGTGTACCAGTCAGGCCGAAGGCTCGGAGGACGGTCTAGCTAGACTGAAGGCCCTGGAGGGCGGTCCAGTCATGCTGAAGACTCTGCATGTGTTGTTAGATCGGTGTGGGGAAATGGTTTGAGTATGTCACGTTATGTTAGCGTTAGAGGGTCTGGCGCCGGATAATGATCATGATAGGAAGTCGAGCGTCGACTTGAGAGTCTTCGCGAGTGGATTCAGAGTATGTATGGTGCATGGGATGGAGGTTATGCCATAGGGAAACGGTGTATTATTGGGTGAGCACCGTGGCATTGTGGTAGTGTCAAGACTGCCAAGTGAATCTCTTTGGTAAGGAAAAAGGGAAAGGAATGTAGCTCCGAGAGGGAACGTAAGTCACGGAAGTGAAATCAGTAGCGCGAAGTTATCACTGAGGTGTTTCAATTATGGTTAATGTGCAGTGTGTGTGGCGGTGATATGGAATCACATCCGGTTATCATGTCTACCGAGGTCACGAAGGGAATTGTGTAGTAGTGGTTCACCCTGAGGGATGTTTTGAGGGTCGTCAGTGTGATGGGTTTTCCTAACCCGAGGGTCCTAGCGCTAGTTCAGCATGTGCATTTGATAGCAAGAGCAGAACTCATGGGAGTTGCTCTGAAAAATGGGATTAAGCCCTTCCATCAGGGAATTGCCTAGTTCACAGTAGTAAAACTTTTTACACTCTTCATGCTTGAAATGTTCACAAAAGGTCACAAACTCAGAATAAGTCATAGAAGAAAAGTCGACATTAGTGAACATGGTTTTCACACCACTAGTGTAAGAGAAAGGATTTTGATTAAATACCCCCTGGTAGTTGAGTTCCACCATCACAAACACTCCATTAGGTTCCGATTGTGCTATTTCTGTAACTTCTTTGGTTCTTCAGCTCGATCACAGAAATGCTTCACAAACCCTATAACATCCCAGAATATCAAGACTAGAGTTGAAGGGCTAAAAGTGAAATTGTATAAGGGCAACTCAGTGAGTCCATGGGTGGACTCGGCGAGTAGGGTCGCAAATTTGATAGCGTGTTAAGTGGCCTACTCGGTGAGTCCAAAGTTGGACTCGGCGAGTAGGTGCTGAGTGGAGAAAACCCTAAATCCGGAGGATGAGCCCTATTTAAAGGACATTAGACCCTCTCCCCAGCCTCTTTGATCTCCCTTGAAGTCCAGAAACACTAGATACGTGATTGTGGAGGATTGGAGTGCATTTGGAGCTTGGGGAAGTGCTTGTTGAAGAAATCTTGAAGGCGAAGAGACTTGGATCAAAGGGATTTGCAAGAATTCGGATTAATCTTCTCTTGGAGCTTCCTTTTAAGGTATTATTTCATTGTTTGAGCTGTTATTATTTAGAGTCATCATTGTTGGAGGTGTTAGAGATCATATCTTTTGGTGCATTGGAGTTTAGAGGTTAGATCTAAGGTTGCTACCTCAGATCTGGAATGGAGAAGGGGTTTGAATGCATAAAGGTCCCTGTTGCTGAGAGATTGATGGAGCTATCTTGTCCCAAACCCAAACCCTAGAGTGAAAATGCCTAGATCTTCGTGGATTCACGTAAGGATTGCCACTTTACGTGATGGATGGCCTTAGGAGGAGTAGATCTATGGTTTGGATCATCTACATGGCTTGGAAAGCCTCTGTATGGATTCAGACCCGGTGGTACTCGGCGAGTCACATGGGTGGACTCGGCGAGTTGCTTGAAGAAAGACTGGAACTCGGCGAGTTGGAAGAACAACTCGGCGAGTTGGATGAAGATGGCCTGGAACTCGGTGAGTTGGAAGAACAACTCGGCGAGTAGGTTGAAGATAGTCGTAGACTCGGCGAGTCTATTCTTGGACTCGGTGAGTCTGGTTGTAGAGTCCAAGTTTCTTTTGGGAAGGCTGTGACTCGGTGAGTCAAGGGATGACTCGGCGAGTTTAGTCGCGAATTAAAGGTGGTTCTGTGTATGGGGACTCGGCGAGTCATCGGGTTGACTCGACTAGTAGAGTCTGTCAGGGGTAGACTTTACCTTTGACTTTGACCAAGGGTTGACCAGTTGACTTCCAAGGGAATTTTGGTAATTGTTGTCTTTTGTGTTGGTGTTAGCCAGTGATGGAGTTCGGGTCGGAGATTTCAGCAGCGTGATCTTATCCTTTCAGTCAGCAGTTGCGAGGTGAGTTATCCTCACTATATCAACAAGGTCTAAGGCACCAAGGTCGGCGCTTTATCGGATTGAGATCCGGGTATCTGTTGTTATGTTATTGCTTTGATATGTTTGCATCTAGGTAGGTAGGATGGTATTCGTTAGAGACCTGGTTAAGTTCGGTATCCTGGTAGATTGGATGATGCTACGCTAGTGACCGGTTAGGTCGGTATCCTGTTAGAGTATGTTGTGTTATGTGATCTGCTAGATCGGTTTGACTAAATATGAATTGTTATGTGATTGTATGTTTATGTGCACATGGTTGTTTGGACTGGAGTTGGGTTGAGGCGGGTCCTGCTTCGTGCTGTAGGCCAAGATACCCAGGGCGGACCGGTTGTTCCGAAGGCCAAGCGAGCGATCTGGATAGTCTGTAGGCCCCACGAGGGCGGACCAGACGTGCCGAGGCTCGGAGAGTGGACCAGGCCAACTGAAGGCCCATTGTGAGCGGACCAGTCATAATGTAGACTCATAGAGTGGACCAGGTGGGTTGAAGGCCCCGCGTGGGCGGACCAACTACACAGCAGACTCGAGGGACATGACTGGACTTGTAGGGTGGACCAGGTGGACTGAAGGCCCGATGCGGCGGACCAGTCCCACAGTAGACCCGATATGCATGGCTGTTCTGTGATTCGTTATGATATAGCATGTTATGTGTATGGTATATGTCGTTGGTATTTTGGGGGTATCTCACTAAGCTTTCGGGCTTACAGTTGTGGTTTAATGTTTTTCAGGTTCTTCAGGAGACTGTGGCAAGGCAAAGGCGTGATCGTACTGCTCCTCGTGTTTATGTTTATGAAATGGATGTGGGAATACTCTGATAATAAATGTATTGAAAACCTTTTTGTAATAACTTAATGAATTGGGATGTTTTTGAAAAGTTTAAATTGTATTGAAAATTTTGGACGTTACAAACCCTAAATCAATTTATTTTACAACTAAATAATGAAGACGAGTGAAGTTCGATATCTGAAGACGAAAAGCTTAAAGCTTCGTATATCATTTATTGATGTGGCATATCTCACATGGCATCGGATTAGCTAAAAAATATATATTAATTGACATGTATAAAATGTCAAACATGAAACTGTTTAAAAGTATGTAAAATGACTAAATTAGTAGGTCACATACCAGATTAATGGTCTAATGTACCAAAAAAAACATTAATGACCAAATTAGCCAAATGTAAAAAGTTTCATGTGCTACAGAGACATTATCCGTACATAAGGTCATATGTAATCAAGGATCAGATAGATAATCGAACATATGACCCACCTAAGAGCGAACAATCAGAAAAGAACATTACAATCAAGCATTAGATCAAGAGTTCTCAGTCTATCCAACTTAAACTAGATAGACCCAATATATTATTACCACCTAACCATGTTACATAAACACTTAATAGATACTAGCATATCTATACACTTAACAACTATCCTTCCCTAGTTACCCTGTCATTGATCACTTCTCAATCAAGTGATTATTTGGTCAGTCATGCATAATCATGATAACTGTCCTACCCCAATTACCCTAACTAAACATAAATCATAACAATATCATACAATAAATAGGAAAGACCTTACAAGTATAGCATACCCAGACACCAAGTGTTCTAAACCACACATGCATATCCTAGCCAACTAGCATATTTGTAATCTAACAGTATCTCTATCCTATCATGCAAAGGATATATAATGAGATATGTGGCATAATGTGAAACTCACCTGAAGTGAAGAACCAAAGAAGCACAACAACACTCTTACACATTTCACTACTCGATCATGCGAACCGATTAACACCAAAATAGATAAATCCTCAATCAACAGTCCAAATCCTCCAAGTTTGGCCCTAAGTCAAACTGGTCAAAAGTCAACAGTCAATGTAACGCCTGTGTTTCTTTCCAGGCATTAACTAAATAATTAGGGTCAACAATCACCACAACGTGGTAACCTCTTGGCCACGTCTTAGGAATTTCCATACAAAACAGTCATGAAGCTTAGCATTACCATGTCGTTGCAAGCCTATTGCCACATTGTGGAAATTGACAGGAAGTCATATTCTTCATTATGAGCTTAATGCTTATAGATCTAACCTCAAACTTTCATATTTGATTCTTCTTGATGAATTAATGGATCTTAAACCATAATTCTATTAAATCTTTAATATGACCAAAACTAGAGCATGGAGAAAAGGGAGCTATGAATTAACACTTTTTCGATCAAACAAGACCAAAACACGGTCACCAAACAATCCTACAGTTCTGGAGTTGCCCAAAACTCCAAGAACATGCCTTCAAGGGACTTCAAAGCATGATATGAGAGAAAAGGATGATACAGGTGGAAGCTTTATACCTTCCCAAGATCCACAAGACGTAGGAGATGCAAGATCTGAAGTAGATACACCATTTAAACTAGCACACATCGTCATTTCCTTCCTAAAGTGCAACCCAAGGCTTCAAACTTCAAGAGCTCCAAGAACTCATCAATATCACTCAAATAAGGCTAGGGTTTTGAAACAGAAGGATGGAGGCTAAGAGAAATGAGCTAACCCTAGAGTTAAGGCCATTAAATATGGGAGAAAACATAAAAAAATTATGTGCTTGGGCTACAACACTCACAATGTCGTGGCAACCCTCTTGTCATGTCGTGGTGCTCTTCAAAATGTGCATTCCAGAAAATCTATGTCACGCCGTGGTCATCCATGCACTACATCAAGGCATAGATTTTTCTCCTAAAACCCCATCTTTGATCTTGTTAGCTCTTTATTTAAACTATTATAGAAAATAGGTGTTATAGCCACCATTCCGAGTTCCTTCTGTGACCGCTAAATTAGTGTTTGGCGGGTTGGGGAGCCCAAATTCTTTCTCTTATCTCTTCACACTTTATATATATATATATATATATATATATATATATATATATATATATATATATATATATATATATATATATATATATGTATGTATATATATGTAACATTTTTTTTTCAAAAGTGTAATACTATCAAGGGAAATTGACTTATCACGGTAATTACTGTTTTGTTTTGTTCACTTCTGGGTAACTCTTTTTTTAGTACACATCTAGGTAACAAACTTTTTGTAAGCGTTCACATATGACCATTATAATCAGTTTGTAGCAAGTTACAATTGAACATAATGGTCATATATGAACACTTCCAACAAGCTCGTTACCTAGATGCATACAAAAAAAATGAAGTTACACATATGTGAACAAAACGAAAAGGTAATTACCCTGATAAGCCAATCTCCCTTTTTATTAAGGCGGCCAATCATAATGTTTGTAATATTAACAGATTCATTTAAATTTCTTTAAAACAACATCTGTAACACCCGAAATCTAGAAGATTAATTACGGAAACAAATTCCCTTTCCTAAGTAAAAACATGACGAGTTGATGGTGGGAAACTCGATGTGTTGGAGGTTTTTGGGACACGCGTTTTTATGAACCAACTCGGCGAGTTGGTGAAGGAAACTCGGCGAGTTGGATACTGATTGAGAAACCCTAATTTTTAGGGTGTTACACCTTATTTTAAGACCTTAAGTTCTTTAGCTAGCCTCCTTACCAGCCTCCCCTATCTAGAAACCCTAAAACTAAGCCTTATCTTCCATTTGTGAGTGTGAAAGCTTGGGGGGAGCCTTGAGAGTTCATTTTTGGTGCTTTTTGAAGGATGTAAGGAATTAGGAATTGCTTGGCTTGAAGAATAAGTCTTGGATCCAGAATCTCTGCCTCATTTGCCAAGTTTTTGAGGAATCGTGTTCTCACCTTGCTTATGTGTTGCTTAGATCTCTTCTTAGCTTAGAGTTTATGCTTTTTAGCCATGGTTTGGTGGATGTTGGGGATTAGAAGGTCCCAAACAATTATTATTTCAGATATATGGTCTACATGAGCTCTTTTGGCATAAAGGTGCCAACTTTATGGAATTAAGGGCTTCATACATTCACTAAGTCTTTCATTTAGCCCTTTTTGAGCTTCTAAGCTCCTCCTAGTCATGCTTAAGTGTAAAGTTGGAAACTTTACATGGCCATCTAGCCTTATGGGGACAGATCTGCATTATGGGGTTTTGTGTTTGATGATTAAGTGCTTAATGATTAAGCCCTCACTCTTTTAAGAGTAGGTTTTGGGTTTGGACCCATTTAGGTGGTTCTTAGGGGTAAAGTTGGTAAATTTACCCTTCTTGATCTCATTTTGGTTGATAGCTGAGCTTTGGAGCCCTTGGACTCGATGAAGGCACCTTAATGCATTAAGATGTTGGTTCTTGAGAGAACTAGTCGAGTTGACTTGGTTTTCCCCGATTTGTGCAATTGATGAAGAAACTCGACGAGTTGCGTCAACTTGGACTGTTGACTTTGAATTTCGATTTATGTCGTTGAACAAGTTTGTCCCAAGGGGTACTTGAGGTAATCTGAATTGTAATTAAGGGAATAATGAGATTAGGATAAGGCCCATATGGGGTTGGTCCTAATTTGGAAATTTGGGCCATTAGTGGGCCTTTGCGAATCTTTTGGTTTTGGTCTTTTTGGTTAATGGAATTTGGGCCTCAGTTTTGGTTCATGATGGGTTAGGGTTAAAATGGTCATCTTCCCCCAAGTATGGATGGAGGGCTTTAGAATGGAACCCAATTGCTAATTAGGTGTTATTTTGATCTGATAGCTCGGAGGTGTCGTCAGGGCAGTAGCTAGGGACTTCTTTCTATGATTTTCTGCATTCAAGGTGAGTCTCCTCACTGTTCTATGGTTCGAAGGCAATAATGACGGCCCATTTTTTTATGTATTATAGGAAGACTTGGGGAATAACCCTTGGCAGTTTGTATGAAAGACGAGGAGGTGGCTCCTGGCAAACTGTATGCAAGACCAGAGTTTGAACTCTGGCAGTTAACTAGTTAAGTAGTGTAGATTTTATACTAGTTTTCTTTGTGACGCTTTCATGGAAGACCCGAAGGTGGATCCTGGCACTTGTCTGTAAGACCCAGGGTTTTGGCCCCCGACCTGGCAAGGAAGATTACGAGGCGGCTCATGTCATAATGGCAAGACTATGGATGGAACATATCACCTTTACTGATTGGGGTATATGTATGCCAAGTAAGACTCAGTGATATCAGTGCTATTTATAGTTTCGAGCTGTGTTTTCTCCTGCGATTGAGGTGCAACAATTGGTGCGAGAGTTTCATGATCTCTGTCCGACTACTGAGACTGTGGCAGATTGTGGAAGGAGGGAAGTTATGTAAGACTGAGGGGTGGACCGTAGCATTCACTAGTTAGAAGTTGGTATAAAAATGTTGTAACACTATAGGGTGGCACGTAGCATTCACTAGCGATCAGATAGTGTGGGAAGTGTTGTAAGACAGCGGGGTGGCCCGTAGCATTCACCAGTCCCTATGCAGCGGTGAGAGAGTGGCAAATTTGTGATTTGCTCACGGTTTTCTTCGGATGATTTTGGCCAGGGTGGGTTAGTTCGCAAGGCTATGGGAGGGACACAACATGTTTGGAATCAGGATATGGGAGGTCGTCAGAGACCAGGTTTGAGGTAAGACTACAGTTGGTCTGTAACGTTCAACCTAGTATCAGATTAATGAAGAGAAGGTTTGGGTAGTTATTGCCAGTGAGGATTTTTTTCGGAAGTTGCAATGGGAGACTGTGTGGAGTTTCAAAAGCAGCTACGAGGCAACAAGCTGTTTTGGGCAGTATTAGTGATTTTTGGGCAGTATTTTCGGGTAGTACTAGTCATTTGGGAATTTGTGTGTAACGACGTAATTTTTCAAACAATTTTTTTTCATTTATAAAACTCATATATTTCATTTCACAAAATCCAAGTGTCTCAAGTCAACATAAATCCGCAAGAAAAATCAAATCCTAGAATCCTCAACATAATCTCGAACAGGTGTGTACAATCACGATGGTGCCTTCCCGCGATCCTCAGAGGTACATGAAACACATATCACATAGCACGGTAATCATAAAGCTTAGTGAGTTCATCAAAATACCACCCACACACATACTTAGCCACTCGAGGCTATCGCTCTGTAAGACCCTCTGGTCAATGTATCTTAATGGGGCCCTCCAGTCCTATAGCTCATTAGACCCTCCGGTCCGATCTCAGTGAGAACCCTACGGTCTCACTACTCGTTGGACCCTCCGGTCCGGTCTAAGTGAGGACCCTCTGGTCTCATAGTTTGTTGGGCCCTCTTGTCTGGTCTAAGTATCTCATAATATAGCACACAATACATATCACACAGAAATACATAACTCAAGCAAGCACATAAGACCCTCTGGTCACACATAATTACCACTCTAGGTAAGGTATAGTGAGAAGACTCACCTCGTAGGAACTCACATAATCTCAAACTTGAATCACCGGTTTAGCCTCCTCCTAATATACACAAATATTATCCATAATTAATAACTGCTCTCACAAGGCTGAACTAACCCTTCCATACACTCATAGAAGGGTAAAAGACCATTTTACCCCTCCATGGGCTTAATAGACCACATGTTGACCAAACCCTAAAAGTCAATCGAAAGTCAACGACAAGGAGTACGCTGCATGTACCAACTCCCTACGTTGGGCGTACTCGGCTGCCATGCAGGCATCGGGGATACTCGACCCCTACGCTGTGCGTACTGGGATTATGCCCAGTGTACATCCCAGTTTCACACTCCTCGCATTTTTAGTCTTAAACAGTTAATACATTGGCTCATAATTCAGATTTGGACTCCCTAATGTCTCTTAATCCATAAAGTTGGTGACTTTAAGCCTTTACATGGCTGAATAGGTCACAAAAAGTGAAACCTCCCATCCCCTTTCATCATGAAACTCATAACTCATACATGGATTACTCCTAACATCCAAGATTAGATTTTTAAGACTTTACTCCATAAAATACACTAAAAAGGGATAAATCAAGGCCTCTAGAGTGCATTATCTCATAAAGTCTCCATCTTTTGGGAAAAACCCTTACGTAATTCATTTGAATGAACCAAACAAACAAATGAGAAAGCTTGAAGATTTGTACCTTTATGTGAAGCCTTCTTCATAGCTAAGCTCAGATCCAACTCCTGGGGCTGTCACTCCTTCTCCAAAGCTTCCTCTCTACTTCAAGAACACAAGATTACACCAACAAGCTCTCAAATGCACTCTCTAGCTATAAGGACGAAGATTTAGGGTTAGGAGGTTTTGGTGTCTAGGAATAGTGGCCAGGAATGAGTCCATCATATCCTTTAAATAGTGAGCTCATTAAAATTTAGTGTTTCATTATGGGCCTAGTACGCCTAGCATACCCACTGGTACACCACATGTACTAGGTGGCCTCCGCATCACAAACACGCATTGGGGTACGCTGATCGTACACTCAAGTACGCCCCGGATACTCGTTTACCAACTTTTCTCTAATAAGGGCCAAATGGACAAATGCTCAATAGATCAAGGTTTACAAGGTATACCCGGAATTGGTATATTACATCGTGTGTGAGTCTCTTGTATTTTGGGGAATATAATAAGTCGATTGCAGTGGATTAAATAATCTTAGAGAGGTTGATTTGACTCTAATGCACAGTTCTCGTCTGAGTCTAACCGTTGCAGGGATGAATCTTCTACTCAAAGGATTATCTGAGCCTATTGTCAAGTATAAGTGTTCTGTAGCTGCAAATGATCGGTTATTTGGTTCCTTTAAAAGCATCAAGATAATCTAGGTTGTAAGTATTTTTTCTAGTCTGGTCTTGTTTTGATATTGGTTTTATAGTGGTCTAGAGAGGGGGAGGGGGGTGATCAGCCAAGATGTCAGGTCAATTTGAAATTTCTAGTATCAGGAAAGGTAAAGGTGGGTTTTTCTGCAAGGGATTAAGGTTCATTATGCTAGGGTTGGTTTCAATTGCTATGGGAAGGTGGTAGTATTATGGGGTTGTGAAGATGAGTCCTTATGGGGACAATGTCATCTGGTGCTATCTGTCATGGAGTTCGGCAATGTCCAAGGTTTTTCAGGTTCAAGTTTAGTGGTTGGGTATCTTCTATTTTGGATTTTTCATCGGTATGGGTCGGCGGTTATCCAAGTGGGGTGACTTCCCTAGTCTTTTGGGGTTTAGGGAGTTCAGTCGGGATCATCAGTTCGGTACACGAGATTTTAGGGAATGATTTCGAGGATAAAATCTAATTTAAGTAGGGGAGAGTTGTAACATCCGGAATTAACAAGAATAATTTTGGAAATAAATTCCCTTCCTAGGGATCAACACGGCGAGTTGATCGTGGGAAACTCGACGTATTGGACGCTTTTGGGACGCGCGTTTTTATAAACCAATTCAGCGAGTTGGTGAAGGGAACTTGGCAAGTTGGACGGTGATCGAAAACCCTAATTTTTAGGTTGTTGTACCCTATTTAAAGGCCTTAAGGTCTTTGGTTGGCCTCCTTACCAGCCTCCTTTGTCCAAAAACCCTAAAATTGAGCCTTATCTTCTATTTTTTAGTGTGAAAGCTTGGGGAGAGCCTTGAGAGTTTATTTTTGGTGCTAGTTGAAGGAGCTAAGGAATTAGGAGTTGCTTGCCTTGAAGAAGAAATCTTGGATCCAGAATCTCTGTCTGATTTTCCAAGTTTTTGAGGTATCAAGTTTTCACCTTGCCTGTTTGTTTCTTAGATCTCTTCTTGGGTTAGAGTTAATTCTTTTTAGCCATACTTGGGTGGATGTTGGGGATTAGGATGTCCCAAATGATTATTATTTCAGATCTAAGGTATACATGAGCTCTTTTGGCATAAAGGTGTCAACTTTATCGATTTAATGGCTTCATGCATTCATTAATTCTTTCATTTATCCGTTTTTGAGATTTTGTGCTCGTCCTAGTCATGCTTAAGCGTAAAGTTGGAAACTTTACATGGCCATCTAGCCTTATGGGGTTAGATTTGCATTATGGGGTTTTGTCTTTGCTGATTAAGTGCTTAATGATTAAGACCTCACTCTTTTAATTCTAGGGTTTGGGTTTAGACCCATTTAGGTGGTTCCTAGGGGTAAAGTTGGAAACTTTAACCTTCAGGATCTTATTTTGGTCGAGAGCTGAGTTTGGAGCTCTTGGGTTCGATGAAGGCAGCTTAATGCATTAAGTTGTAGGATTTTTAGAGCTCACGTCATGAGTTCGATCTTATCCATCTGCTGACTCGACTTCTAACAGCCCGACTCTGGAACCCATCCATCACTGGCTCACGTCGTGAGCTTCATGCTCACATCATCAATCCTCTTACAGTGTGGGGCTGAGTCTTTTACTTAAAGGATTATCTTATCTCTATTGCATGTGGCTATATTAATGAGGAAGCTAGTTGACATTGGTGGGATTCCTTTAGAAGTTGAGGGTTAGGTGAGGTCGGGAATCTAGGAAAGCCTAGGATATGCTTTAGTGGGTTAGTGGTGCGGTTTAGTGAGTTTCGGCGCATTGGGATGAAGAATTGACTTAGAGGATTCAGGAGGATTACTGAGGAAAGTATAGATAGGTAGGCTTTAGAATGGAATCCAATTGCTTGTTGGGTGTTATTGTGATCTGATAGCTCAGAGGTGTCGTCAGGGCACTAATGTAGACCCATTTGGTTTATGTATTATAGGAAGACCCATGGGATAAACCTTGGCAGTTTGTATGAAAGACCAGGAGGCGGCTCCTAGCAAACTGTATGCAAAACCAGAATCTGAACTCTGGCAGTTAACTAGTTAAGTAGTGTAGATTGTATGCTAGTTGTCTTTGTGATTCTTGCATGGAAGACCCGAAGGTGGCTCATGGCACTTTTTTGTAAGACCCAGGGTTTTGGCCCCCGCCCTGACAAGGAAGACCACGAGCCGACTCGTGACATAATGGAAAGACTATGGATGACACATAGCACCTTTACTGATTATAGTATATGTATGCTAAGTATGTCTTGTTGATATGAATGTTATTTATGGTTCGATTGGTGTGTTTGGTATGTGCTATTTGGGGAACTCAGTAAGCTATGTGCTTATAGTTTATGCTTTATGGTTTCATGTAATTCCATTTCGAAAGAAAAGGGTCCGGCTTGATCGCAACACATACACCCATGTTTTCAGGAATGTGTTATATTTAGGAATGAACTATGATAATTGTTTTATTTTGAAACTCTTCTAGATGTCAGATTAAAGGTTAATGAATGTTTTGGGCATAATAAAAACAAAGTTTTTACCCCTGATTTTTGGGATGTTACAACATTTATTACTATTTATTGACATTAAAATTAGCCACGACATGTTTGAAACCATTTGTGATAGCATAATTATCAAATAACTCTATATATTGAGACAAGAGCAATGTTATCTATGTGGATAAAACATATTTTAAATTCATGTAATACATGGAACAAAATTGAAGATGATATTCTATTTCATGTTACTGGTCTCAATATCTGATACTTTTAGTATCTAGTAAATTTTAATTTTCATATGTAATATCTTAAATAATAAAATTCCATAAAATGATGATGTATCTTTTTCCATGTCAAATGTGAAGTGTTTTTTTTTTTGGTATCAAAGTAGTGTATTTTAAAAAGATATTTACCAAGTTGGATTGAGTGACAAGTGGATTGAGTTAATTGAAGAAAAAAATTATTATTCATGGGTTAGAAAAGATGAAAAAAAATATATAAAATAGAAAAGTTGATATAGAACTCACACCACATGAATGATTTGACACCGTTCTACTCCTACGACCTTTACCCCCAACATCGAATTCATTATGCTCGTTAGCCTATCTTACGAGACAGACATGACCTCCTACTACCATATATACTAAGTCCCACTATTTGTAACTCTACCCTATAAAACTCGACAGAGCGCTGGGGGTAAGGGTTACGGGATCCTTTCCCGCTCACCGGAACACCGCACGGACAATGAGGGAAGCCTCCTACGGGAAGGAGGTGGGGGAACGGCTGCTGCACTCTCTCTCTCTCTTCTTCCTATTGGCTGATTTTTTCCCAAGTGAACTATTTGAAATAAATAACAAAATTAATTTTTTTTCAATACAACCGTTGAAAAACAGCAATGAATTTATATATATATATATATATATATATATATATATATATATATATATATATATATAATATTTTGTTTTTACCTCTATAACATCTATAAATATACACATACTTTAACCATTCAAACTCACACCTCCTTCTATGAATTTCTTTGTACTTTCTTCAAAAAAATGAATCTAGACAGCCAAACCCCAAACTTCGATAGAAGGAAAAAAAACCAATGTTTCGAGTTCAAGCACCCCAACTCGAAACATTTTCGCTATCGATTCATCTCAAGGGGTTTATCGTTCACAACTCGATGCTCACATTCAATCTTCGCTACAATTACAATACCAAAATATTAGACAATTTTACCCGATGCAAGTTCCAAATGTTACTCTAAATATGCTATCAAACTTTGTTGTTTTTCCCAATCAACTTTCGCCAAATCAACCCCAAACTCAAATCCCACTCTTTCAATCTCAAACCCAAACCCAAACCTAAGCCCAAACACAATATCAACAACAATACCAAATCTTCGATGAGTTGGATGAAGAGATTGAACGGGAAACTCAACCCACAACCCACAACCCCACAAAGTAAAACAAGTGAAAGAGGGTGTCATACAACCAGGATGACAGAAGCCGGAACCATGGACTAAAAAAGAAGATGTAATTGTGGTAAAAGCTTGTGTTTACATTTCAGATGATTCAGCGACGGGAAATGCACAACCTGAGTGTAACACCCGTAGATCTGGGCTAGTCAATTTAGAGATAATAGGGGTCGAAAACAACTTTTCAACAAAAGATTATTTATAATAAATAATCTTAACCAAGTTCTAGAATATGTCTCAAGGGTTCCGTACATATAAAGAACGCCGAAATCCGAGTTATAACGAAGACGTTATAGACCCGTCGAAGTTTTTCGGTAAAACCAACACGGCACTGGGAGACGTAAATAGTGAATTTTAGATAGACGACTTTTTAGCCTTAAGGATCTAAATGAAAGTTGTAGAATACATCTCCACCTACGCGTGGATATAAAGAACGTCAAAACAGGAGTTCGTATGCAAAAGTTATGGCATTCCGAAGATTTAGCTATTAAAAGCACTAAACTAGCTTAGTTCACGACGTGAGAATTATAACACTCACGACATTCTTTCATAACTTGGAATCTAGAAGCTGCGAGAGGATAAGATCCAATTCACGACGTAATATTTATGACTCTCATCACATTCTGCCATAATTCGGAATCTAGAAGCTGCGAGAGGATAAGATCCAATTCACGACTTGAGCTTTATGACTCTCACGACGTGAGGTGTCATGGCCACCATCTGAAGCTAGGGACGGAAATGGCAAGTCTACGGAGTAAATCATGAGATTCACCACGTCAGTCTTATGACACTCACGACGCGAGTGTCATAAAAACTTACTATAATAACATGCGAGCCATTCCGAAAATCTCACACCTTTCTTCATTTCTTCTCTCTAAACTTTCTCTCTCTCTCTCAGTTTTTTAACCATCCCCTAAGCCTAGGTTATCCCCTAGCTCCCGAGAAAAAAGAGTCTTTCGGTTTCGAAACGCTGCTCCAAATAAAGCCCGTTTTTCTTTAAAATCTGTTGTAAGTGAGCTACGCTTACGCAATTTTTAATATAGCTTTCAAATAATTATATTAATGTTATTAGGTCCTTAAAATAATTATTGGGGCTATTATTATGAGTTATATTGAGTGTTATTTAACACTTATATAATAATAATAATAGCTAGACCATTAATTAGTCACGGTTGACGTTAGACTAAACCCTAGTGGAATTGATATTAGGTTTTATCGAAGGAAAATTGTTTTGAGAGTATCGAAGCGTTGTCCAAGTGCTGAGTCACCACCTACTCAAGTAAGTGCATAGTTACTTTCATCTTACACATAGATATGAAGTATTTTACATAAATTACGTGTTATGTGTGCATATTATCTGAATACTTGCTGTCTACGCTGGATGAATGATTTTATACATGTTTTAAATGATTTAAACTTTATATTTATTTTATAACTACAAATATGTTGAGATAAAACATGGGTAGATGAAATAGTTGGTGTGTGATGAAATAAAATAATGAGAGATAGGTGATGATAATTGGGTGAGGATAGATAGGTGATGATGAATCGGTGATGTAGGATACTACAACCTTGTCCGACAATTTGGAGATGTAGTCATCTACTAGAGTATAGATGGCGACCATGGACTATTCTAGACAACCCAGTAGAAACACTAGCATGCTCATAGGCTGTAGGTGATGAATTACGAGTTCAGGCGATGTTGTAACGACATATTCATGCGATGATACCCTAACCCTTGTTGGGCACGTACTGAGGGAATAATCCCTGAATCAATACTGTCTATGTGATGTAGGTGATGATCCTTAGGGAGAGTCCTTAGGAACAAACATATAAGGAAATGCGATGTAAGGAGATGAGAGGAAAATATGATGTAGGAGACGACCCTTAGGATAAATCCTTAGGGAAGGTACTTAGGAATAAAAAAGATAATGAGGATGGGTAATTGGGTTAACTGTTTGTTGATTAAGCATAATAATTATATTATTTGGTTTGAAAACCTATGTACTCACCAGGTTTCCCAACCTGACCCACTTAGTTTACTTGTATCACAGGTGACGATGTGAAGTTACATTACACTGAGAGATTAAGGAGATATAGATCACTAGTGTAAATGAATGTAAGTTCTGTTTATGCTTATGTTTCAGTATTGATGATGACACCCCAAATGTTTTGAAATGAATAAAAATACATTTCTTCGAAAATGCTTTGATAATGAAATTATCATGTTTTTCTGGGAACAAATTCCGCAACATTTTTATTAAAAGAGATACTTTGATTTTTTTTATAAAGCATAAACAATAATCGGTCTTTTCTGGTTGTGAAAATGGGGATGTCATAGTTGGTATCAGAGCATTAGTTTAAGCAAACTAGGAATTTGTAGGATTTCTAGACTTAAAATTAGAATGCAAAGCAATGATTGTGAGGAGTATGTCTAATAGATTTAGGTAATACACCTAAACAGACACAAGCACTAGCTTATTTTAGGAACGATGCCTAAAATGTTTTATGTGCTAAATGTTTTATGTTATAGCTATAAAGATGCCTTATATGCTATTATTTGTTCGGATCTATGGTCTGTTGCCAACCGGATCTGGAAATTTTATGTGTTCAGATTTCTAAACATTTGATTACGGTATTAGAACTGGCATATAACTTTTCGGTGTGACAAGGACATCTATACGTCTATCTTAAATAAACTCTTTCCTATCTTAAAATTCTCGCCTCGGTACACTGAACGTCTGCTTGGGTGTACAAAATGCCATGGTGAAGACATACTAGGAAATATCCGAGGAAGATGGCAACTTGAGCCTAAGAATGTGATGGATCATACATTGGTCGTTGGGTCTGCACCCGAACCTATCACAATGGCGGAAGTTCAGGAAGTGATGAGAACCATGATAGACTGAGAAAATAGAGGAAATGATATGGCTTACCTATCGGAAAATATCATAAGAGAGGTATCTTACTATTAGAATACGTCTGATAAAATAGTTGTACATCTAGAGAAGTACGGTACATCTGAATTTACACATTTGATTGGCGGGATGATAGGACGATTGGTGTAATTCCTAAAGTTTTCCTATCATCTGGAATTTCCATCACCAACCGAGTTGAAGCAGAATTGGTGATTGAAGATGCGCATGGAAGAAGTCCTAGTAGAGTCTAGGGAAATTTTTATGATTATTTGGACACACTCGTATGTGTTAAATTATTTTGTGATTTTAGGACTTGGGGACTGCGAGACAATACTTGGGATGAGTATGAGTAGGTGTAAAAGGTAGTAGATGCATATACTACCGGAAGCACAGGACTCACGGTTGGATCAGGGAAAGTCACAAGGTTACCAAGAAGCCAATAATTGATTCCGTTTTATTCAAGCATGTCGTTACCATCGTTTCAGTAATGACTAAGAATATGATTGTTATTCCGACCCTAGTGGTCATATCAAATTGAGTCTGACTACGATGAGTATGTTACGCGATTCAGAGAACCAAGTTCGATGTAACATGTGACTTAAGCCATAGGATTGAAGTAAAAGATAATCGAAGTGATCAGTAGAGGTATTGCGAAGGTTGTTTGTAGCTAGAAATGCTACCTTTAAAGATGTGATTAGAACATGAAGGAAGGTATAGTCTGTTTTGGAATTTGACTCTAAAAGACCTGATTCCAAGCAATATATCATAGGATGAGAGGTCATTAGAACATGACCTATCGGTCTATTATGATAATCGAAGGAAGAAACTTATCTCAAGTTTGTTAAAGAAGGAGTATCCAATAAAGATCGAGATCGTGACATGAAGGTCATGATTGGAAGTCTAACATGAGATAGAGATCAAGTCCAAGATCGGGCACCGCCTGCAGTCAGGAAGTCTAAGAGTTAGATACTCGTTCGAAGGAACATCAGTTACGGTTATTACTTAGGATGAAGAGATAACATATGGAGTCATCATGTGAGCCTTGATTCGTTGATGATTCCGGGTGTAACATCCCGGAATCGCAGGAGTAGAGTTGAAGGGCTAAAAGTGTAAGTTTCGGAGGGTGACTCGGCGAGTCCATGGGTAGACTCGGCGAGTCAGGTCGCGGTTATGGTCGCGTGTCAAGTGGCCTACTCGGCGAGTCCCTAGGATGGACTCGGCGAGTAGGTGCTGTATGGAGAAAACCCTAATTTTCGGGGTTGAGCCCTACATAAAGAGCATAATACCCCTCCACAGCCTCCCTTATTCCCCCCTTGAGTTCCAGAAACCCTAAATTCGTGGAGAGATCATTGGTGGAGCAAATTAGAGCATGGAGAGGTGTGGTTTGAAGAGATCTTGAAGGATAAGTGGTTTGGATCAAAGGGCTTTGCTTGGATTCGAGTTTGGCTGCTATTGAGGCATCTTTTGGAGGTAATATCTTCGTCCTTAGGCTGTGCATTCCTAGTTCCATCATTTTGGGTTG
Source organism: Lactuca saligna (assembly GCF_052625555.1). Lineage (NCBI taxonomy): Eukaryota > Viridiplantae > Streptophyta > Magnoliopsida > Asterales > Asteraceae > Lactuca > Lactuca saligna. The sequence goes on from NC_136422.1 coordinate 127,909,207, forward strand.
TGTGGGGTGCTTGGATGTGTGACATTTTGATGTTGGAGGATGGATCTGAGGTTGCTACCTCAAATCTGGAGTGGAGAAGACCTTAAGAGCATTAAAGCCCCTATCTTTGTGTTGTTAATGAAGCTACCATGTCCCAAACCTTGGTTCTAAGGTGAAAATGGCTTAGATCTCGTTAGATTCACGTAAAGTTTGCCACTTTACATGATGGATGGATTGTAGGAGGTTGGATCTATGTTTTGGATCAATTGCATGGCCTGAGATGCTTCTGTATGGATTCAGACCGGTGGTACTTGGCGAGTCACATGGGTGGACTCGACGAGTTGCTTGAAGATGGCCTGGAACTCGACGAGTTGGAAGAACGACTCGGCGAGTAGGTTGAAGATGGCCTTGGACTCGACGAGTCCATTTGGACTCGGCGAGTCTTGTCAAGGAAGTCCCAATATTTCTGGTTGAGTCGATGAATCGGTGAGTCGAGGGATGACTCGGTGAGTTGGGTGCGAGTGGACTCAGAGTTGTTGCACTCGACGAGTCTTGGGGTGACTCGGCGAGTTGGGTCGCTAATTGAGGGAAGTTCTGAGCATAAGGACTCGGCGAGTCATCGGGTTGACTCGGCGAGTAGGGTCAGTCAGGGGTTGACTTTGACTTGTCCAGGGTTGACCAGTTGTCTTCCAGGGGTATTTTGGTAATTAAAGGTATTTATTGGGTTATTATTTGATGTTCAGTGGAGGAGTTTGTGTCAGAGTTCGGAGCAGCGGGATCTTACCTTTTCAGCCGTCAGTTTCGAGGTGAGTTATCCTCACTATATCAACATGGTCTAAGGCACCAAGGCCGGCCCTTTATTGTATTGAGATTCAGTTATGTCTATCATGTTATTGTTGGTTGTGTCTGCATCCTGGTAGTTAGGATGGTCCATGCTAGGGGACCTTGTTAAGGTCAGTTTCTCGATATACAGAGTGATGCTATGCTAGTGACCGGTTAGGTCGGTAGCCCGGTTAGGGTAATGATATGCTATGTGATCTGCTTACTCGGTCTGTTGATTATGACTGTTATATGGATGTATGTTTTGTGCACATGGTTGTTTGGACTAGAGATGGGTTGAGGCGGGTCCTGCTTTGTGCTGTAGGCCAAGATACCCAGGGCGGACCGGTTGTTCCGAAGGCCCAGTGAGCAGTCCGGATAGGCTGTAGGCCCCACGTGGGCGGACCAGACGTGCCGAGGCTCGGAGAGTGGACCAGGCCGACTGTAGGCCCGATGCGGGCGGACCAATCACACTGTATACTCAAAGAGTGGACCAGGTGGGTTGAAGGCCCGATGCGGGCGGACCAACCCCACTGTAGACTCGAAGGACATGACTAGACCCGGAGGATGGATCCGATGGACTGAAGGCCCAATACGGCGGACCAGTCACACAGTAGACCCGATATGCATGGCTGTTCTATGTCCTGTTATGTTATGTATGTTTTATATGTTTTGGACCGGAAGGTCGCGGCCTGGAAGGGCGTATACGTGGTTGGTATTTTGGGGGTATCTCACTAAGCTTTCGGGCTTACAGTTGTGGTTTAATGTTTTTCAGGTTCTTCAAGAGACTGTGGCAAGGCGAAGGCGCGATCGTACCGCTCCTCATGATTTCGTAACAACGTGATTCTGGGAATACTTAAATGACTTGTATTGAAAACCTTTTTGTAAACATTTTAATGAAAATCGGGTTGTTTTGAAAATTTTAAATTGGTTGTGTTTTTCGGATGTTACACCGGGACGTAATGATCCTAAGGGGCAGATAACTGTATCGGCCGTAGATTCGGGCTAGTCAATTTAGAGATAATAGGGGTCGAAAATGACTTTTCGACAAAAGATTATTTATAATAAATAATCTTAACCAAGTTGTTGAATATTTCTCAAGGGTTCTGTACATATTAAGAACGCCGAAATCCGAGTTATAACGAAGAAGTTATGGATCGTCGAATTTTTTTGGCAAAACCAGCACGGCACCGGGAGACGTAAATAGTGAATTTAAGATAGAGGACTTTTTTAGGGACCTAAATGAAAGTTGTAGAATACGTCTCCACCTACGCGTGGATATAAAGAACGTCAAAAACGGAGTTTGTATGCAAAAGTTATGGCATTCCGAAGATTTAGCTTTTAAAAACCCTAAACTAGCTAATTCACTACGTGAGAATTATGACGCTCACGACATTCTGTCATAATTCGGAATCTAGAAGCTGCGAGAGGATAAGATCCAATTCACGACGTGAGGTGTCATGGACACCATCCGAAGCTAGGGATGCAAATGGCAAGTCTACGGAGTGAATCATGAGATTCACGACGTGAGTCTTATGACACTCAGGACGTGAGTGTCATAAAAACTTACTATAAATAGCATGCGAGCCATTTCGAAAATCTCACACCTTTCTTTATTTCTTCTCTCTAAACTTTCTATCTCTAAGGGTTTTAACCCTCCCCTAAGCCTAGGTGATCCCCTAGCACCCTAAGGAAGCCCTGAGGCTCCTGGAGTCCCAAGAAAAAGAGTCTTTCGGTTTCGAAACGCTGCTCCAAATAAAGCTCGGTTTTCTCTAAAATTCGCTGTATGTGAGTACGCTTACGTAATTTTTAATATAGCTTTTAAATAATTATAGTAATGTTATTATGTCCTTAGAATAATTATTTGGGCTATTATTATGAGTTATATTGAGTGTTATTTAACGCTTATATAATAATAATAATAATAGCTATACCATTAATTAGTCACGGTTGACGTTAGACTAAACCCTAGTGGAATTGATACTAGGTTTTATCGAAGGAAAATTGTTTTGAGAGTATCAAAGCGCTGTCCGAGTGCAGAGTTACCACCTACTCAAGTGAGTGCATAGTTACTTTCATCTTACACATAGATATGAAGTATTTTACATAAATTACGTGCTATGTGTGCATATTATCTGAATACCTGCTGTCTATGCTGGATGAATGATTTTACACATGTTTTAAATGATTTAAACTGTATATTTATTTTATATCTACAAATATGTTAGGATAAAACATGGGTAGATGAAATACTTGGTGTGTGATGAAATAAAATAATGAGAGACAGGTGATGATAGGAAGGTGATGATAGATAGGTGATGATGAATCGGTGATGTAGGATACTACAACCATGTTCGACAATTTGGAGATCTAGTCATCTATAAGAGTATAGATGGCGACCACGGACTATTCTAGACAACCTCGTAGAAACACTAGCAGGCTCATAGGTTGTAGGTGATGAATTACGAGTTCAGGCGATGTTGTAACTACGTATTCATGCAATGATACCCTAACCCTTGTTGGGCACGTATTAAGGGAATAATCCTTGAGTCAATACTGTCTATGTGATGTAGGTGATGATCCTTAGGGAGAGTCCTTAGGAACAATCATATATGGAAATACGATGTAAGGAGATGAGAGGAAAATATGATGTAGGAGACGACCCTTAGGATAAATCCTTAGGGAAGGTACTTAGGAATAAAGAAGATAATGGGGATGGGTAATTGGGTTAATTGTTTGTTTATTAAACATAATAATTATATTATTGTGGGTTGAAAACACTATGTACTTACCAGGTTTCCCAACCTGACCCACTCAGTTTACTTGTATCACAGGTGACGATGTGAAGTTACATTACACTGAGAGATTAAGGAGATATAGATCACTAGTGTAAATGAGTGTAAGTTCTGTTTATGCTTATGTTTCTGTATTGACGATGACATCCCAAATGTTTTGAAATGAATAAAAATACATTTCTTCGGAAATGCTTTGATAATGAAATTATCATGTTTTTCTAAGAACAAATTCCGCAACGTTTTTATTAAAAGAGATACTCTAGTTTTTTTTTATAAAGCATAAACAATAATCGGTTTTTTCTGGCCGTGAAAATGGGGATGTCACACTGAGGATCATTTTTGGTTTCACATTCTTGAGAGGTTTCGTAAGGAGATGGGAAAAAGTGATGAGTATCGCACCAATCATCAACTGAATTCAAAGTTTCGAGAAATAGTGTGGGCCGTTTCAAAAATGAGCGGGTGTACAACAACCTAAAAACCTAATGGAAAAGCTACCAAGGAGATGAAGAAATACTTCAGGAAGTTTTGCATTTTTTTAGAGGAAGTGGGAAAGTCATTCAAGTGCCACGATTGTTGGAAAATATTGATTAAAAGTCGCAGGTGGAAAAAATACGAGCAAGAGTTTATACGTAGAGTACAACAATCAAAGCGAACAAAAATGAGCTCTAGCGGTTACACAACCTTCTCTGATGCTTGGGTCGGTCTAGATTTGAATGACGAGGATGCACTCGAGCTAGAAGAAATTGTCCAACCGATAGGTAGGGACAAAGCAAAAATGAAAGGAAATGGGACTTCTTAGGGTGCATCGAATTTCAGCTTGGACGTGGACCAATTGCGAAAAATGGTGGAGATATTTGATCGATATAATCTTAATTTCGCTGAAAGTTTTAGCATTCAACAAAGACAAAGAAGGAGCACGCATAGAAACAAGAAATGGAGGATATGATGTTATTGATGAAAAATACCGGCCATCTTTCGGAACTAGCTTCGGAGCTCGTTTTGAAAAAAAAAAGGTGCGGATTATGCAAAAATATTTTCCCTAGAGTGTTTGTTTTTTTTCCTAGCTATTTAAATCTTAGGTTTCTAGGTAATTTTTATTATAATTATCAATGACGGAGTTACTATATCTTATAAATGGTATTTTGTTTCTTATAATGATAATTTTTAATATTGGCATGTTAATCCTCCCTAAAAAATAAAAATAATTTTGTTACATATCACTCTTTTATTAATTTGGATACATGTCATTTTTTGTTATTTTTTATTAAATGTTTTTTCCATTTGTCAATTTCTTATTTTTTTAATCTTTTCTTAATTAACACATCATATTTACACCTCAATTAATAATTACCTTAATTGAAAATAACCAATAAATTACAATATTAATACTCATATGGTATTTAATATGTTTCCTTTTAAATTTAAATTTTAAAATTTTAATTTCAAATTTGAATAAAATTTGTTTAAACTTTTATATTTAATTTTTGTTTTATCAAACTTGTATAACATACGGGTCTCACACCTAATGGAGAATTATAAATCAATGTTTATTGTCGGTATAAACTTTTGAAATGTCATTTTTACAATGATCGGTATAACTTCTTCTTAAAGAAATTTTTATAGTCATTTTCTCTTTCAAGATTGTAGACTCTTTTACATTATTTTGATATAAGATATATTTGAATATATTTTTACGACGTCGGTTCTCCTTATTCTTAAATCCTGGCTCTGTTCCTATTAATTAATGTCGTGGTATATATATATATATATATATATATATATATATATATATATATATATATATTACTTACTCATCTATAAAATTGTAAATCATAAAAATCAATTATTTTTACTTAAAGAAGAGTGAAGAAACCTTTCTCACATACACCTTGGTTTCTAACAAAGGAAAAAAAATGTAGGAAAAAGGATAAAATGGTAAAAAAAAAAAAAAAATTAATAAAAAAAATTAAAAAAGCTTCCGGTACCCACCCTCCGGAAGGTGCGTCCCTACGAGTACAAGATACACAGGTGTAGATACATATGTAAAAAGCTAGTAATTAACCAACTAATTATTAATTATTAAATATAAAATAGCGATATAATATTAATGATAAACACATTAAAATATTCTAAATGCTCACGAAGTCAACATGAGAAATTATATTGCAATAAATTTCTTGTTGGGTGAGGAATTCACTAAGTAAAATTTGTGTAGTGAACCGAAAGTTCCAGAAACAGGTTAAAACTTAAAACCCTAATGGAGCTTACAAATTTCCATTGGCCACATACCCCACCACAAAAGCACAATCAATCAATGAAACAAGTGTAGATGTAGAGGCCTTTTTCACCACAACCACCCTTCATCGGCCATTTCGAAGGCCACGTGAAATGTCACTAACGTGGCCCTATAAATATCCACTACTTTGTCTTTAACGCCTCTCCCCTCCCTTATAAAACACTCCATCCTCCTCATTAATCACCACCAACAGCCTTCTCTCCTCCCTCAAAAGTACCACCATCTTTTCCAACATGGCTGCTTCTTCAATCTTCATGGCAACTCCCATCACACTCCTCAAGAAAACTCCCACCTTCTCCGTCAAATGCATGTCACAAACACCACAAAGCGGTGAACCGGAGATTTCAAAATCAGCAACCAACCCAACACCACCACAGATCAACATTCCTCCTCCTCCGCCACCTGCTCCAAAGGTCAGCACGAAGTTCTCTGACGTGTTGGCGTTTAGTGGACCTGCACCGGAGAGGATCAACGGAAGATTAGCCATGATAGGGTTTGTGTCGGCGATGGCTGTGGAAGTGAGCAGCGGTCAAGACGTGTTTACCCAGATCGGCAACGGCGGAGTTGCGGTGTTTGTGGGGACTAGCGTCGTGTTGACGTTAGCTTCGTTGGTGCCGTTGTTTAAAGGCGTGAGTGTGCAGTCGAAGTCGAGTGGATTGATGACTTCAGATGCAGAGCTTTGGAATGGGCGGTTTGCGATGTTGGGTTTGGTGGCTTTGGCTTTTACGGAATATGTTAAAGGCAGTGCCCTTGTTTAATGTATTACAAATAATTGTATTAAAAATTTTAATCAGAAATAGGAAAATTATATTTTTTGTAATAATTATTTGTATAGTTTCGGTTTGAGTTTTCGTGTTTGTTTTCGTGTTTCGTTCTTTTTTGCAAAACAACATTAAAAAAATTAAAAGTAATTAAAAGTAGGTTCCCCTTAAACAAAATTGTATTTGATTCGAAATTATGTGGAAAATGATTTTTATTTTTTTTTTATTTTTTATTTTTTATTTTTTTTTTTACGTAATGTAGTATTGAATTTTTTGTTTGTTTTTACTTTACCTTTTTGATCGGCTATCAAAAGGTTTATGATGAAACAATAAGTTCGATGTATTATGTAAAAAAAAAAAAACAAATGTGAATAAAATCAAAATATAATTATATTATCTTTTTGGATTACTTATGCAGACAAAATTTCAATTTCAATAAGGTGCAACTTGCAAAAATAGTCGAACGTTGAATAAGCAAATCAAAATACATCCTCTCTAATAAATGAAAATAGTTTTGCCACATGTCACTTTCTCATTAACTTGGACACATGTCATTTTTTGGTATTTTTGAATAAATGTTTTTTCCATGTGTCATTTTCTCATTTATCTTTTTTAATTAACACATCATATTTACACCTCAATTAATAATTGTTTTATTTAAAACTAACCATTAAATTATAATATTACAACTCATATACTATTAAATATGTTTCCTTTTAAATTCAAATTTTAAATTTTAAATTTTAAATTTCAAATTTATATAATTTTTTTTTTAAATCTTCATATTTAATTTTTTTTGTTTTATCCAACCCGTATAACATACGGGTCACACAACTAGTACGAGAATATAGAAGAGTACCTAATTTTGACCTAAAACTTGAGAAATATCACAGATTTTCCTTTCTTAAACCATTCATCAATTGGATTTAGTCCATCAGAATACTTCCTATGCCAATTAATGGTAATCAACCTAATGTTTCAATACACAAATAGACAAGAGGGGCAACAACAATCCAATTTTCAATGGAATAATTTGGCGTTCCAAAAAAAAGTTACATTCTTAGAATTTTCAGGAGGGTAACTATTTATTGATTTTTTTTTAATACATTTGGTCATTTTTTTTATGTAATATACAATTAAACTTGTTGTTTGTGGTAGTCATAACCCTTTTAACCTGCTAACACTTGTGATAGTCGATCAAAAGGGTTATGGTGAACACAAACAAATTCAATAATAAATTGCGTACAAAAAAAAAAGGAAAGAGATCAAATATGAACAAAACTGTAACACTTGTTTTCATGGAAGAGTCGAATTAGGGTTCCAATGAGTCAAATGCATGGTTTTTGGGTAAAACCAAGGCCCACGACGTAAGACATAGAAAGGTCACGACGTGAGGAGCGATTAAATGAAGAAATTGTATATATGATGAGCTCACGACGTGAGCAATAAGAGCTCACGATGTGAGGATTGCTGCAGCCCAAGCCCATTGAATTTTAGGGTTTCCCAGGTATTTAAGCCCCATTAACTCAGTTTTAGGGTTCAATTCTCAATCTTCAGCTCCATCCAACTCAGAAAACCCTAACCCACACCCTTCTTGGTGGTTTTGGATCTATCTTGGTGTTTTAGTGGCTAGAAGAAGAAGATCTTCTAGAGTGTTGGTCCATCAAGGAGGCATCATCATCATCATCATCATCATCTTGTGCACATTCTGGACATTTGTAAGTGACCAAGATTCAACATTTATGAGTTTAAGTTACTAGATCTAGGTTCTTGTCCCTTTTCCATCATGATTGTGGAAGTTTTCATGGAGGAGATCCATAAAGTTGGCAACTTTATGGCCTTTAAGGGTCCCTTGACCATCATATCTTTTGAATCTGAAGTTTAGTTGTGATTTATGAATCTTGCATGAGTTTGGGGCCATTTCTTCTCATTTTGATCTAAGGTGGGTTTAGGACATGTATGGGGCATGCATGTCCATAAAGTAATCATTTTTATTAACTTTTGGAGTCCTCTTTAGCTTCTGAAAGAGTTGAGGTCAAGGACTTAATGGCTTAAGGGCTCAAAACATTAGGATATGGCATCAGACTATGCTCACGAGGTGACATAGGGATTGTCACAACGTAAGAATGGTTTTTCCCCGCTGGAACTTGATCATTTGAAGCTCACGACGTGGACAATGAAGGATCACGTCGTGAGGACTGCTTTTGAGTCGTTTCGCCTGAGTTGCTGAGTGGTGTGAGTTCGAGCTGGAATTTGTCTTATGTATTCTCACGACATGACCAAGGACTGGTCACGATGTGAGGGTCAACTGTTGGTATGCTGACCCTTAACTTTGACGTTGGCCATTGACTTTTAACTTAGTTGGACTTTTGGGTCAAGATTCTAGTTTTTAGAAGGTAGACGTAGGGTTTACCTTGTGTGGGTTGATAGGATGTGTCGAGCACCTGTATTTTAGCTGGAGAGCAGCTAGCTGAAGTCAGCTTTCTGATTCAGGTGAGTCTCTTCACTATACTCATGGGCCGAAGGCACCAATGTCGACCCACTGGATTATGTTGTAGGATGGTAGTTGTCTTTATGACACTTATTGATATGTCTATATGTACTTGATTATCTTTGTAACTCTTGATGATATGATTGTATGTTTTATATATGTAGGGGTTAATACAGACCTGAAACAACTATATGTTGTTATATAGATTCGTTATGGACTCGGGGGTTGATACGGACTCGGCACAGGTACTTGTTGTCATATGGGTTGATACGGATCTCAGGGTTAATACGAACCCGATACAGCTACATGTTGCCATATGGGGTTAATAGGGACCTGACACATGCATGGGTTGTTATATGTATATGTGCATGATATGTGGTATTTTGGGGAACTCACTAAGTTTTGTGCCCGACGTGACTACAATGCATTCACCCATGTTTCCGCAACTTTATGATTTGGGATTGTACTTTGATAACTGTTTCTACATTGATATACTTTGGAATGACTGGTAATATTAAATGGTGTTTATGGTTGAATTAAAATTGAAATTTTTACCTTACAATTTTTGGGATGTTACAAAAATCAAGAGATGATTACACCTCCTAAGTCATTTTCCCAATTTTATTAGTATCACTTAACCTAACAATAACATGGTTCAATACATGAATAACATGTGTTTAGATGATATAAAAGACCATGACATAGCGCATCTAGAAGTATAACATAAATCGACATGAAATTCTTGTTTCACAACACAAACTAAGAATGAACGAATCGTGCACCTTGAACAATACAAATTCTCACATTAACAAGATAACATCCATCTCACTAAAATATTTCTTAACATTTTTTAACATTAATCAAATGTGTAGCATTAGTTTTTGTAATTCTTATTTAGCAATAACAACTTTTTTTCAAAGTGATATCCTTTTCATTATTTTTCATTTATTCGCAATGTTTTATATTTATCTTAATATAATACCCACCATTCATTTATAGTGGTAGGAAAACGCAAGTTGTTTTCTGGGATGGTTTTGCATTGAAGTTGAACACTTACATATCGGAACATCAAAATGATAATGTCATTGTTATCATCCTTCTACGTAGGGCAAAGCTCAAAACTTGGGATGGTAAAAATATTTAATTTGTGATTATATATATCCATGTCAGTACATTAACATTTTAATAGAAAAACAATTACTTCCATTATTATTTCCATGAAACATCGCAAAAATACAAGCAAAAAGTTTCGTTTGAAAACATTACTAAAACCATAATATCCAAATATCATATAAGAAAACCATAAGTCGTGTGTCTCAAAATGTCATAAAATGTGTCTCATATCAAAACTGATGTCAAGATAATGTCAAAAATATAAGAGTCTAACTCCCAGGCTAAAACTGTGGTTTGTACCCTTGCTAGCTGAAGTACCTGAAACCAAAACTGAAACTGTAAGCACGAAGCTTAGTGAGCTCCCCTAAACTACCACATACCATACAATAACATATAAAGCGCATATTAGGCCTTGCCCACTGCATCAGACCGAAGTCCGGAACTGACTAGGGCCTTGCCCACTACATCGGACCAAAGTCCGAAACTAACTAGGGCCTTGCCCACTACATCGGACCGAAGTCCGGAACTAACTAGGGCCTTTCCCTCTGCATCAGACCGAAGTTCGGAACTAACTGAACATAGCATAACATAATCAAAACATATAACAATAACACATATACTGCATACTACATCGGATCGCAGTCCTGAACACATACACATAGACATGCCTGAATTACAAAGACATCAAGCATAATGAACTACTTCTCGGGACCACCCTGGCATCGGACTGCAGTCCGGAACTACTGCTATCTAAACGGGTCGGCATTGTGACCGTAGACCCGTACCTACTGGAAGGAAACTCACCTTGAAGAGCTGACTGCTGAAAGCCTGAGTAATGAATCCATGATTGTTGTTCCGGCTGCTCCCCGAATATCATGACCAATTAAAACACTTAATCAGAATAAGGATCCTTCTATGGGTAAAATGACTATTTTACCCATGCTATGGTGTGGGTCATAACCAAGGCCCAAACCCTTTAATTCTTTCTAAGTCCACCAATGGCCCAATAATGGCCCAATTTTCTAAATTAGGCCTAACTCCTCATATGGGCCTTACTTAGGCCCAAAAATGCTCTTGGCCCATAATATCACTTCTAAAGGCCTAATCACTAGATAGGCTTCCCAAGCCCATTATTGGCTCATTAATGGCCCAATTTTCTACATTGGGCCCAAATTCCTTTATTAGGCCTTACCCTAAGCCTAACACCTATACTTAGCCCATATTCACTGACTCCTGTTGGCCCACTAAGGCCCAAAGTCCAAAATACAACCCACACCAAGGCCCAAATACTCAAGGTCCAAACTGACTGTGTTACGCGGGGCGTACTCCAAAGTAGGCTTAGCGTAAGGGCTTGATGACGAGTACGCTAGGCGTACTTACACGTACACTCAACATAATACCCTGTTAAGTCATTTCTCTATTAAGTGCTTAATATCCGAGTCAGAAGCTACAAACTCAGATCCAAGTCTTATTCCATGTCTTAAACCATAAAGTTGCTTACTTGATGGCTCGCATGACTCACATAAGCTCAAACTCTAAAATGAACAATAATCTATTTCCATGGAAATGGTTAGGTCTCATGCATGGCTTCATGAAAGCCTCAAAGATTGAAACTTTATTTCTAATAAAGTGTTTTGAGCCTCAAGGATGGCAATCCCAAGCTCAAAAACGGATTTACATGATCAAGGTCCAACCTTTGGACCTAAAGAGGTCCAAAACTCCCATAACCCTAGATCTAGAATGTGAGGAAGAAATTTAAGTGCTTTATACCTTCTTTTTATAACAAAGGGTGAGTTTAGTCCAGATCCTTGAGCTCAAGCTTCTTCTCCAACCTTTCCTTTCCTTCTTCACAACTTTTTTTCAAAAAATGCACTCACAAAAACAACTTCACACAATAAAGAGGGTCAGAATGTATTAGGGTTTTCTTATGGGTGAGGAGGCTGTTAAGAAACCAGGTGGGCTATAATGGGGTTTATATACCTCTTAAACCTTGAAATTAGGGTTTGGTGTGGCGTACCTTATGGTACGCTGCGCGTACGCTTCTCACGTCCCGCGCATCCAAAGTCACTACACCGGTTTACGCCTCGTGTATGGCTTATAGGCAGCGTCTCGGACCAAGATTCCTAAAGCCCAATCCAAAATGCCAAGTCCAACCATAGTCCAATATCTTTTTAAGTTGCATAATTGGTTAATTAATACCTCGAGAGACGGACGTTACATTCCAAGTTAGCCTCAAGCTGGTAACTATTTGTTTGGGTTAAGATTTCATTTTAATGATGATATTCCTTAAATTTAAGAATTTTAAAAAAAATGTATGTCTTCTATTAATAATTTATACCTTAATGTTTTCTTTCTTCATATTCTTACTCAATGATTATTTTTATTGTTTAACATCCTCATTTTTTTTGTTGCATATATGTGGTATTGTTGATATGGATGTGAATGGTGAGTCTTCTATTAATACTACACATATTAACATCCATACCATTGTGGGCAAGGCAGATGATTATTACTTCTGTTTTCCAATACAAAACATTGATGGTATTCTCGATTAAAACGAGGTATACTTAACAATATTAATTTTTTACCTTCATTTTAATAATTTATTATGCAGAACACAACCCATACTTACAAAAATTATTTTAATATTTTTTGTTTTTTAAAATTTTTGAAACAAGAAGGTGGTTTGTCTATCATGGCTACTATCATCGATTTTGATTTAGATGAGCACTGGTATTCTTATTATTTCCATGATTTCTACACAGAAAAGTAACAAAAAATGATGATGATAATGTTGCAGAACCATTTAACTGTGATGGTTGCAAGGGAGTGTTGGATGTTTACGATAAGTAAGTACATTATTTTACATTTGTAACGTACTTGTGCCATTATTATTATTATTATTATTATTATTATTATTATTATTATCATTTTTGTATTTTCCATCTTTATATCATTTTCATTATAAGTGTTATTTTTCAATTTTATGGTCAAGTTCGTAATTCGTGTTCAAGATGAAATTGAGTTTGTTTCTTTCGTATTGTTTGACCATAATGTTAAAGATATTATTTCCTGTGGTAAATAGTAGTTATTCAATATTCATACTTTACCTACTATTTGAGTTTGGTTATAATATTCATACTTTACCTACTATTTGAGTTTGGTTATAAGTGTCTAGATACAACAAATTAACCTTATAATTTTAATGCATATTCTTTTATTGGTTTTGTTTTTAATTTTCAAATGTTTCCTTGTATTGTAATGTAGGATCAAGGACATCAACATATCTCCAATGAGTTTAACACCTTTATGAATAGGAAGTTTGTCTTTAAAATTTAGTTCTCAAAGTTCAATCTCGAGAACAATTATCTTACCTATACTGTTCATAAGTTGACTGATGATGAAAGTGTAGTTGGTAAGGTTTTCAAACGGTCACTTGCTTATGAATAAGAGACTATTCATTCTAATGGTACTCTTAATACCAAGTCTATTAAGGTAAAAAATCAATTCATATAAGTATGATTTTTAAATGTGTCAACCAAATAATATTGTTAATAGTTCCTTATATGTATTTTGTATAAGAAAAATCTTTTTCGGTTGATGGTGCAATCTTCATGTTGTAGATGTTGAAGTTGTCACACCAACAACCTCTCTAGCCAAGCACCATATTGAGATTGTTACCACCACCGAGTCTTTTGAGTAGTTTTCTTCGAAAGATGGCATTCCTTCTCCTACCTTAAATATCCATAAAATGGAAAAGCTAGAACAATTTGAAGCCATCCATCATCATTTGACATTTCATTTTGAAGACTTTTATGCAGATTTTTGTGTCTTAATTACTAGTTGTGGAAATTTTTATTGTTTGTTTACGGATTGGTTGCTTAATTCATTTGTTTTGATTTGGAATTTTATGTTAGTTATTATTTGGTTTTAACACAATGGTATTCATGATGTTTAAGACAAATTCATATTTATGTTAAGTATTTTATATGACTTTATCATGTTATTAAATGTTTTGCTTCTTATAATTTCGTTGAATAATTATGTTTATGACCTTTGGCTTTTTATACTATTATTCTACACGAAGTCATACTATATGTCATTTGCATAAAAAAATGACTTTACATGTACACTTCACTATACATCTTTAGTGTGTCATAAGTTAAATAATTTGAATGCCACTAATTACATAATTTACCTTTTGTTATACATGAAATAATTGATTGATTATTCTCATATGGTACATTTATCATGCTGCCATGAACAAATTCATAATTGTATGATTGAAGATCTTTCTCAAGTTTTTATGATATATCTTAAAATTTTGTAAGTTTACAATTCTCATATTAAAAACCATTATTTTTTATTACATACCTTGTTTCAAATTAATTGTTTAGATAACATACCAACCTACTTTGTTTTATCTTTATCTAATAATAATACAATTTATAAATTTATATAAAATATTTTTTTTTATTTAAGTAAATATTGTAGAGGTCGAAGTTAGTTGTTAGGTGTTGAATCTTATTGATAGCTTCGTTGGTTTGTAAACTTATTACAAGTGCATTTTAATGTACGAAGTCTAGTGTGCATAGTTGATTGTATTTTTTTTTGTTCGCTTTCATATTTACTATAAATAGGGAAGTGTACTAGAGTAGATAAGTACTTCGCTTTTTCTAATTCATGTAACCTGTCTAAAGTCTTTGTACTGATTGAAAGCTAAGTTGAGACAAACAGATTATATTTACATCTTGTGTTCATCAATCATACTTTACTTTGATCTTGTTATTCAATCTTGATTTCTTTGCAACTACATTTGGTATCAGATCAGGATTCATACATAATTGATCTGTTTTTCTGAATTTTCGTAAAAGTTTTGAGCTTCGTTGTAGATTTCAATTTGCAGCTCTTTTGCATCAGAAATTCATCTTAGATCTACTGTTGTGACATGATTCTGCGGTCTAGTTGCTAATTCGAGTGTTCGATTGGTGATTATCAAAAGTTTTATTTGTTTGATTTGTTCAAATCCAACTTTTTCTCAAATTGTGTCTATACGTTAATGGAAAACTTCAACATGAACACAATGAAGTCTTATTCTCATCTCCTTGGTTCATCGACTAAAATTTCGATGTTGATCCCCGAGTATTACGATCAGTGGGTTGATCGGATGGAGGATTACTTGAATGCAATTGATGAAGAGTTATGTAAGTGTATTACCGGTGATGTTCATCCACCTCCTACTGTTCAGAATATTGGAACTTCTTCCGATAATCAAAACATTCAAGAGATTGTTGAAAAATTTGTGAAGAATGAGAAGAAATGCATGAGAGAACTTAGAGGTGCTCTACCTCCTATTGTTTACAGTTACGTTCATAGTTGTAAAACTGCAAAAGACATTTGGAACACTTTGAAGGAAAAGTTTCAAGGGAATGAAAAGACAAAATTCAATTTAGTGAAAAATTGTCTAGTTTAATTAAGAGATTTCAAACAAAACAATGGTGAAGCTATCAAATTGTATTACAGTCGTATGAATGAGCTAATTTACAAGTGCATTCGATATGGAATCACCAGGTCAACAATGGAGTTTAATCTGACGTTTGTTATGGGACTTCGCAAGGAATGGCGAAACGTTAGTTTAATAGTGAAGACTCAACAAAGTATTGAAATTGCTGAAGAAGCGAAGATTATTTTGGGAGGTCTGCTAGCATTGGTTTCAAAAGTAGCTGGAAGGGAAGAAGAGAAAGAAACTAATGAGAAGGAAGGTTCAGATGATGAGGGGCTGATTGTAAATTCCGATGATGAGGTTGTTTCATTTTACTCTAACAACCGAGTAAAGAAATTCTTTAAGAAGCCATTCAATGCAAGGTCAAAAAATAATGAAGTGAAAGGAAATGTTGTTGGGAAAACTGGAGGTAATTGAGAAGAAAGAAGAAAAGAAGGAGGTTAGTGATAAAGAAGATAAGAAAGAGAAAAAGCTTAAAGGCAATGTTGGGTTCGACTGCCATAATTGTAATGGGGAGAATCATTTGGCATTTGATTGCATCCTTCGTAAGCGTGATGAAAAGAAGAACAAAGTGAAAGATGAAGAATATTACGTGGAGAGGCTGGAAGAAGTTCGTGCAAAAGCTAAGGGTTTGTCCTTGGTGGCCAAGGGAGCAGATGAAGAAGATGGCGTATACAAAATTTGGTCATCAGGCTCGGATGATGAAGAGATGTGAAACCCTACTCACGGGGTGATGTTTGTTGTGCATGTGGAAGGAGAGAAAGAAAAGATAATTGGGAAGTGATTTTTGACAACATCTTCGCATAAATATACAATGACTTCTCAGGTACGTTCTCTTTTACGATCCTTTAATATTCCTTCAAATGCATATCATTCGATATTATCTGAGTTTGATGCAGCCGTTACTTACGTTAATGATTTACGTATTTATGCTAGTAATGAGGCTAAGAAGTTAAATACTCAATTCTTAAAAATCCGGAAGGTGTTATACTTGAAGAAAATAAAAATCGAATACTTAGAAATGAAAATCACAAATCTAATGTGTGATAGGGATAGTCTTAATGCAGATGCTAAACTTTTGTTAAAACAACAAAATATCTATTGTAACTCTGCAAAAAGATTGTATGGAAAATTAACAGCTTTACATCATTCTTTGGACATTAGCAAAGAACAACATAGGAAGCTTTTGCCCTTTTTAGCCTACGAAAAAGGAGAAAATCGATTCTATTTCCTATGATTGTGAACAAACAATTGTTGATTTTGATAAAGTTCCAGAAAAGAGATATGCATGTGGAATAGTAAAAATTGATGAATGTTTGAATGCTAACTAATTAGTTGATATTGTAAATGATACATTTGATGAGTTTTGATCATTCTAACACTCCTAAGGTGTACATGCAACCCTAGAAACCTTGGATCTATGTTTTACTAAGATACATGCAAATTTGCTTTTCAATGGTTCCTAACCTAAATAGCATGGCATGGGGAACTTTGAAACATAAAAAGCTAGTAGAGTTACATACCTTTTAGTAGTGGTTGATTGCTTACAGTTTGAGAGCCTAGAACCATTAACATGGATGCCTCAAATGGAAGTCACAAATCACCACAAACCTTGAAAACTTGAAAGAATAGTAGAACACTTCTTGAAATTGGCCTACCCTTGTTCTCACACAAAACTAGTGCCATTTCAAGTTCCAAGGACTCCTGTAACATCCCCTCTGACACATATCACAATATTGTCCACTTTGGGCCACTCGGCACGAGGACTTCCCAGGGGGTCACCCATCCTGGTACTACTCCCGCCCGAGCACGCTTAACTGTAGAGTTCTTATGGGATCTGTTGCCCTCACGGATTTAAAACGTGTTATGATAGGGAAGGTATCCACACCCCTTATAAGGAATGCTTAGTTCTCCTTCCCAGCCGATGTGGGATCAGATCTAACCCACTTTCACCACCCATTATAGGGTTCGACGTCCCCGTCGAACACATCGACCCGTGCCCTGGCTCTGATACCATTTGTAACATCCCCCTCTGGCACATTTCACAATATTATCCGCTTTGGGCCACTCGGCACGAGGACTTCCCAAGGGGTCACCCATCCTGGTACTACTCCCACCCGAGCACGCTTAACTGCAGAGTTCTTATGGGATCTGCTGCCCTCACAGCTAAAAACGCGTTGTGATAGGGAAGGTATCCACACCCCTTATAAGGAATGCTTAGTTCTCCTTCCCAGCCGATGGGGGATCAGATCTAACCCACTTTGAGGGATTCGGACTCACCTTCGGGGGTGTCTGAACTCAAATCGAGGGATTAAAAGATTTTTTTTTTTAAAAAGAGGATGTTTTCTAAATGGAGAAAAGAGTTTAAGAAAGAACAAAAGTGTGTGTGATGTGCGCGACCGGCCGAGCTCAAGTAAGTATTCCCCAAAGTACCCATACAAGTTTATGATTATGTTTATCATCTTTTGTAGAACAACATGCTAGAATAGGACTAAGGATCTAGGAATGATGCCTTATGTGCCTGCCTTATGTGTTCCACCTATATGAGAATTGCATGCTAGAATAGAGTAGACAGCAGTAGGGTAGCCTGATAGGGGGTGCCTGGTAGTATGAGTTAGCACGGTGTGCTAGTCCATTTTCTCTCTATGAGAGCGGAATTACTTGATGTTGTTTCCCCTCGTCTGAATGTTGCTTGCTTCGTGCTATGTGGGACTCCGAATAATGGGAATTAGTCGTTAGGCGAATACGTCACATCATATGTGGTCATAGTTGAATAATCTTAGAGTACCGGATTTGATCCTACTGCGCAGCTCTTGTTTGAGTCCAACCGTTGTAGGGACGAGTCGGGTACTCGAAGGATTATCTGAGTCTCGTCGCATGTGATGGTATTCGGGTGATGGTTAATTGGCATTATGAGGAGGCCTGCAGCAGCTGAGGACTGGATCGAGTAGAGCCGGAGATTTCCCTAGGGCGAGCCTGGGATGAGTATAGTAGTAACCAGCCTTAGCGTAAGTGACCTGGTGGAGTCGAGGCAGTCCTTGAAGAAGGTACGGATAGATGTGGAAGGTAGTATGGGCCCGTACTACTGAAAGCAGAGGATCTGTACCCGAACCGAGGAAGGCCAAGACCAGACCAGGGAACTTGTAAATAGTTGTGATCCCTCAGGAAGCATCAATATATCTAATGATTGTTGTGATGTATTGCAGAATGGTGGTACTTCGATCGAGGCCGGTGGATGGCGGAGAGCGATCAGGTTCGGGATCAGGTTCCGAGCCGGTAGATGAGGGGCTACGGGAGTTCATCGCGTCAGAGATCACCAAGGGTATCCTTGAGTTGACTCCCATTATCTTCGGGTCGATCAAGGAAGAGATCATGGAGTTGATGGAGGATCGCCTGCGGGCATTCAGGAGTGCTTTGGCCTCTAGCCATTCAGGGTCGCGCACACTGTCCTTCAAGGACTTCAGGGGCAGTGGTGCGCCGGATTTCCATGGGGTAAAGGACCCCATTGCTGCCAGGCGATGGATTGCAGACATCGAGTCTGCACAGTTGACTAGCTTCTGCCCCGAGGGGTCGAAGGTGAAATATGCAGCGGGGTGTTTACGGGACCGAGCTCGGGATTGGTGGGAGTCAGTGGGTGACTCGTTAGGAGCCTCAGCTATCGAGACTATGACCTGGTCGGACTTTGTGACCAGGTTCAGGGCGGAGTTTGTGCCGGCTGTCGAGCTTCAGCAGCTAGCCAGGGAGTTTTTGGAAATGAGACAGACGACGGAGACTGTGGCGGAGATCACCACCAAGTTCTGGGAGAGGGATTTGTTGGTGCCCCAGTATGCTGGTGACGAGGATATGAGGAGGACTCGTTATCACGATATGCTTCGAGCTGACATCCGGGAGCATGTTAGCTTTTCGGCTTGCCCTACCTTGGACTCTATGATTGCCAGGGCGAGGGAGAGGGAGATAGATTTGGACCACATCCGGAAACGGAAATTAGAGGAGGGACAGACAGGAGGGGCTTCGGGAAAGAAGCCCAAGGGATCAGATATGGGGCCGAAAGTGTGACATCCCCAAAATCACGGCCAGAAAAGACCGATTTTGTTTATGCTTTGTAAAAATCAGAGTACTTCATTTTATAAAAATGTTGCAGAATTTGTTCCCAGAAAAACACGATAAATACGTTATTAAAACATTTTCGAAGAAACGTATTTTTATTCATCTTAAAACGTTTTGGGATGTCATCGTTAATACAGAAACATAAGCATAAACAGAACTTACATTTATTTACACTAGTGATCTACATCTCTTTAAATCTCTCAGTGTAAAGTGACTTCGTATCAACACCTGTGATATAAATAAACTGAGTGGGTCAGGTTGGGAAACCTGGTGAGCACATAGGGTTTTCAACCCACAATAATATAATTATTATTTTTAAACATTAAACAATCAACCCAATTACCCATTCCCGTTATCCTCACATTACGTCCCTAAAACATCTAACACAAGGGACCTAGTCAAAGGACTATCATTGGGATGGAGTATACCTGGTGAGCACACAGTTCACACAGTTCGAATAAACACACAGTTCGAACAAACACACAGTTCGGTTAAACACACAGTTCGAATAAACACACAGTTCAAATAAACACCTACAGGTTGCGAGCCTGCTAGTGTTCCACTGGGCTGTCTAGAATAGTCTGTGGTCGTCATCTATACTCCGCTAGATGACTAGATCATCAAGAACATCTATAACGAGGCATCTCATTATTTCATTTTATCACACAACAACTAATACATCTACCCATGTTTTACCCAACACATTTTGTAGATATAAAATACATATACAGTTTAAATCATTTAAAACATGTATAAAAATCTTTCACCCAACATAGACAGCAAGTATTCAGACAATATGTACACATAGCACGTAATTTATATTAAAATACTTCATATCTATGTGTAAGATGAAAGGGACCATGCACTCACCTGAATAGGTGGTGACTCAGCACTCGGACAGCGCTTCGATACTCTCAAAACGATATTCCTTCGATAAAACCTAGTACCAGTACCACTAGGGTTTAGTCTAATGATAACTGTGACTAATTAATAGTCTGACTATTATTATTATTATATAAGCGTTAAATAACACTCAATATAACTCATAATAATAGCCTAAATACTCATTATAAGTTTCTAATAATGTTACTATATTAAAACATAAGCTATACTAAAGATAGCGTAGGCATAGCTCACTTACAGTGGGTTTTTCGCAAAACCGGGCTTCGCTGGAGCAGCGTTTCCGAGCCGAAAGACCCTTTTTCTCGGGACTCCGGGAGCCTCGGGGCTTCCTTCGGGTGCTAGGGGGTTTACCTAGGCTTTAGGGAGGGTTTGGGAGGCTAGAAAGAGAAACTAGAGAGAGAAAGAATGTTGGAGAGGTGTGAAGAGAAGTGAATGCCCGGCACCTCTATTTATAGGAGGCCTGACTGGTGGACTCGCCGAGTCTGAGTCATGACTCGTCGAGTTGGTCCATGTGGTGGCCTTCTGGTGGTGCCACGTCACCCCCTATCGCGTATCAGCCTTCAAACTTAGAAAAATCATAACTTTCGCATACGAGCTCCGTTTTCGATGTTCTTTATATCCATGCGTAGGTAAAATGAAGATCTACAACTTTTGTTTAGACTCCGTCGGCTAATTCTCGACCGATCTCAAATTTAACAGTAGGAGGCGTTTAGATTGTTAAATGACCGCGAAGAGTTCATAACTCCTTCATACGGACTCCGTTTTCGTCTATCTTTTTACCGTTGAGTTCCTATTAATGAGATCTTCAACTCTCATTTAGTTCACATAAGCCAAAAACCGCTCGAACTAAAATTCGAGTTTCAGGCAGTGCACTCCTAAGCCGAATCTTAGAAAAATCATAACTTCTTCATACGAAGTCAGATTTGGGCGTTCTTTTTATCGATGTTCTTAGTTTAACATATTCTACGAATTTTGTTTAGATTGCTAAGGCTAAAAGTCTTCTATCGTAAATTCACTATTTACGTCTCCCGGTGTCGTGCCGGTTTTGCCGTAAAACTTCGGCGGGCCATAACTTCTTCGTTATAACTCGGATTTTGGCGTTCTTTATATGTACGGAAAGCTTGAGACATATTCCACAACTTGGTTAAGATTATTTATTATAAGTAATCTTTTGTCGAAAAGTCATTTTCGACCCCTATTGCCTCTAAATTGACTAGCCCGGATCTGCGGGCGTTACAGAAAGGCCAACAGGGACGGGGATGCTGCCGGAAATGCGGCAAGGCACACGAGGGGGCGTGCAGGATGGGATCCTCGGGCTGCTACAAGTGCGGCAAGTTTAGGCACATCAGCAGGGATTGCACTGCTCATGCAGCAGTTATTCAGACATCAGAGTTGCTGTGTTTCCACTACAACCAGAGGGGCCACAAGAAGGCCAATTGCCCCCTGTTGACAGGTTCAGCGTCGGTGAAGGCGCCAGCTCTAGCGACCCTGCGGATCACGGATGGCCGACAGGGCAAGGCAGAGGCTCTGGAGGTGAGGAGCCAAGCATTCCAGCTGACTACCGAGGAGGCATGCACCGCGCCCGATGTGGTGACGGGTATGATTCTTTCCTTCTATCTTTTGTTTTATGATGTTATGATATTGATATGTGCTCCGTGTGTATATATATGCATTAGGATCGTTCCATGTGAACGGCATCCCAGTTCAGGTATTGTTCAACTCGGGTGCATCCCGATCGTTCGTTTCTCTTGCGCTTAGCAAGAGGTTTCATGAGACTTCAGGCGAGTTAGATTGCCCGTTAGAGGTAGAGATTGCTGATGATCGATCGGTGCAAGCATCGATGGTGTTTCGAGATTGCGTTCTGCGATTGTTTGAGGAGCGTTACCTAGTGGACTTGGTTCCCATTCCATTGCGTGGGAACAAGGTGATTATTGGCATGGATTGGTTGAGCCCTAATGGGGCGGTGATAGATTGCGCGCAGCAGCTAGTGCGAGTCAGGACCCCGAGTGGGGCAGAGTTAGTGATTCATGGCGAAAGGCCGCAGTGTGGACCCACTGTGTGTTCAGCAGCGAGGGCTAGGCACTATCTTCAGCAGGGATGTGTAGGATATGTCGCGTATGTGATGGATACCCGGGAGGCGGGTAAAGCGACAGTGAGCGAGGTTCCGGTGGTTCAAGATTTTGCAGATGGTTTCCCGGAGGAGCTACCTGGGATACCTCCGGAGCGACAGGTGGAGTTCAGGATTAACCTTATCCCCGGTGCGGCTCCGATAGCCAAAGCACCGTATCGGTTGGCTCCTCCCGAGATGCAGGAGTTGTCTACGCAGCTGCAGGAGCTGCTAGACAAGGGATTCATTCGTCCGAGCAGTTCGCCTTGGGGAGCCCCGATCCTATTTGTGAAGAAGAAGGATGGGTCGCATCGGATGTGTATAGATTACCGGGAGTTGAACAAGGTGACGGTGAAGAACCGTTACCCACTCCCGAGGATTGATGACCTCTTTGACCAGCTTCAGGGAGCATCTTGGTTCTCCAAGATTGACTTGCGTTCGGGTATCATCAGATGAGAGTCGGGGAGGAGGATACGTAGAAGACCGCG
This sequence comes from Lactuca saligna, assembly GCF_052625555.1. Classification (NCBI taxonomy): domain Eukaryota; kingdom Viridiplantae; phylum Streptophyta; class Magnoliopsida; order Asterales; family Asteraceae; genus Lactuca; species Lactuca saligna. Next base: position 127,932,569 of record NC_136422.1, read on the forward strand.
TTTCGAACACATTACGGCCACTATGAGTTTGTGGTGATGCCGTTTGGGCTCACCAATGCTCCTGCCGCGTTCATGGATCTCATGAACCGCGTTTGCAAATCGATGCTGGATCGGTCTGTGATAGTCTTTATTGATGAAATCTTGGTTTATTCCAAGACTCAGGAGAAGCATGAGGAGCATCTGAGGGAGGTGTTGGAGACCCTGAGGAGGGAGAGCTTGTATGCCAAGTTCTCCAAGTGTGAGTTCTGGCTGCGCGAGGTGCAATTTCTTGGGCACCTCGTCAACCAGAACGGGATTCTGGTCGATCCGGCCAAGGTCGAGGCTGTGATGAGATGGGAGGTTTCGAAGTCTCCATCCGAGATTCGGAGTTTCCTGGGATTACTGGGCTACTATCGGAGATTTATCCAGGATTTTTCCAAGATAGTCGTACCCCTGACGCGGCTGACGAAGAAAGCCGTGGTCTTTCGGTGGGGACCCGAGCAGCAGGCTGCATTTGAGATGCTGAGACATAGATTGTGTGAGGCGCCGATCCTAGCCCTGCCAGAGGGCGTAGAGGATTTTGTGGTTTACTGTGATGCGTCCATTTCAGGGTTGGGTGTAGTTCTGATGCAGAGGGCGCATGTCATTGCCTACGCTTCGAGGCAGCTCAAGCCTCACGAGACGAACTACCCGACGCACGATTTGGAGTTGGGGGCTGTGGTCTTCGCCCTCAAGATTTGGCGACATTACCTCTACGGGGTTCGTTGTACCATCTACACGGACCACAAGAGTCTGAGGTATCTCATGGACCAGCTGAATCTGAACATGAGGCAGCGTCGGTGGTTGGATGTGGTGAAGGACTATGATTGCGAGATCCTTTACCACCCGGGGAAGGCCAACGTGGTGGCCGATGCGCTTAGCCGCAAGGCGGCGCCGATCAGGGACGTATGCATAAGGATGACCGTAGTGACTCCCCTATTGGAGCGAATTCGGGAGGCTCAACAGGAGGCTATCAAGGAGGAGCATCGGAAGAGCGAGCGCGTGGTGGGTCAGGTGTCCTCCTTTGATTATGATAGTCGGGGTCTATTGACACTACACCATAGGGTGTGGGTGTCGTATCATGGGGGCGTCCGCCAGATTTTGATGGATGAGGCGCACAAATCCCGATTCTCTATTCATCCCGGGGCGACGAAGATGTATAGGCATCTCCGTCTGGACTATTGGTGGCCCTGCATGAAGCGGGATGTGGCATGGTACGTTGAGCGGTGCTTGACTTGCACGAAGGTCAAGGCCGAACATCAGAGACCGCATGGTAAGATGAAGCCGTTGGACATTCCACTGTAGAAATGGGAAGATATCACCATGGATTTTATTACAAAGCTTCCCAGGACCGCGCGTGGAGTGGATTCGATTTGGGTCATCGTGGACCGACTGACCAAGAGTGCTCACTTTATTCCGATTCAGGAGAGCATATCGGCCGAGAAATTGGTCGATATCTATATCAGGGAGATCGTGGCGCGGCACGGGGTGCCGGTATCGGTGATCTCGGACAGGGATGTGCGTTTCACTTCCAGATCTGGGAAGAAGTTTCATGACGAGTTGGGCACTCGCTTGCATTTTAGCACCGCCTTTCACCCGCAGATGGATGGTCAGAGTGAGCGGACCATCCAGACTTTGGAGGACATGTTGCGGGCGAAAGGCCAACAGGGACGGGGACGTCGAACCCTATAATGGGGGGTGAAAGTGGGTTAGATCTGATCCCACATCGGCTGGGAAGGAGAACTAAGCATTCCTTATAAGGGGTGTGGATACCTTCCCTATCACAACGCGTTTTAAAGCCGTGAGGGCAGCAGATCTCATAAGAACTCTGCAGTTAAGCGTGCTCGGGCGGGAGTAGTACCGGGATGGATGACCCCCTGGGAAGTCCTCGTGCCGAGTGGCCCAAAGCGGACAATATTGTGATACGTGCCAGAGGGGAATGTTACACCAGGGATCAAGGAGGGATGAGTTATCGAGTGCGAGTATACTCGAGTGAATTTCTAATATATCGTATGTTGTATTTCAGAGGTAGATCATGGTAAGGACACGTCTTATGCCAGAGAGCACTAGGGCTAGTGATGAGGAGATCCGCCGGATCATCCATGAGGAGGTGGTTGCGGCCATCAGGGCAGAGATACCAGAGTTGTTCGGGTCTATTAAGACCACGTTGATTGAGACTTTTGACGACCGTTATGCTGCTCTTTCTGAGGCTGCTGTGGTAGCGGCCACCGCAACTGTTGCTGCTGCGAGGCCGCAGGGTGGTAATGCGTTGTTGTTTCGAGAGCTCAGCAACACGAAGCCACCAGAGTTTGATGGGATGCAGGATCCGATTGCAGCGATGAGATGGGTGTCTGATATTGAGGGTTGTTTCTACACATGCTCGTGCCCGAAGCACTTGAGGGTTCTATTTGCGCTGAACCAGCTTCGCCTGGGGCGAAGGACTGGTGGAAGTTCACGACAGCACACTATTCTCCAGCAGAGCTTGCTGCGGTGAGCTGGGAGAGGTTTACCACCATGTTTATTGATGAGTACGTTTCTCCGGTGGAACGGGATCGGTTGGCACAGGAGTTTTTGACCCTCAAGGAGGGTACAAAGTCCGTTACGGTTATCACCAGGATGTTTCATGAGAGGGCGATGTTCTGCCCTGAGCACGTGTCATCTGAGCAGGCACGTGTGAGCCGTTATTTGAGTATTTCGAAGAGATATTCGGGAGTTCATGGAGAACTCCTCATACTGGACATTTGCCGAGCTTCAGGAAAATGCTCGAAAGAGGGAGATCGAGTTAGAGACTCAGGCGAGGGAGGAGGCGGAGTCTCAGGGGAGGGATCGGCGACCGACACAGTCTCAGCAGGCAGCTAAATGGGCCAAGCCCGCTGACCCCAGAGCAGGGAGCCAGAAGGGCGGCACTTGTAGGAAGTGTGGCAAGGGTCATGATGGAGTTTGTAGAGCTAGATCTTGCTACAAGTGTGGCAAGGAGGGGCATATGGCCAAGGACTGCCCCAAGGGGTTTGTAGTGTGTTTCCACTGCAACCAGACCGGACACCGGAAGGCAGAGTGTCCGCAGTTGCGGGGATCAGCTCAGGGAGCACCTCAGGAATCTGCCACTGCCGCCATCAAAGCTACTGAGAGTCGGCCAGTGAAGGCCGAAGGCGCGAGGGAGTGCCTTCCAATTGACCGCGGAGGAGGTCCGCGCAGCGCCTGATGTCGTGGCTGGTATGTATTCTTTCATGTAATTATTTAATGTTTAAGATTTTATGCTTATATTATGATATGCGTAGGTACTTATCTTGTGAATTCTGTACCTGCTTTGGTGTTATTTGACTCGGGTGCGAGTCGATCTTTTGTATCGTTGGCTTTCAGTTGGCACATCAGCATTAGTCGAAAGGAGTTGAGTCGACCTCTGAGAGTTTCCATCGCCGACGAGAGAGCAGTATATGCCACGGAGTTGATTCGAAGATGTGTACTCGAGATTTTCGGTGTAGAGTTTCCTATTGATTTGGTCCCGATTGCGATGGGGGGCGTCTATGTCATCATAGACATGGATTGGTTGAGCAGATTTGGAGCAGTTATCGACTGTGAGTGACATATGGTGACTATACGAGACCCAAGTGGGGGAGTTCTTACTATGTACGGCGAGGGTACCCGTCCTGATTCAACGTTTTGTTCGGCTGCTAGAGCGAGGCAAAGTCTACAGCAGGGCTGTAGCGGTTTTGTAGCGTATGTGTTGGATACAAGGGTTGGTGTAGGGAGACCGAGTGCGGTTGAGGAGGTCCCGATAGTGTGTGAATTCTCGGATGTTTTCCCTGAGGAGTTACCGGGTGTGCCTCCCGAGAGGCAGGTGGAGTTTCGCATTGATTTGATTCCGGGGGCAGCACCTATCGCCAAGGCGCCCTATCGCCTTGCACCTCCATAGATGCAGGAGATATCCTCGGCTTTAGGAGTTGCTGGGGAAGGGGTTTATACGGCCGAGCAGCTCGCCGTGGGGAGCACCAATCCTGTTTGTGAAGAAAAAGGATGGTTCGCACCGAATGTGCATAGATTATCGAGAGCTGAATAAGTTAACGGTCAAGAACCGTTATCCTTTGCCGAGGATCGATGATTTGTTCGATCAGCTGCATGGAGCATCTTGGTTTTCCAAGATTGATCTGAGATCTGGATATCATCAGATGAGGGTGCGCGAGGAGGATATTCAGAAGACTGCGTTCAGGACTCGTTATGGGCATTACGAGTTCGTGGTGATGCCATTCGGGCTCACCAATGCGCCTGCAGCATTCATGGATCTCATGAACAGGGTATGCAGACCAATGTTGGATAGTTCGGTGATTGTGTTCATTGATGACATTTTGGTGTATTCAAAGTCCCAGGAGCAGCATGAGGAGCATTTGCGGGAGATCCTTAGCGTGCTGAGATCGGAGAGGCTTTACGCCAAATTCTCCAAGTGCGATTTTTGGTTACGGGAGGTGCAGTTCCTTGGTCATCTTGTTAACCAAGAGGGGATTTTGGTCGATCCGGCCAAGATCGAGGCGGTAATGAGTTGGGAGGTGCCGAAATCTCCTTCTGAGATCAGGAGTTTTCTAGGGTTGGCCGGCTATTATCAGAGGTTCATCAGGGATTTCTCCAAGATTGTTGTTCCTCTCACCAGATTGACCCGGAAGGGTGTGGTGTTCAGCTGGGGCCCAGAGCAGCAGGCCTCATTTGAGACTCTTCGCCAAAGATTACGCGAAGCCCCGTTGTTGACTCTTCTAGAGGGGTTGGAGGACTTCATGGTGTATTGTGACGCATCGATATATGGGTTGGGCGCGATGTTGATGCAGAGGGGGCATGTGATCGCATACGCATCGAGGCAGCTGAAGCCCCATGAGGCAAGATATCCCACCCACGATCTAGAGTTGGGGGGCTGTGGTGTTCTCCCTCAAGATTTGACGACATTACCTGTATGGGTTTCGGTGTACGATATACACGGATCACAAGAGTTTGAAGTATTTAATGGATCAGCAGAATCTGAACATGCGTAAGAGGAGATGGTTGGACGTGGTAAAGGATTATGATTGTGAGATCCTGTACCACCCAGGCAAGCCTAATGTGGTGGCCGACGCCCTGAGTCATAGAGCAGAGAGCGCCCCGATTCGGGATCTTTGTATGAGATTGATAGTGATGACTCCGGTATTGGACACCATCAGAGGGACTCAAGCAAAGGAAGTGAGACCGGAGAACCGCAAGAGAGAGCGAGTTATTAGGAAGGTGACGGAGTTCGTGACCGATAGCAGAGGGCTTATGACATTCCAGGGTTGGATTTGGGTACCGTTTTTTGGAGGAACGCATACCATCTTGATGGAAGAGGCACATAAATCGAGATTCTCGATCCATCCCGGAGCCACTAAGATGTTTCTAGATCTTAAAAAGGAGTATTGGTGGCCCTATATGAAGAGAGATGTAGCATGGTTCGTCGAGAGGTGCTTAACCTGTCGCAAGGTTAAGGCTGAGCACCAGCATCCGCATGGCAAGTTGCAGCCATTTGAGGTTCCCGAGTGGAAGTGGGAATAGATCACCATGGATTTTATCACCAAGTTGCCGAGGACTGCTAGGGGTGTCGATGCAGTTTGGGTGATTGTGGACAGATTGACGAAGAGCGCTCACTTGCCATCAGTAAGAGCTCTTCTGCTAAGAGGTTGGCAGAATTGTACGTGAGAGAGGTGGTATCGCGACATGGGTTGCCAATCTCGATTGTTTCGGATCGAGATGTGCGTTTCACTTCCATGAGGAGTTGGGTACGAGGTTGCATTTTAGTACCGCATACCACCCGCAGACTGACGGACAGAGTGAGTGGACGATCCAGACGCTCGAGGACATGCATCGTGCAACATCCCCCTCTGGCACGTATCACAATATTATCCGCTTTGGGCCACTCGGCACGAGGACTTCCCAGGGGGTCACCCATCCTAGTACTACTCCCGCCCGAGCACGCTTAACTGCAGAGTTCTTATGGGATCTGCTGCCCTCACGGATTTAAAACGCGTTGTGTTAGGGAAGGTATCCACACCCCTTATAAGGAATGCTTAGTTCTCCTTCCCAGCCGATGTGGGATCAGATCTAACCCACTTTCACCCCCCATTATAGAGTTCGATGTCCCCGTCGAACATATCGACCCGTGCTCTAGCTCTGATACCATTTGTAACATCCCCCTCTGGCACGTATCACAATATTGTCCGCTTTGGGCCACTCGGCATGAGGACTTCCCAGGGGGTCACCCATCCTGGTACTACTCCCGCACGAGCACGCTTAACTGCAGAGTTCTTATGGGATCTGTTGCCCTCACGGCTTTAAAACGCGTTGTGTTAGGGAAGGTATCCACACCCCTTATAAGGAATGCTTAGTTCTCCTTCCCAGCCGATGTGGGATCGCCCGCATCGGGCCTTCAGTCGGCCTGGTCGACTCTCCGAGCCTCGGCACGTCTGGTCTGCCCGCGTAGGGCCTACAGCATATCCGGACCGCTCGTTGGGCCTTCGGAACAACCGGTCCGCCCTGAGTATCTTGGCCTACAGCACAAAGCAGGACCGCCTCAACCCATCTCCAGTCCAAACAACTATGTACACATAAACATATAATCATATAACAGTTCACATTCAAACAAGCCGATCTAGCAGATCACATAGCATAACATACTCTAAGCAGGATACCGACCTAACAAGTCATTAGCATAGCATCTCCCTATCTCTTAGGATACCGATCTCGATCAGGTCTCTAACATATACCGTCCTAACTCTCAGGATGCAAGCATATCACAACAACAAAATAATAACAACTACCCGGATCACAATCTAATAAGGGCCGGCCTTGGTGCCTTAGACCCTATTGATATAGTGAGGATAACTCACCTCGAAACTACCGGCTGAAAGGATAAGATCCCGCTGCTCCAACTCTGACACGAACTCCTTCACTAAACACCAAAACATTCAATTCAATAAATACCCTTAATTACCAAAATACCCCTGGAAGACAACTGGTCAACCTTGGACAAAGTCAAAGTCAACCCCTGACTGACCCTACTCGCCGAGTCCCTATGCTCAGAACTTCCCTCCATCCGCGACCCAACTCGCCGAGTCACCCCAAGACTCGCCGAGTCCAACAACTCTGAGTCCACTCGCACCCAACTCACCGAGTCATCCCTTGACTCACCGATTCTCGACTCAACCAGGAAATATTGGGACTCTTCGACAAGACTCGCCGAGTCCAAGAACAGACTCGCCGAGTCTAAGGCTATCTTCAACCTACTCGTCGAGTTGTTCTTCCAACTCGTCGAGTTCCAGGCCATCTTCAAGCAACTCGTCGAGTCCACCCATGTGACTCGCCGAGTAGCACCGGTCTGAATCAATTCAGAAGCACTCCAGGCCATGCAATTGATCCAAAACATAGATCCAACCTCCTACAATCCATCCATCACGTAAAGTGGCAAACTTTACGTGAATCCAAAGAGATCTAGGCCTTATTCACCTTAAAACTAAGGTTTGGGACATGATAGCTCCATTAACTACACAAGAACAGGGGCTTTAATGCTCTTAAGATCTTCTCCCTCCAGATCTGAGGTAGCAACCTCAGATCTATCCTTCAAACTCAAGATGTCACACAACCAAGCTCCCCACACAACCCCAAAAATGAGAATCTAGGAGAACACAGCCCAAGAACGAAATATGACCTCCAAAGAATGCCCCAACAGCAATGAAACTCGAATCCAAGCAAAGCCCTTTGATCCAAGCCTTTTCTCCTTCAATATTTCTTCAACAAACACCTTTCCAAGCTCTAGTTTGCTCAACAATGAGGTTCCTCCACGAAATTAGGGTTTCTGGGACTCAAGGGGGATCAAGGAGGTTGTGGAGGAAGCATAATGGTCTTTATATAGGGCTCATTCCCCGGATTTAGGGTTTTCTTCACCCAACACCTACTCGTCGAGTCCATCTTTGGACTCGCCAAGTAGGTCACTTGACACGCGACCAAAGTCGCGACTCTACTCGCCGAGTCCATCTATGGACTCGCCGAGTCGCCCTACAAGATTTACACTTTTAGCCCTTCAACACTACTCTTGCTATTCCGGGATGTCACACTTCGAGCATGTGTGCTAGATTTCGGCGGAAGCTAGGACACGTATTTTCCCTTAGCAGAGTTTTCCTACAACAACAGCCATCATTCAAGCATTGGTATGCCGCCCTTTGAGCTGTTGTATGGGAGGAGGTGTCAGACCCCCATTTGCTGGGGAAAAGTAGGGCAGCGTGTGATGGGAAGTACAGAGATTGTGCTGCAGACGATAGAGCAGATTCAGCAGGTCAGACAAAGATTGTTGACCGCTCAGAGCCGCCAGAAGAGTTATGCGGATAGACAACGATCCGAGCTTGAGTTCCAGGTAGGTGACTATGTTCTCCTGAAGGTATCTCCTTAGAAAGGAGTGATTCGATTCAGAAAGAGGGGCAAACTAGGGCCCCGGTATATCGGGTCGTTCAGAGTAATCGCGAGGGTGGGCAAGGTAGTGTATCGCTTGGAGCTACTTGCGGAATTGGCACGGATTCATAATACTTTCCATGTGTCTCAGTTGAGGAAGTGTATAGCCGACGACTCGGTAGTAGTGCCGTTAGAGGACATTCAGGTGGATGCGAGCATGAACTACGCGGAGAGACCAGTTGCGATTGTGGATTGGAAGATCAAGGTTCTGAGGAACACGTAGGTGCCTCTTGTTCAGGTCCAGTGGCAGCATCGGAAGGGGTCGGAGCTTACGTGGGAACCGGGGTGTGAGATGCGTGTGCAGCATCCGGAGCTGTTTCAGGGATAAGACTTCGAGGGCGAAGTCAGATTCAAGTAGGGGAGAATTGTAACATCCGGAATTTCAGGTATTATATTTATTCTTTTTATTTTGAGTTTTGAGGAAGAACTCGGCGAGTTGGTGCGTAGACTCGCCGAGTAGAGATGCGATTTCTCATCCGGATTAATGATTGGACTCGATGAGTCGCATTGGTGGACTCAGCGAGTCCGCGCTGTTTAATGAAACCCTAATTTCTCGGGTTTGGGGCCTATTTAAAGGGCCTTATGGCCGTCATTTCTACTCACTAGCCCCCAGAGCGAAACCCTAGTGCACTTGAGCGTTTGGAGTGAGAGAAGGACTCATTATCAACCTTGTAGGTGTTGTCTAGCAAAGGAAAGGAAGCTTTAGCCAAGAGGAAGCAAGAGGGTTAACCTCCTGAAGATTTGAGGTCCAAAACATCACATTTGAGGTACCATTTTCGAACCCTTTTCTGTTGAGGTGATGTTTATGTTGATTTAGGGTTTATTGAGCCCTTTTGTGGCTAGATCTAGTGCCCATTTGGTCCCTTAAGCGAGTTAGATTCTGGATCTGGACCCTTGGAGGTCCAGAGTGTCCCTTTGTCCAAGCTATTTATGAATCCATGGAGGTTTTGGTTTGGGATCATTGTGCTTGAGGTCAAAACACTATTTATGAGTCATTAGGTGTGATATGAGTGCTAAGACATGAACTTTACATGATAAATAAGCTTGGAAGGACTGGATCTATGAGTTATTGGAACAGATCTGACCTTAGAAGGTCGTTTGCGGTTGTGCATGGAATGCACTCGCCGAGTCCATTGGCAGACTCGACGAGTTGGTGCAGGTTGTTCATATATTTCGAACCAGGGGTTGGGTAACCGAGTTGGGTGAGTAACTTGGTGAGTCGGAATGGACTCAAAGGAATTGGGTCCTCGTAGGGACTCGGCGAGTCCACGCCAGACTCGGCGAGTTGGGTTGACTGTTGACCATTGACCAGAGTTGACCGGTGTTGACTTGATAGGGTTAGTCAACCTTAATTAGGAAAGTGTTAATTAGAGATGTATTATGTTATGGGAGGACTATAGCTCGGGAGATCGAGCACTAGTGATTTCAGGGATTTACGAGTTACCGAGATACGCAAGGTGAGTCTTCTCACTATACTTTACCTTGAGTAGGTAAATAGAGTTATGTGATACAGTGCTTTATATATATTGTTTGTTGTACTGCATTCTTCTATGTGATTTATGTTGTGCATGCTTGCAGAGTTAGAACCCGAGGGTTCACAGAGTTTGGGTGCACGGACCCACATAGTTATAGCCTCGAGTGGCTAATATGTGTTATATGTGGTATTTTAGGGAACTCACTAAGATTTGTGCTTATAGTGTTTTGTGTTATGTGTTTCAAATAGTAGTGAGGATCGCGGGAAGGCGTCGGCTTGATCAGTACACACACGAGATTTTTATGATACGAGATCTTTGGATATTTTTATATGTTATAAATTGAGTTTCAAAAAATGATGTTTTTATGATTTACAAATGAATTATGTTTTTATAAATGCGAAAAATTGTTTTGGAAATTTACGGTGTTACAATTATGATGTCCAGTGATTAAGAGGCAACCTAGAATAGTATTCAACATCAGTGTATTGATTATGACATCATCAGGATTTTGTTATTTTGAAAGAACATATATACTCAAAATGTTTTCATAAATTTGGATTTTCTGCAAGAAAGAAAACATTTTATTTAAATCATAAATAAAAATCTGTATTATTCAAATCTGTTTTCTTTCCAAAATAACTGGAACTATATATGTCCCTTCTCAGGTCCCTTCTCAGGCACTTATAGAAGTCATCCCACTTTAATTGTCTTGAACTTTCTCTTCTCTCTTTTACTCCTTGGCCAATCTCTGTTGTTCCAATAGTTACTTTCTAACATTAAATGGTTTGGTAATGTTGGGTGTGAACCGTTAGAGGTAGTCTACTTTCGTTACTCTTCCTTGGCTTTTTGAAGAATTTGAAATCTACATCAGATGTCTTCATGCAAATTGGTTTTGTTAAAGGTTAGTAAGTTCTATCCATCTTGTAGTTGCTCATATCAATGAAGTTAAGATCCTTGTAGGTTTTAGAGTTTGCTTGCCATAGATTAAAATTGTTTGTTTCTGCTACCATGTTATTAAACTAGAAAGTATATAGAAAACCTGTCAATTATAGGATATGCAAAAATGGAGAAATAAATACCAAACTTTGCAATGATATGCGAGCAAGGGAAAAAAATCATTTGTCGGTTCAATTTTACATTTACACAATTTGTAGAAACTACAACTTTTTCACTATTGTTTTGTTTGTAAAAAAGAAAAAGATAAATGCAAATAATCTTGGAAATGCAACGTCGAAGCAATATTGAAGAAATCGTTTCCAACCGACCAATAGGACCGAGACCAGAGATGAGAACAGTTCAATAACGAAAGTTTATGTTAATTCCTAGACTAGATCAAACCAGACATATTCTACAAACACTAGGTTGAATCAGTATGATAGAGACGGTTTATTGGAATTAGATAATTTGATTTCAATCAACCCATTAAAAACAATAAATTTCCAAAGCAAATTAAACATCTTGGTCGATCAAATTATCTAGAATGTACCCAACATGAAGGCCGATGACGCACAACACTATTGGGCACGTTTTCGACGCAAACGAGACACCGGTCTGAGGCCGATCTTCACAACTTGTAGACCGATACTTATCAGTTGTTATGTCTATGGTATAATATAAGTTCACTATTGTTTTGTTTGTAAAAAAGAAAAAGATAAATGCAAATAATCTTGGAAATGCAACGTTGAAGCAATATTGAAGAAACCGTTTCCAATCGACCAATAGGACCGAGACCGGAGATGAGAGCAGTTCAATAACGAAAGTTTATGTTAATTCCTAGATTAGATCAAACCGGACATATTCTACAAACAATAGGTTGAATCAGTATGATAGAGACGGTTTATTGGAATTAGATAATTTGATTTCAATCAACCCGTTAAAAACAATAAATTTCCAAAGCAAATTAAACATATTGGTCGATCAGATTATCTAGAATGTACACAACTTGAAGGACGATGACGCACAACACTATTGGGCACGTCTTCGATGCACACACAGATACTTGAGACCGATCTTCACAACTTGTAGACCAATACTTATCAGTTGTTATGTCTTTGGTATAATATAAGTTCATTATTGAATGACTTATGTTTTTGGATGTCAAATTTTTAGTTATATATATAAATATATGTAAGAACTAATAAATACATAAATTTATAGAAACCGGTTGAATGGAAACTAATCACAAACCGTTCCAATTAAAAAATCAATTTTTTTTAAAAATTTGGAAGGCGTCGTTTTAGGTAATAAAACAATCTTTTATAATTACTTGGAAAGTGGCGTATATTATTAGACCAATTAGATACCCATTGGAATGTTTTCTAATCCACTTGTAACTTGTAAGATTATTGTATTATCACTAATTTTTGGATTCTAGTCCATACGATTATGTGAAGTGTCCCATCTAACTACAAAGGAGCTTATGTCAAATCCGACTAACTTAGTTACGGAAGACCCAAAAAAGTTCACCCAACAATCCTTAATTTGTCGACATACCTCACCACACACGATTAGTGAAATAAGTGTCGATGTAGAGGCTTTTTAACCACAACCACCCCTCATCGGCCATTGCGAAAGCCACGTGAAGTCTCTTAACGTGGCCTTTTAAGCATCCACTCTCCTTTGTCTTCACCAGTTCTCCCCAGTCCCCAACCCTTTAAAACCCACCACCTCAAACCCTCATCCTCCACTTCAATCACCACCACCGCCAGTACTACCGCCACCTTCTCTCCTCCCTCGAAACTTCATCTATATTTTTCCGACATGGCTGCTTCTTCAATATTCATGGTAGCCCCCATCACAGTTTTCAAGAGAAATCCCACATTCTCCATCAGGTGCATGGCAAAGACACCACAAAGTGGTGAAACCGGGAGTTCCAAACAAGCAACCACACCAAATATGACCATTCCTCCTCCTCCACCGCCTGCACCGAAGGTCAGCTCGAAGTTCTCTGACGTATTGGCATTCAGCGGACCGGCACCGGAGAGGATAAACGGAAGGTTGGCGATGATCGGTTTTGTGTCGGCGATGGCGGTGGAAGTGAGCAGCGGTCAAGACGTGTTTGCCCAGATCGGCAATGGCGGAGTGGCGGTGTTTGTCGGCACTAGCGTGGTGTTGACGTTAGCGTCGTTGGTGCCGTTGTTTAAAGGAGTGAGTGTGCAGTCGAAGTCGAGTGGACTGATGACGTCAGATGCAGAGCTTTGGAATGGACGGGTTGCGATGTTGGGGCTGGTGGCTTTGGCTTTCACTGAATATGTTAAAGGCAGTGCTCTTGTCTAGATAATGTATTCCAAAATCCAAACTTTTCTATTACAGAATTAAATATAAAACAGGAAAATGTATATTCTTTTGAATATTTATTTGTATCATTGACCTAACATGGTTCAAATCATGAAAAACATATGTTTGATAATATAAAAGAACATAATACAGTATAAAACCAAAAACTAAGATAAATTTTAGGGGAATAAACAAATCGTTCACCCTGTATGTATAAGTGTATAACACATGATCTTGAATAAAACAACCTAAACTAATTGATATAAGAGTCAAAGTATAAAATACTTAAACATTCGGTGTAATTAGGTGTCTATTGCAATCCTAGTTTTACAGCTTGCTCACAGGAACAGGAGATGTAAGCAAAGTTATTGTTAAGATACCTTAAAAGCAAAACGATCACAAAACCATTATATAATATAACAAGTTATTCGTGAAATGGCCATATTTTGGCCTTATATATAGTGATCGTGACATTTTTCTTATTTCTTTTTATAAAAAATGACGTCCGTGAGGAACGTTTTCTCACAAAGTTAGCCCATTGAACATTCGTGAAATTCATTTATTTTGGGAAACCATCAATTCATGATGTAAATTTAATTTTCTAACTATTGAATATGTTAACGATGAAACTGTTTAGAGATATAGACACTCGCAAAGGTTAATTATCTTCATTCTTGAAGATAACAGTCATCTTATTTATTTCACTTTTTAACAAATATATCATAAAATAATAATAATAATAATAATAATAATAATAATAATAATAATAATAATAATAATAATAATAAAACCTATTTGATGATTTTGCTATTTAATGTGCGTGAGCCATCCAAGTAAATTGTTAAAAACCTCTAAATTCATCTGTATAGCCACTCGCAAAGGTTATCTTCACTCTTGAATATACCTAATTTGATTTAATGATCTTGAGAATGCAAACAAACTGTTTAAAAAGATAGTTAAAAACAAAACAAATATAACGAGAAATTCGAAAAGTTAAATCACTACAACAATATCACCCTTTAGCGGCGACAAATGATAGAGTCACCGCTAAAAGTCCACTTCGCCGGTAATAGTATCGCCGGTAATAGTATCACCCGACTTCACGTTTTCCCCCTCCGTTACATTTAAGTCGGTTTGATCAAATATTCAATCCAACTACTGGGTTCCTTATCCGTATTAACCTAATACCGGCGACATATGTGTTGCCGCTAAAAGTTAAAAATATCGTCGCTAATAGTTAACTAAAAATTTAATCGGATATATTATGACTTTTGATATTTAATTAATTATAATCGGATGTTTGTTATGTAATTAGCGTCGACACTACTATTTTTGATATTTAATCGAATTTTCTTATGTAATTACCGACGACATTATTACCGGCAACCAAAATCTTTAATTAAAAAAAAATAAAAAAATAAAAATTGTTATTACCGGCAAAACTATTATCGGCGACTGTGTTATTACCGGCGACATTGTTATTAACAGTGACACACATCATTAGCGGCGACAAATATCATTAGCGGCGACAATTTGCTCAATAGCGACAAAACAGTAGTGGTGACTTATTACATGTGACGCGTCGCCGCTATTACTATTACCGACGACAACCCGATTTATTACCGGCGATTTTTGTCGTTGCTAATGATCGTTTTCCTTGTAGTAAATATAATATTATCACTACATAAATAAGAGAATATGTAGCTCCTAAGGATTTACGTCTCTATAGTATAGGTATTATGCATGTTTTGGATAGGGTGCTAAATTAACAGGTTACATGGATGAATTATAATTATGGAATTTATTTAAAATGTGATGTACACACCAACTTACAACAATAATTTATAGTTATACTATTAGAGCATCTCCAATGTAAATGTATTTATAGTTTTTTACTATTTCCTTGATAACTTAATATTATTAAACATCATTCGAGATTATAGTTTTTTTGTTTTTTTTATTGATCATTCAATATATATTGAATGGTCAATATAGTATAAATGTTTATCCAGTCTAATCCTTTATCTTTTAGAATATTTTATTTTACCTACATAATTTTATTTTAGTTGAAATAATATTATTTTCTTTAATAAATAATTATTTCTATTAGATGTTACAAATGTTTATATATATTATAACTACAATAAAATTTAATATAAATTCGATTTTAATAAAAATATGATGTGTTTAAAAACAACTAATTAGATTAAGGGGTTATAAGAAACAATTTATATACATGTGGATCAACTAGTTAAACTTCAAATAAAATAAAAACTATGTTGAGGTTAACCATTGGAGATGTAACTTAATTAGAACTTAAAACTAATAGAATGATGAGTTGACAATAACTTTAAGTTATAACACAACTTAACCATTGGAGATACTCTTAGACTTCTTTTTTGGATGAATAATGATAAATTATTACCATATAATTATCATTAACTTTACTTTTTAAGTCATCATTACAATATAATTATTATTTGACCAACTTTTATTATTAGTTCATTATAACACAATCAATAAATCATTATTAATTTGTAATTATATTTTTATTATTAACTTTATTCATATGGATAACTTTAAATTTATTTTTTATTAAGATAAAAAAAACAACAATAATATTGTTTTTATAATATAATCACATAAATAATACTATTAAAAATAAAATTTCAAATAAGTTTTCATTGACGTAATATCATTGATAGTATAAATAATATTATAAGAAAAATAAATTTCGAACAAATCTTCATCGTTTTTTTCTTTAGTTTTAAATATTACATAACAAAAATCTGAGACAAAAATAAATAATAACTAATCATCTTTAGTCCTAAAAGATGTTTCCGTAGGTTTGAGTTGCTTATAAAATTTTAGACGCGACTTATACATAGTTTGTCATTTGGTTACGAACGGGTCTTTGTGGCAGATACATAATGTCGAAATAGAAGGCATCGGACACTCTTCTTCTAATTGTATTATCACATAATGATTGGTGTATACAAGTGCAAATGTAAGGACAATATGATTTTGAAACTATCAAGGACCTGTCCATAGAGGGAAAAGGGTTATAGTGTGACAACCCGAAATTTATTCCGTCACTATAACCCATTTCCGTTTGTGAAATTTATTTTTATTGAAATTTTCCGTTTCCGAAATTTATTCCGTCACTATAACCCATTTCCGTATGCATGAAAATCCGTGTTTAAATCATCCAAAACCCTCAAAATCATGTGTTTACGGTTGAGGAACACCCTTAAAACTGCAAACACCCATAAGTGGGTTTTGAAGCCCCAAAACCCCTCCAAAACCCTTCTAGTGCTTAACTATGATTTAGGGACTTGCTTAAATGAGCTTAGAACACCAAAAACATGTTATTTAGGGGGTAAACATGAGTTTACGGCCCATGAACATTCATGGACCGTAAACACCTTTTTAATGTGATAAAATGCCCTTAAACACCTCATATGGCTTGGATTAATGTCTAGAACCTTGTACCCCTTCATGTGATGCACTAAATCATGCAAGAATGGGCCAACCATGATTTTATGGTCGTAAACTCATGTGTTTACGGCAGTAAACTCACCAAGTGTCCTTCCAGAGCCGTAAACCCCAATTCCAAGGCCATTTCAAGTCCCGATCACTTCCTAAGCCCTTGAATTAACCCTAGAAACTTGTATGCTTAACCTAGAACCACCAAAGCATGAAATGAAAGGACTAATATGATTTTACGGCCGTAAACTCTATGTTTACAGCCGTGAACTCCCCCTAAGATCCATATGGAGCCCTAGTCACTTCCTATGCCCTAGATTTGAGTCTAGCTTACTTCCCTTGTGTAATATAAGACCTTTGAGCACCCAAAAACACCCCACCCATGATTTTACGGCCGTAAACTCATGGGGATATGGTCTTTTGGCCGTAAACCCCCCTAAGGGTTTACTCTTGAAGAGTAAACTCCTTATCAAGACCCTACACTCCTTAGATGCAACCTGTATCACTTCCAACACTTGAGATAAGGTGTTTTCACGCATCGGAGTGTATTATCTTACTTAATTAGTGGTTTAATGTCTAATTAGATACAATTATGTATCTCCTCATGTTACATAGGATCCTCGCGTGTGTTCAGGCCCTAAATTGACACCTAGAGTCCTACCCGACACATCCTCGTCTGGTGAGTTCATACCCCTATACTTTTTCCGATTTTTTCATGTTTTCAGGGGGAATACAAGCAAATGGTAAAGGTTTTCGTAACTTAAAAACTAATGTAATTATACGATTTTCTGACAAACTTTAGATACTTTATCCCTTTTGTAATATGTGGAGCATAAGGGGCGTTTTCTGAATATAATTACATAGTTTTCAAAACAGCGTGGGAACTTTTCAAACCATTCAAATTATTATGGGAATAATTTGGGATCTTTATTATTTGTTTTACGGATTCAGATTTCATGCAAATTCAATATATATAAACTATGTCTGATTTAGTTTATCCATGTTTAATCTAGAGTATCATGCTAAATAATTACTTTATATTTAATTATTTATACTCTACTTTGTTCCAAACGATTTCGAAACTCGATAACAACCAATTATCCCGTGAATTAGTTAATACAAGATTGTGAGATTCATCTTCGTCATACCCCTCGGGGCATCATTAAATCCTCTCCGGTAGTATAACCAGAGTCTCCTGGAGGGAGAGCGTGAAATTTGTGGATAGATCTATTCGGGACTGACAATCTCACACCTAAAGTGCTAGCTACAGTTAGGCGGGCACGCCTGGGGTGACAAATTTTGATAATCACGCGACGCCTGAAGAAACGTCAAGGAGGTCATCAGTCAGATTAGTATGGTTATACGACTCACAATACGTATTAAAAAAACTAGCTTAGTTCACGGATTTCTTTCTTTCTTTCTTCTATAGTTTTATTTATGTAATAAAACTACCTACTTTCGTATTGGAGGGTAATCTAGGGATCATAACTTATGGTTTTCTTATCTTACCGGTGATAACCAGGGTTTTTCTTATCTTATGGAAATCGGCAAACTTCGTTTATAAGAAAATATGAGATTTTCGTGGGAAACAACTTTTCATAAAACCAAAGGAATCATATTCTTTTACCAGAAACAAACTGCTTATGAACTCACCAGCTTTATGCTGATATTTCTAAAACTGCTTGTATTCTCAGGTTCACGTTAGACAGGTATCCCGCTTTCTTTTGGAGAAGATGGAGCATATAGAAGTCTCGTCTTTACTTTTGTTATACTGATGTATATATAAAACATGTATTACTTTGCTTTCAAACAAATGTAAATATTCCTATGTAATGTAATGGTTGTGTTTATCATGCTTACTATGTACATTGGTTGTGATACTTTAATGACGTCCTCCGCCCCGAAATGTTTCCGCCATCGGTTTCGGAGTGTGACATATAGAGCCTACTGTGGTAAAAATTAGACGATCAGAACAAACCTATTGGTTATTAGGATACATGTCTCAGACGTAAACATATAGTGTTCTAGTGGTGTTGTCCTTTTTGTCATGATGAAAACCAATGAATCAAGTACTCCATCACATCCAACGAAACTCTAGAATAGTCTTCATATGAAGTCAATAACTAATCATATAATTGTCGACGAATGAAAAGTCACTCATCTTCATCATACCCGAGACAAACGACTACTGATCGAACATCACAATTTCCATTACCTAATACATTTTGTATACACTTGATGCACGGATATCAATAATATTCATAATTTTAAACTTATTTTTATTAAGACAAAAAAAACAACAATAATGTTTTTATAATATAATAATATAAATAATATTATAAAAATAAAATTTCCTAATTTTTTATTGGTTGTGCTGTAAGTACCCCCTTAACAGATTTTACCCCCTCCCCTAACATCAATCTAATCAACCTTTTACATTTGATTTGACATCATTTTATTTTCTTTTTCTTTTTTTGTTTCCCTTTTGTTTTTTTGTTGTTTTTTCTTTTCATAATAATAATAATAATAATAATAATAATAATAATAATATTATTATTATTATTATTATTATTATTATTATTATTATTATTATTATAAATTTCGATAACCATATAAAATTCGGACAACATTATAAATTTGGACGGCATTATAAAATTTGAATTTAACGACTGTATAAAATGAAACAAAAGTAAAGTTTGTTTTCAATCCGCATAATGCACCACGCAAATGTAAATAACGAACTAGTTAATATATCCATGGTAAATAAAGAAAAACTTTGTTTTTGTTCCGTTTTATATAGTCGTTTGAATTTTATTATGTCGTCCAACTTTATAATGTCGTACAAATTCTAAAATTTCATCCGAATTTATAATGTCATCCGATTTTAAAAACCGATTTATAAAATATAAAAAAAAAACTCATTTTATATAGTCGTTCGAATTTATAATGTCTTCCGATATATTAAATGTTGTTCGAAATTTATAATAATAATAATAATAATAATAATAATAATAATAATTATTATTATTATTATTATTATTAGTATTATTATTATTATTATATTAAAATATATAATAAAAAATAATTAAAAATCGATGTCGTCTGAATTATAAAATTTTGTTCGAAATTTATAATTATAATAATAATAATAATATAAAAACAACAAAAAAAACAAAATAGAAAAAAAAAATGACAAAAAATCAAATCAAGGAGATAGAATTGAAAAAATCATGGGTACTTATAGAAAACCCTTTTTTATCTTTGCTTTTAGTGGTAAACTCATAATTTTTTTTTCTCTATTACCATAAACCTAATTTTCATAAAACTATTTATTTATTGTTGTTTTTGTTATAATATGCCATTAATTTTTTTTAACGTGCCTTTTTACATTTAAGAGTGCAGTTTTTTTAAATTTGTAATTTTTTTTATAAATTACAACTTTCTTTTACATGATACAGTTTTTTTATAAAAAGGGTAGTTTTTTTTTATAAAAAGTGCAGTTTCACATAAAACACACAGTTTTTTTAAAAAGTTCAGTTTATTTGATTAAAAATTATAGTTTTTTAATAAAAAGTACACTTATTTATTGATTTATAATTCTATAAAATATTAAAAATAAAAATTATTAGCTCATCAATAACAAAAAATGTTAGACATTAATTTATTACCTTGAGCTAAAAAAAACAATAAAACAAAATTACATATAGTGATATTGTTAACCGAAATTGAAATAAGTAATATTAATAATAGTAATAATATCTCCCTATCTAATAAACAAAACCATATCTCCACGTGTCCCTTCAAAACATCAGAATTCTGCAAAAGTTAAATATCCATTATACCCCTACTTGGTTTCACATTGAATACAATTCGATATCAAATCCATATAATGCCCTATTTTGTTTCAATTTTGTTTCCAATTTTGTCGGTGATAACAGTTGTAGCCATTAAGTGAAATTTTGCACATACCTGATTAATATAATGTTATTATGGAATCCAATTTCTTATATAAGGTATGGTATCAATCAATCGATTACATTTAATTAAAATTATTATGTCAATTATTATATTATGTCGATTATATAATCTGCTCAATATATACTTGAAATATATGATATCAACGTTCCTTTACAGCATCATGTTTCCAAGGTTTTGCATCATCGACAATTCAGTTTTTTGATATTCAATCACACAGTTCAATCCTTTTGGTAAGTTTCTTCTTCTCAATGTGTATATGTATTTGTTTTCTCCAACTAAATTGTATTTTGCAAGTCCCTGTTTCCCACTCATGGACAGAACACGACGAATTTGAGTTAGCGTATTGATCTTTGACTGGAATGAATACAATTAAAACGATAATTGTTGTCCCTTCCCAATGTTCTAGCATGTTACTAGTGCTATTTATGTTGTTTAACATATGATTGTTCTGTCTGTATATGTTTATAGTGGTTGATCGGTCATTGCTTCTTAAATTTTGAACTTGATTACTAATCTTGATTTACCCATGCCATTGTTGTCGCATGTTACTGCTGCTATTTATGTTGTTTAACCTATGATTGTTCTGTCTGTAAATGTTTATGGTGGTTTATCGGTCATTGTTTCTATAAATTTTGAACTTGATTAGTGATCTGGTTACTTCAAAAAAAAATATTTGAAGTTTTCTGTAATACATATTTTTGAAGATTATAAAGTGATTTTAAGCAAATAAGAAAACTTACAAATGTATTTTATAGGTTGAATCTTGATATGCCTTTTTATGCCCCTCTATTTAGACATAAAGAAGTCATGTTGAGATAAGACCATGAAATTAACAATCAAATAAAATGTAAAAATTAATTTATTTTATACGGGCTTACAAAAGGCTATAATACTTTGATTATCCCAAATTATGATTTGTTAAACTGTTGGTTGAATCATTGTAAACTGTTTGTATTTTATGTGTTTTAATAATTGAAAATTGTTTATTTTAATAGTCCAGAGACATAATGATAATTTTCTGTAAAGGGGTATATAGTTTGTGTTTTTATGTGTCTTTCAGTGTTGTTTTCTTTGTTTGAATGTTTGAATATACTTTATTGCATTATTGATTTAGTTATTTTTTTGGTGTTACCCGGCTGAAGTTCCGTGTCACGTGAATCTATTTATGTTTATGTTCTTTAAAGGCTTCCAAGTAAAGCTGAGTTTAGAAGTTTTATTTTCGTTTTGCTTTTGTCTTACACAATGAATCGACACTTGTTCAATACAATTGGTTTATCGTTCAAATTACAATACCTTCAAAATATAAATTTTAAATTAAAAAAAAACTAAAATTCCATTGTCGTAACAGGAGCATATGAAAAGAGAATGCTATAATTCACGATAAAGAGAAGTTCATTGCTATTTCTTGCATTTATCCCTAAAAATGGCAGCAAAATCATGGTAAAGTATAAGAACAATGGAAGAAAATTACCATTATGCAATAAAGTCTAAGAACAAAATCAATAAAACTATTAGTTTACACCTTGTGCACTCAAACTAATACCCCCACCCATTTGTTTACACCTTGTGCACTCAAATTACATATGAAGGAGGTACCAATGCAAACAAGCAAGTAGCTTATTTTCAAAATTATTTATTATACTAATGATTTGGCAACCTACTTACAAAATCTTTCATGATTAAACTATTGGTTGAATCATTGTAAACTGTTTGTATTTTATGTGTTTTAATAATTGAAAATGCTCCATACATTTTTCGACTTAGCGGTCAAAATTATCATAGTATTGAAAGCCTTTTACCGGAACATGGATTTAAACCAAAATTCTCTCAGTAGTACATATACGATACTAATAATGAGATCGCAAATAGACGAACATGTTTTGGGTACACTTTTCACAATTATCACATTAATAGATATATTATTCATCAGCTTTAATTTCTTTATTTATCTTATGTTTATATGTTCATCTTACTTGCAGTGGAGCAAATCAACGATCTATATCAAATTCTTCTGTTCTTGATAATGTTATTATACAAGATTTGAAGTTGATGTTAGATTCAAATGATGTCTTGGTTTAGTCTTATAGGATGGTTAGAGATTGTTTTCATGAAAACCCTCATGTTGATATCAAATTGAGAATTATTGGAAGAAAGGACCAAGATGGAAGGACATACAACTTATCATCTGCTTCTGAGGTTGCCGCTTTATTTGTTTGAGATATTGGAGATTCAATTGATAATAGAGATATTGTTGTTCAAACTTCAACTGGTTCTCTAAGGCGTATTAGTGAATTACATCCATCATACCTTTCTCTTCAGTGTCCACTATTGTTTCCATATGGTGATGATGGTTACAGGGTTGACATACCACATCGAGGTATTACACCTTCAAGCAACAGCAAGCAGCCCGACTGTACAATGAGAGAATTTTTTTCCTTATAGAATACGAGACAGGGATCAATATTTTTCACTAATTCTTAATTCAAAAAGGTTGTTCCAACAGTTTCTGGTAGATGCTTATACTATGATCGATAGCGAGAGATTACATTTCATAAGGAGCAAACAACAAATTCTTAGATGCAAGTCTTATGAGAATTTATGTAATCGACAAGACCTCGAGAATAAAGATATATCCAATGTCGGACAACCTGTTATCTTACCTTCTTCATTCACTGGCGGTGCACATTATATTAGGGGTGTGCATCAAACCGCACAAACCGCATAAACCGCCCACACCGCACCAAACCGCACCGCATAATGCGGTTTAGATCTTTTGTGGTGCGGTTTGCGGTTCGTAATTTCGATAAACCGCACTATATGGTGCGGTTAGCGGTTTTTAGTTTCAAAACTACAGTTCAAACCGCACCGCATATATATATATATATATATATATATATATATATATATATATATATATATATATATATATATATATATATATCGATAACAGTTCGATTTTATCAATAAACCTTATGTAATAGTAAGATTATGCGAGTAACTAAACTGTAATAGTTCATTAAACGTGGATTCTTCAACAAACCACAATTTACATTAGCTCTTGGTAAATTACATTAGCGTTTACAAAGAAATTATGTTATAACTTCACCTCATGAATAAATATATTAGTTGTAAGATGTTGCGATATAATATGTTGAATAAGATGTATAAAGATTTGACAGTATTAAGCAATGACCATAGATATATATGTTCAAAAATATTACAATATAGTATATCTTTAATAAAATATAAAATTTTAATTTAGATCAAACGTTTGAAAATAGATTCAAAGTTTAACAACAAATCAAATTGCAAAAACCGCACTAAAACCGCAAAACCGCCCGCAACAAACCGCACCGCAAACCACGGTTTACACCTTTCGCGGTGCGGTTCGTGGTTTCCAAAAATCTCAAACCGCATATGCGGTGCGGTCTGCGGTTTTGACTGTAAACCGCACCAAACCGCACCGCGAACACCCCTACATTATATGATGCAAAACAACTTTGACGCCATGTCCTTATGTAAATGGTTTGGATATCCTGATTTCTTCATAACCTTTACATGTAATCTAAAATGGCATGAAGTTAAAAAGTTTCTTCATAACACTTCACTGCATCCAGACGATAGACCTGATATCTTATGCAGGTTATTCAAAATAAAGCTTGATGCTTTTATTAAAAACATACGGGAAAATAAAATTTCCGGCATCGTTCAAGCAGGTTTTCAAAGTTGTTGTTTAATTCATTTTTTTATAATGATTTTTTTGTTTCTTAACATTTTTTATTATTTGCAAATATACTTCATCCAATACAAATCACATATTATTTGTCAAATTAATTTGCAGTGGTCTATACAATTGAATTTCAAAACAGAGCTTTGCCACGTAGTCATATTTGTCTATTTATGCATGTTGAATCCAAGCGGCCTAATGTTGAATATATTGATCCGATTATTTCTTGCTGAGATTCCAAATATCAATGAAGATCCAGAGTTGTATTCACTTGTAAGTGAATTCATGATACATGGTCCTTGTGGAGCAGAAAATATGAATTGTCCATGCATGGTTAACAAGCAATGTTGGAAAAATTTTCCAAAGCAATTTTGTAATCATTCTTCAGTTGATGTCAACGATTATCCGTTATATATGAGAAGAAACAATGGATATTTTGTCGAAAAATCAGTTGTTAAGTTAGACAACAGAAATGTTGTTCCATATAACAAATATATGTTGAAAACATATCAGGCATACATTAATGTTGAATGGTGCAATTAGGGATCTTCCATAAAGTATCTTTTAAATATATAAATAAAGGTCCAGATAGAACTACAATTGTTGTTGACATCAACACTGTTTCTCATCAAGAAAAGGTTGTGGATGAAATAAAAGATTATTATGATTGTAGGTATATATTTGCATGTGAAGCATCATGGTGAATATTTAAATATGATGTTCATTACCGATATCCTTCTGTGATGCAACTACCTTTTTCATCTTCCTGATCAACAACAAGTAATATATGTTGCAGACGATGATATTGATGATGTTCTTGAACAACCTTCAATTGCTTCTATATTCACATCTTGGATGGAGCAGAAAATATGAATTGTCCATGCATGGTTAACAAGCAATGTTCGAAAATTTTTCCAAAGCAATTCTGTAATTATTCTTCAGTTGATGTCAATGATTATCCGTTATATATGAGAATAAACAATGGATATTTTGTCGAAAAATCAGTTGTTAAGTTAGACAACATAAATGTTGTTCCATATAACAAATATATGTTGAAAAGATATAAGGCATACATTAATGTTGAATGGTGCAATTAGGGATCTTCCATAAAGTATCTTTTAAATATATAAATAAAGGTCCAGATAGAGCTACAATTGATGTTGACATCAACATTGTTTCTCATCAAGAAAAGGTTGTGAATGAAATAAAAGATTATTATGATTGTAGGTATATATCTGCATGTGAAGCATCATGGCGAATATGTAAATATGATGTTCATTACCGATATCCTTATGTGATGCAACTACCTTTTCATCTTCCTGATCAACAACAAGTAATATATGCTGCAGACGATGATATTGATGATGTTCTTGAACAACCTTCGGTTGCTTCTATGTTCACATCTTGGATGGAATGTAATAAAAAAAATAAAGATGCATGAAAACTTACATATTTTGAATTTCCTACAAAGTTTGTTTGGAAACCTAATGATAGGTTGTGGAAGCCAAGGAAAATTGGACGTTCATTAGGAAGGATTCACTCCGTTTCACCTAAACTTAGCGAAGTCTACTTCTTACGGATTCTTTTAAATAAAGTGAAAGGTCCAAAATCATTTGAAGAAATTCGTACTGTAAATGGTGAAGAATTTCCTGCTTTTCGAGATGCATGTTATGCTTTGGGCCTTTTAGATGACGACAAAGAATACATTGATGCAATTAAGGAAGCAAGTCATTCAGGTTCCCGATGAATATATTCATGTTTAGTTATACTTGTTGTCTTCGTGATACTTTTATGTGCTTGGTAGGGAGGTGAGTGTGGTCGGGGTCCCGTATCTCATCACTAGCTGAGTGTGGACGGGGTTCCATATCTCATCATTAGCATAGTAAGGGCGGGGACCATGATAGGCGAGGCCTTAAGACTGGAACATATAGTATTGTGTATGATTCATTATGTTTGACCAATAGGACCGGGACCGGAGATGAGAGCAACTCAATAACGAAAGTTTATGTTAATTCCTAGACCAGTTCAAATCGGACATATTCTACCAACACTAGGTTGAATCGGTGTGATATATATGGTTTATTGGACTTGGATAATTTATTTTAATTGGGTCCGTTAAAAACAACAAATTTTCAAACAAATTAAACATCTTGATTAATCAAATTATCTAGAATGTACATAACTCGAAGTTTGATGACGCACAACACTATTGGGCACGTCTTTGACGCACACTAGACAACGGTATGAACAACATGTAGACCAATACTTATCAGTTGTTATGTCTATGGTTTTATAATATAAGTTCACTATAGAATGATTTACGTTTATGGATGTCAGATTTTTGGTTTTTATATATATATATATATATATATATATATATATATATATATATATATATATATATATATATATATATATAAGAAATAATAAATAATTATAAATTTAGAAAAATTGGATTGAATCGGTTGAATCGAACTAATCATAAAACGGGTTCAACTAAAAAACCTATTTTTCTAAAAACCTATTTTTTAAAAGAACTTGGAAGGGGTGTTTTTAGGTAATAAAACAATCTTTTATAATGACTTGGAAAGTGGCGTATATTATGAGACCAATTAGATACCCCTTAGAATGTTTTCTAAACCATTTGTAACATTATAGTATTATCACTAATTTTTGTATTCTAGTCCATGGGATGCTTGTATTTTGTCCCATCTAACAACAAAGGAGCTTATGTAAAATCCGACTTAGTGACGGAGGACCCAAAAAGGTTCACCCAAAAATCCTTAATTTGTCGACATACCCCACCACACACGATTAGTGAAATAAGTGTCGATGTAGAGGCTTTTTAACCACAACCACCCTCATTGGCAATTTCGAAAGCCACGTGAAGTCTCTTAACGTGGCTCCTTTAAGCATCCACTCTCCTTTGTCTTCACCAGTTCACCCAACCCTATAAAACCCACCACCTCAAACCCTCATCCTCCACTTCAACCACCACCACCACCAGTACTACTACCACCTTCTCTCCTCCCTCAAAACTTCATATATCTTTTTCCGACATGGCTGCTTCTTCAATATTCATGGTAGCCCCCATCACAGTTTTCAAGAGAAATCCCACATTCTCCATCAGGTGCATGGCACAGAGACCACAAAATGGTGAAACCGAGAGTTCCAAACAAGCAACCACACCAAATATGACCACTCTTCCTCCTCCACCGCCTGCACCGAAGGTCAGCTCGAAGTTCTCTGACGTATTGGCATTCAGCGGACCGGCACCGGAGAGGATCAACGGAAGGTTGGCGATGATCGGGTTTGTGTCGGCGATGGCTGTAGAAGTGAGCAGCGGTCAAGACGTGTTTGCCCAGATCGGCAATGGCGGAGTGGCGGTGTTTGTCGGCACTAGCGTGGTGTTGACGTTAGCGTCGTTGGTGCCGTTGTTTAAAGGAGTGAGTGTGCAGTCGAAGTCGAGTGGACTGATGACGTCAGATGCAGAGCTTTGGAATGGACGGGTTGCGATGTTGGGTCTGGTGGCTTTGGCTTTCACTGAATATGTTAAAGGCAGTGCCCTTGTCTAGTCTAAGCTAAATGTATTACAAACTTTTCTATTACACAATTAAATCTAAAACAGGAAAATATATATTCTTTTGAATATTTATTTGTATCGATTTCCCATATATGGTTCAAATCATGAAAAGCATGTTTTTTTTTATAATATAAAAGAATATAATACATTATAACTAAAACAAATTTTTTGAAGAATGACAACAAATCGTTCACCCTGTATGAATGACACCTAATATTGAATAAAACAACCTAGATTAACAATATAAGAGTCAAAGTATAAAATACTTAAGAGATATTTCATGCTACGATGTCTATTGAAAGGGGTTGGTTAATAAGACACCCTATTTTACCATTTAGACAACCCTAATTAATTTTTGAAATATTTTTATTGGTTGAAATTGCATTGTTTTCCGAAAAAAAATGATTAGAAGAAGTTGATTATAGGTTGACTTTTTATAAAAATGATTATAGGGTGTCTAAGGTGTCTTCTTAGCCCTTTTGAAATCCTAGTTTCACAGCTAGCGTACAAGAAGAGGAAATGTGAGAAAAGTTATTGTTAAGAGTTATTGTTAAGATACATATTAAAAGAAAACTGATCACAAAACCAATTATATTATATAACTAGTAATACGTGAAATGGCCATATTTTGGACCCATCTCCCATAAATCTCTGCCATGCCATAACCCAAAACCCCGAACACATCTACACCACAGACCCTTCTCATACATCTGCCACAAATGAAAATGATCCTAACCCTACCAATCTTGAAGTATCGGTGAACATTGGTGCTGCATCTGAAAACACCACTACTGAAATTGCTGAAACTATAAATGTAGGCGATAGAATTGAATTCCAAGTAAGAGGATGCGAAGATCAATTTAGAAACTTGATCAAAAGACGAGGTGTGATTATAAGTGATCAATGAATATTCTATCTCTCAATATTCGTGGTATAGGGTGTGAGGTGAAAAGAAACTGGGTGAAAGATTTAAAACAACAAAATCATGTGGTTTTCTTAGCTATTCAGGAAACAAAATAATCTGAAGTCAAATAAAAATTGGATAAGGCTGTATGGGGCTCCTGTAACTTTTTAAGTGAAGTCGTTGACCTTATTGGTTTATCTGGTTGCATCCTCTCTATCTGGAACCCCTGTTTCATTAAGACCCTAGACATTATCAAAAACACTAACTTTCTATGGTACCTGGCTGCCCACTAATAGCACTTGTTGGTTTGCAAACGTTTATGCCCCCCAACAACCACAAAGAAAAAAAAAAAAAAAAAGAATTGTTGGTCCACCTTGGAAAATCTAATTGGTTCAGACCCGAATTCTAGGTGGTTTGTTTTTGGAGACTTCAACTGTGTCAGATCACAAGAAGAAAGCTTTCAACAAAAATATCTTTCGAGGCATTAAACTCCCAAATAATGGCCCAACTATATCGCATCTACAGTATGCCGACGATGTGATTTTCCTTGGTTCTTGGTCAATTGGCAATGCCAGAAACTTGATAAGAATTCTTAGATGCTTTGAGTTCTCTTCAGGTTTGAAGGTAAACATGTCTAAAAGCAAATTCTTTGGAATTTCTGTCCGAAACACAAAAATAGAATCTTTTGCTAGAAACTGTTGTTGTTCGATGGGGAAAACTCCTATTTACTTACCTAGGGCTGCCGGTGGGTGCTTCTATGTCCAGGGCCGTACATTGGAATCCGATAATTGACAAGTTCCGATCCAAACTATCAAGATGGAAAGCAACGAATCTATCATTTGGTGGGCATCTCATCCTATGTAAAGTTGTCTTGGGAAGTCTAGGGACACTCTTCTTCTCACTATACAAAGCTCCTGTACGTATGTGTCATAAAAAACCTAGAGAAAATTAGAATGCGGTTCTTTTGGGGTGGTCACTTAGAAAAAAGAAAAATGGCATGGATTGCTTGGGATAAAGTACGTGCTTTCGGGCGTTGAACATGGAGGACTCGGTATAGGCAGCTTAAAAGCTCAAAATCAAGCTCTACTAGTGAAATGGTGGTGGAGATTTAGAACATCGAACAGTTGTACATGACTGGAAGTAATTAAATCCATATATGGTTCATATGGGGGATTTACAAATGTTGCAAGAGCAGTCAGACGTGGAAACTGTTGGTGTAATATTGCAAATCTCCCATAAATGCTCGTTAAAGATGATCTCCAATTCCATGACTTTTTTCAAATTGATCAACATGGATCTAGTGAATGACAATGGACTACAGATCTTTCTAAAAAGTACTCAGTAGCCTCATAGCGCCATTACATCAATAAAAAAGCCTTGCCCAAATCGCCCTCATCTTGGGAATGGAACATACTTGTACCGGGGAAATTGAACGGCTTGGCATGGAAATCTATTCTTATCCATCGGGTCAGGTTACCCTCTATTCGATTCTTCGTTCTCTTTGGTGGTGAGTGGTGCCCCTCTTGGTGGCCCGCCAAACATTTCTGATCCATCCGGTCGGGTTACCCTCTATTTGTGGGTTCAAAAAAAAAAAACAAGATTATTATTAATATTATATAGGGAATTTGACTTACTAAGGTAATTAAGTATTTCAAATGTTCACATATGGGTAATATTGTTTTTTTTGTACTCATTTACCCAACAAACTTGTTTCAGCCGTTCAATAATAACCAACATTACCGGCTATTACCTGTTTTAGCCGGTAACATTGATTTAGCTCGGTTTAAAACATTACGTGGAATCTTACGTGGCCATTACACCCCTTTCTCATTTAATTAGGGTTCGTCATCGTCAGCTAACACACCTCGATTACCTTCTTCTGTGAGAAATCAATCGATACATCAAATCGACGATTAGGTCTTGGAATTGAAGTTGGAATTGAAGTCGACTACTAGCATGGCATCCTCATCTACAGGTATGTATGTATCTGTAGATTTTCATTACAATGGATTCTTTTCGCCAAACCCATTGGTGTACTTAGACCCCGTAAAAACAAATGTACGTGATGTGGATTTTGGGGGATTTACGTATAAAGAGTTTCTTTTGTGGCTTACGAAATTAACAAATGGAGAATGTGATAATGTCTACTACTGTATGAGAAAGGAAAGCTTGTGTGAGGGTATTAGAAGAATCGACAGTGATGCTGATTATTGGGAGTTTGTGGAGACTGTTTATAGTCTGGAGAGTGATAGTCTTGAGAGTGAGTTAGATGTGTACATTGACCACCGAAATGAACCAATTCTTGATTGGGCTGATAACGAGTTCTTAGAAGATGGTAAAGGGTATGAGTTGGATGAGTTGGATGAAGAGGATGACAAGGATTCTGAAGTTTCAATGAAAATGGAATATGAACATGAATGGGATGATGAAGATGAACATACTTTTGATAAAACTGTTAGAGACCCATTCTTGGACAAACTTTCAGGGCATATTAGTGATGATGATGAAGAGGAAGCAAACAATGGGAAACTTAAGGATGTTGTGTTCCCTGTCCATAATGAGAATCAAGAATGGGAGCAAATGGTGCCAGTTTTGGGTATGAAGTTTTCTAATCCATTGGAATTGAAGTTGTGTATCACCAACTATGCAGTCAAAAATGGATATGATTTATAGTATGAGAAAAGTGATCATGAACGGTTATTGGTAAAATGTTGTAAAGGTAAGACAAATAAACAGGGTAAAGGTTGTCCTTTTAGATTATGGGCAACCTGGATGAGCAGTGAAAAATCATTCCAGATTAAATCTCTGAATGATATGCATAATTGTGCAAGAGTGTTCAAATTTGGGTCCATTTTTACCTATAAATGGATAGCAAAGCATTTCATGAATCATATACTTCAGAAACCAAAGATGAGTATAAGGAAGTTGAAAGCTAAGGTCAGCAAGAAATTTAATTTGATTGCAAGTGTTGGTCAATGCAGAAATGCAAGGAAGTATGCATTTCAGGAGATAGAGGGTACTTTGAAAGAGCATTATGCAAAAACATGGAGCTATGGAGAAGAGATAAGAAGGACTAACCCTGGATCAACAGTGAAGATGGATGTAGATGTCATGCCTGATGGAACCACATATTTCTCAAAGTTTTATGTATGTTTCAAGGGATTGAAGGATGGATGGATTGAAGGTTGTAGGAGGGTAATTGGACTAGATGGTTGCTTCCTAAAGGGCATATGCAGAGGTCAGTTGCTCTCTGCTATAGGTAGAGATGCAAATAACCATATATATCCCATTGCTTGGGCTGTTGTATCAGTGGAAAGTAAAGAAACATGGAAGTGGTTTATTAACCTTCT
The DNA here is from genome assembly GCF_052625555.1 of Lactuca saligna. Classification (NCBI taxonomy): domain Eukaryota; kingdom Viridiplantae; phylum Streptophyta; class Magnoliopsida; order Asterales; family Asteraceae; genus Lactuca; species Lactuca saligna. Next base: position 127,964,856 of record NC_136422.1, read on the forward strand.
AATTGAGGACCTTGGAATGGGAGTTGGGCATGGACTAACCTTGATATCAGACCAACACAAAGTAATCAATTTTTATTATTTTCATCTTTATTTTAGCTTATGTTATGTTTTTGTTGTTTAAATTTTGTGTCTATTGCTAACAGGGATTACTTGAGGCTGTGAAGGAAAGGGTCCCAGCAGCAGAGCATAGGCAATGTGCTAGGCACATATGTGCTAACATCCTGAAAAGGTTTAAGGGCCAAGTGTTTAGAAAGCTTTTCTGGTATGCTGCTGCAGCTACTACCCCTGCAAAATTTGAACAACACATGAATGAAATCAAGAAATTAGAGCCACTAGCTTATGACCATTTGATGGAAAGGGACCCTAAAACTTGGAGTAAAGCATTTTTTCAGACTGATAGGGCTTATGATGCATATGAAAATGGTATCTCTGAGAGTTTCAACTCTGTGATTGAAGTTGCTAGGAAGAGACCACTAATCACCATGTTAGAAGAAATTCGAATTTATGTGATGGAGAGGCTTTATAGATAGAAGATTAAGGGGCAATCTTGGGATTTAACCATATGTCCTACCATTAGGCTGAAGTTGTCCAAGCTTAAGGATCTTCAAAGGTAAGTGCTTAAAACTGTTTGTCCTTATATATGTTTGTCTTTAAACATGTTTGTCCTTATATATGTTTGTCTTTAAACATGTGTATATGGATAGGTTTTGGAAAGTAATACCATCTGGTTATCAACAGTATGAAGTCAGACTTGGGTATGATGCATATGTTGTGGATATTGGTAGTAGGACATGTGCCTGCAGAACTTGGCAGTTAACAGGTTACCCTTGTGTGCATGGGTATGCTTGCATTGCAAGCCTCAACAGGGATGTACAGGAGTATGTGTCACCATGGTTTACCACATCAATGTACCTAAACTGTTACAGGAATACCATTAACCCACTAAATGGTAGTGACATGTGGCCTCATGTAGACTACATCAGCCCATTGCCCCCCAAAAGGAGAAGGCTACCAGGAAGTGTAACACTCAATTTTTCAAACAAAATTTTCGATTTTATAAAAACATAGTTCCATCAATATTCATAAAAACAACCCCTTTTAAATTGTTCAACAATACATTGCAAAATCCCAAGATCAAAATGTCAAGCTCCAAACGTGTGTGTACGGATCAAGCCGGCGCCTTCCCACGGTCGTCACTAGTACCTGAAACAATAACATCAACACTGTAAGCACAAGGCTTAGTGAGTTTCCCAAAATACTACATGTAACACATATTAGCCACTCGAGGCTATAACTCTGTGGGTCCGTGCACCCAACTCTGTGAACCCTCAGGTTCTAACTCTGTGAACCTTCCGGTTCTAGCTCTGTAAACATGCACAGCATCAAACACATAAAAGTAATGCAGTACAACACATAACATACATCGCATACAAATATTCTATCACATAACTCTGGTTACCTACTCAAGGTAAAGTATAGTGAGAAGACTCACCTCGTGTGTCTCGGTAAACCGTAACCCTAAAATTGCTAAACACTCGATCTGCCGAGCTGAAGTCCCCCCTATAGCACAATATATCTCTAATTAACACTTTCCCAACTAGGGTTAACCATACCATAACAGGACAATCTAGGTCAACGCTGGTCAACGGTCAACTTGACCGGACTCGGCGAGTGCACTATAGCGACTCGGCGAGTCTGAGCGAAATCACCAATTTCCCTGAAACTCTCTCTTGACACGTCGAGCATCCCTTCCCAACTCGACGAGCTCCACCTGGCACGAGTTGTGGGGCCACCACGACTCAACTCGCCGAGTCTCCAGAACGACTCGGCGAGTCCGGTTTGACTCGGTCCACCTGTCCATCCTGACTCCCCCTTGACCCACTGGGTTCACTCATCCCAACTCGGCGAGGCCACTCGCTGAGTGGTCGTGTAACATTCAAGCTACTCGCCGAGTCTGTTCTTCGGACTCGGCGAGTCCATGCCATGCACTAACTCAATCTTGCTCTAAAGGCCAGATCCAGTCCACTAATCCATAGATCCAGTCCCCCCATGCTTAATTAGCACGTAAAGTCCCAGTCTTGATGCATGAATAACCTCTACATGATCACAAATGATGATTTTGACTCTATTACTTCAACACAAGGCCAAGGACTCCATTTTTACCCATAAAGCTTGATGAGTGAGGCCCCCTGGACCTCTATGGATCCAGATCCATGGTCTCAACTCAAAGAGGGAACAAAAAGGGCACCAAATCACCCCATAAATGATCATATTTAACCCTAACTTGCATCAAGTTCACCAAACAGGAAATGGTCCGAAATATTACCTCTAAAGTGATGATCCAAGCTCCAAATCCACGAAATGGCAACCTCCTTTGCCTCCTTTTGCCTAGAGCCTCCTTCTTCTTGCTAAACAACACTCACAAGATCAAGATTTGCTCTCAATCCTTCACCAAACGCTCAAGAACTCTAGGGACACACTCTGGGGGGTTGGATGAGCGCAAATGACGGCCATAAGGCCCCTTAAATAGGCCACAAACCCGGGGATTTAGGGTTTCTTAACACAGCGCAGACTCGCCGAGTCCATGCCCTGGACTCGCCGAGTCCAAGCGCGCACCTTCGCTCAAACCCGCGTCCCTACTCGGCGAGTCTGAGCCCTGACTCGCCGAGTCCCTCTTACAAAACAACACAATTAAACTTACATTATACCTGGTAAAAATCCGGATGTTACAATTCTCCCCCACTAGAACTGGACTTCGCCCTCGAAGTCTCGCTCTAAAACAGCTCCGGATGCTGCTCCCGCATCATATCCTCCGGCTCCCAGGTCATCTCTGATCCCTTCCGATGTTGCCACTGAACCAGTACCAGAGGTACCTCCTTGTTCCTCAAAACCTTGATCTTCCGATCCCTAATAGCCACTGGTCTCTCCGCATAATTCAGGCTCGCATCAACCTGAATATCCTCAAGTGGAACCACTGCCGACTCATCGGCTATACATTTCCTCAACTGCGATACATGAAAAGTGTTGTGAATCTGCCCCAACTCTGCTGGCAACTCCAGTCGATAGGCTACCCGGCCTACCCTGGCAATCACACGAAACGGGCCTATAAACCGGGGCCCCAATTTGCCCCTCTTCCTGAACCGGATCACTCCTTTCCAAGGAGAGACCTTCAGGAGAACAAAGTCGCCGACCTGAAATTCCAGCTTGGACCGGCGTCTATCCGCGTAACTCTTCTGTCGGCTCTGAGCGGTCAATAACCTCTGCCTGACCAGCTGTATCTGCTCTGACGTCTGATTCACGATCTCTGTACTGCCCATTACCCTTTGCCCAACCTCTCCCCAACATATGGGAGTCCGACACCTCCTACCATATAACAGCTCAAAAGGTGGCATACCAATGCTCGAATGATAGCTGTTATTGTAGGAAAACTCCGCCAAAGGCAAATACGTGTCCCAACTACCCCCAAAGTCCAGAACACAAGCTCGAAGCATGTCCTCGAGCGTCTGTATCGTCCGCTCACTCTGACCGTCGGTCTGGGGGTGGTATGCGGTACTAAAATGCAGCTTAGTACCCAACTCCTCATGAAATTTCTTCCAAAAACGGGAAGTGAACCGCACATCGCGGTCTGAAACAATCGAGATCGGCACCCCATGCCGAGATACAACCTCCCTCACGTAAACCTCCGCCAACTTCTCCGCTGAAGAACTCTCACTGATGGCAAGAAAGTGAGCGCTCTTTGTCAACCTATCCACGATCACCCAAATTGCATCAACCCCTCTGGCAGTCCTCGGCAATTTGGTGATAAAGTCCATAGTGATCTGTTCCCACTTCCACTCGGGAACCTCCAATGGCTGCAACTTGCCATGCGGTCTCTGGTGTTCGGCCTTTACCCTTCGACATGTCAAACACCTCTCGACAAACCATGCTACATCCCTCTTCATACAGGGCCACCAATACTCCTTCCTTAGGTCCAAATACATCTTCGTGGCCCCGGGGTGGATCGAAAATTTCGATCTATGAGCCTCCTCCATCAATGTAGCACGTGTACCGCCCACAAACGGTACCCAGATCCTACCCTGATAAGTCATAAGGCCTCGACCATCCGATACAAACTCAGAAACCAACCCAGCAACCCGCTCTCTCTTCTGCATCTCCGGACGCACGGCCTCGGCCTGAGCCCCACGAATGGCATCCAGAACTGGAGCTATCACGGTCAATCTCAAACATACATCTCGCAGGGGAGTGCTCTCCGCCCTGCGGCTCAACGCGTCGGCTACCACATTAGCCTTGCCCAGGTGGTACAAGATCTCACAATCATAGTCCTTGACCACATCTAACCATCTCCTCTGCCGCATATTTAGGTTAGGCTGATCCATCAAGTACTTCAAACTCTTATGGTCCGTGTAAATCGTACATCGAACCCCATACAAGTAGTGCCGCCAAATCTTGAGGGCGAACACCACTGCCCCCAATTCCAAATCATGAGTGGGGTACCTAGTCTCGTGAGGCTTCAACTGCCTTGATGCATAAGCTATCACATGACCCTTCTGCATCAATACCGCTCCCAATCCTAGGATCGACGCATCACAGAATACCACAAAACCTTCCATGCCTTCCGGAAGGGCTAATACTGGAGCTTCACACAACCTTTGGCGAAGCGTCTCAAAGGAGGTCTGCTGCTCGGGACCCCATGCAAATGCCACGCCCTTCCGGGTCAATCTGGTGAGTGGAACCGCAATCTTGGAGAAATCCTTAATAAATCTCCGATAATACCCTGCCAACCCGAGAAAACTCCGTATCTCAGAAGGTGACCTCGGCACCTCCCACCTCATCACTGCGTCAACCTTGGCCGGATCGACCAATATCCTCTTCTGGTTAACGAGATGTCCGAGAAACTGGACCTCCCGTAACCAGAAATCGCACTTGGAGAACTTTGCGTAAAGCTTCTCCGCTCTCAAAACCCCAAGCACCTCCCTCAGATGCTCCTCGTGCTGCTCACTAGATCTCGAATATACCAGAATATCATCAATGAAAACAATCACCGACCGATCCAACATCGGCCGACATACCCTGTTCATGAGGTCCATGAACACAGCCGGGGCATTAGTGAGCCTGAAAGGCATCACCACAAACTCATAATGCCCATAACGTGTCCTGAATGCTGTCTTCTGGACGTCCTCGTCCCGCACTCTCACCTGATGATAGCCCGACCTCAAATCAATCTTGGAGAACCAAGATGCTCCCTGTAGCTGATCGAATAAATCGTCGATCCTCGGCAGCGGGTAACGGTTCTTGACCGTCAGCTTATTCAATTCCCGGTAATCAATACACATGCGATGCGAGCCATCCTTCTTCTTCACAAACAAGATGGGTGCTCCCCATGGCGAGCTACTCGGCCGAATAAACCCCTTCCCCAGCAACTCCTGAAGTTGCGAGGATAACTCCTGCATCTCTGGAGGCGCAAGGCGATACGGCACCTTAGCAATAGGTGCGGCCCCCGGAACCAAATCGATGCCAAACTCCACTTGCCTCGCGGGAGGCACTCCTGGTAACTCTTCGGGAAATACATCAGGAAACTCCCGCACCACCGGAACTTCCTCTACAGAGCTTGGTCTCTCGGAGATCACTCGCGTATCCATCACATACGCTACATAACCCTTACAGCCCCGCTGTAAACACTGCCTCGCCCTAGCAGCCGAACAAAAGGCTGATCCAGAACGTGTACCCTCGCCGTACACTGAAAGAACTCCCCCACTAGGATCTCGTATAGTTACCAGCTGTCGCTCGCAATCGATAACCGCACCGAATCGGCTCAACCAATCCATGCCCACTATAACACAAACATCACCCATCGCAATCGGAATCAGGTCGATCGGAAACTCGACCCCGAATATCTCCAATACACATCCCCGGAAGACCTCCGTAGCACAAATCACCCTATCGGCGGCTATGGAAACCCGCAGAGGCCGACTCAATACTCCACGACTAACACTGATATGCTGACTAAATGCCAGGGATACAAAAGATCGACTCGCACCCGAGTCAAATAACACTAAAGCAGGTACAGAATTCATAAGGAAGGTACCTAAGCATAGCATGATATAAGCATAATATCTCAACACCATAAACAATAATGAGAAGGAAACATACCAGCCACAACGTCGGGCGCGGCGCAGACCTCTTCCGCAGTCAGCTGGAAGGCTCTCCCCCGAGCCCTCGGTGCCTCGGCCTTCACGGGCCGACTCTCTGCAGCAGTAGCTCTGATGGCGGCGGGAGCAGACCCTTGAGATGCTCCGCGCAGCAGCGGACACTCCGCCTTCCGGTGTCCAGTCTGGTTGCAGTGGAAGCACACTGCAAATCCCTTGGGGCAGTCCTTAGCCATGTGCCCCTCCTTGCCACATTTGTAGCAAGACCCTGCCCGACAGGCGCCATCGTGACCCTTGCCGCACTTCCCACAAGTGCGGCCCTTCTGACTCCCGGGTCTGGGATCAGCGGGCTTGGCCCGCTTGGCTGCCGGCTGGGACTGTGCCGGTCGCCGATCCCTCCCCATAGACTCCGCCTCCTCCCTGGCCTGAGTCTCAAGCTCAATCTCCCTCTTCCGAGCATTTGCCTGAAGCTCGGCAAATGTCCGGTACGAGGAGTTCGCAGCGAACTCCCGAATATCCCGCCTCAAAATGTTCAGATAACGGCTCATACGTGCCTGCTCGGTGGACACGTGCTCTGGGCAAAACATCGCCCTCTCCTGGAACATCCTCGTAATCGCTGTAACCGACTCGGTACCCTGCTTGAGGGTCAGAAACTCCTGCGCCAGACGTTCCCTCTCCACCTGAGGAACATACTCATCCCGGAACATGGAAGTGAACCTCTCCCAGGTCACTGCCGAAAGCTCAGTCGGTGTGAAATGCGCAGACACAAACTTCCACCAGTCCTTCGCTCCCAAGCGAAGCTGGTTCAATGCGAACCGAACCTTCAAATGCTCAGGGGACGAGCAAGTGAAGAAGCATCCCTCCATATCAGATATCCACCTCATAGCTGCCACCGGGTCCTGCGTACCATCAAACTCTAGCGGCTTGGTGTTGCTGAACTCCCTGAACAACGTCGCATCACCTCCCTGGGGTCTCGCCGCAGCAATCGCTGCGGTAGCTGCTGCGACTGCAGCCTCGGAAAGAGCGGCATAGCGCTCGTCAAATGTCTCAATCAAAGCGGTCTTAATAGACCCGAGCATCTCCGGTATCTCGGCTCTGATGACCGCAGCCACCTCCTCATGAATGATCTGCCGAATGTCCTCATCACTAGACCCGGTATCCTCCGGCATGTGTCGTGTCCTCACCATGATCAACCTCTGAAACACAACATGCGATAATTAGAGTTTACTCGAATACTCTTACATTCAACAATCCACCCCTCCTTGATTCTTGGCATCCCCAGATTCTTAATTGAACTGCGTACCGCTCCGGTGCTTTTAGTAGTACGGGCCCAATACTACTGTCCACACCGTCTCAGTACACACTCCAAATCGTCCTCTTCGGATCCCAGTCCCCAAGTACTCGATTATACTTAAATCTCTCTGAACAGATCTCACACAAACCTTAGCTGCTACCTAACTACTCTCAGCGTCTCATAGCAGCTCACCATTCCCTAAGCTAAGGCATCACAAAACAGGCCGCTCTAGCCCTATCAGCAATACCTAGCCTATTCTAGCATGCATACACATCACCATAATAGTTATTACACAACAAAAGATATTTTGGGAATTCACCGTTCGGGCGCTGACTGATCGTACACACGTCTCTTCCTGGAAACCCTTTACTCTTAGAAAATTTTGGTTTTTTTTTTTTGAAAATATCTCTTCATTTCCTCAGTTTGAGTTCAAATACCCCTCGAAGGTGTACCCGAATCCCTCAAACCAAGGCTCTGATACCAATTTGTAACACTCAATTTTTCAAACAAAATTTTCGATTTTATAAAAACATAGTTCCATCAATATTCATAAAAACAACCCCTTTTAAATTGTTCAACAATACATTGCAAAATCCCAAGATCAAAATGTCAAGCTCCAAACGTGTGTGTACGGATCAAGCCGGCGCCTTCCCACGGTCGTCACTAGTACCTGAAACAATAACATCAACACTGTAAGCACAAGGCTTAGTGAGTTTCCCAAAATACTACATGTAACACATATTAGCCACTCGAGGCTATAACTCTGTGGGTCCGTGCACCCAACTCTGTGAACCCTCAGGTTCTAACTCTGTGAACCTTCCGGTTCTAGCTCTGTAAACATGCACAGCATCAAACACATAAAAGTAATGCAGTACAACACATAACATACATCGCATACAAATATTCTATCACATAACTCTGGTTACCTACTCAAGGTAAAGTATAGTGAGAAGACTCACCTCGTGTGTCTCGGTAAACCGTAACCCTGAAATTGCTAAACACTCGATCTGCCGAGCTGAAGTCCCCCCTATAGCACAATATATCTCTAATTAACACTTTCCCAACTAGGGTTAACCATACCATAACAGGACAATCTAGGTCAACGCTGGTCAACGGTCAACTTGACCGGACTCGGCGAGTGCACTATAGCGACTCGGCGAGTCTGAGCGAAATCACCAATTTCCCTGAAACTCTCTCTTGACACGTCGAGCATCCCTTCCCAACTCGACAAGCTCCACCTGGCACGAGTTGTGGGGCCACCACGACTCAACTCGCCGAGTCTCCAGAACGACTCGGCGAGTCCGGTTTGACTCGGTCCACCTGTCCATCCTGACTCCCCCTTGACCCACTGGGTTCACTCATCCCAACTCGGCGAGGCCACTCGCTGAGTGGTCGTGTAACATTCAAGCTACTCGCCGAGTCTGTTCTTCGGACTCGGCGAGTCCATGCCATGCACTAACTCAATCTTGCTCTAAAGGCCAGATCCAGTCCACTAATCCATAGATCCAGTCCCCCCATGCTTAATTAGCACGTAAAGTCCCAGTCTTGATGCATGAATAACCTCTACATGATCACAAATGATGATTTTGACTCTATTACTTCAACACAAGGCCAAGGACTCCATTTTTACCCATAAAGCTTGATGAGTGAGGCCCCCTGGACCTCTATGGATCCAGATCCATGGTCTCAACTCAAAGAGGGAACAAAAAGGGCACCAAATCACCCCATAAATGATCATATTTAACCCTAACTTGCATCAAGTTCACCAAACAGGAAATGGTCCGAAATATTACCTCTAAAGTGATGATCCAAGCTCCAAATCCACGAAATGGCAACCTCCTTTGCCTCCTTTTGCCTAGAGCCTCCTTCTTCTTGCTAAACAACACTCACAAGATCAAGATTTGCTCTCAATCCTTCACCAAACGCTCAAGAACTCTAGGGACACACTCTGGGGGGTTGGATGAGCGCAAATGACGGCCATAAGGCCCCTTAAATAGGCCACAAACCCGGGGATTTAGGGTTTCTTAACACAGCGCAGACTCGCCGAGTCCATGCCCTGGACTCGCCGAGTCCAAGCGCGCACCTTCGCTCAAACCCGCGTCCCTACTCGGCGAGTCTGAGCCCTGACTCGCCGAGTCCCTCTTACAAAACAACACAATTAAACTTACATTATACCTGGTAAAAATCCGGATGTTACAATTCTCCCCCACTAGAACTGGACTTCGCCCTCGAAGTCTCGCTCTAAAACAGCTCCGGATGCTGCTCCCGCATCATATCCTCCGGCTCCCAGGTCATCTCTGATCCCTTCCGATGTTGCCACTGAACCAGTACCAGAGGTACCTCCTTGTTCCTCAAAACCTTGATCTTCCGATCCCTAATAGCCACTGGTCTCTCCGCATAATTCAGGCTCGCATCAACCTGAATATCCTCAAGTGGAACCACTGCCGACTCATCGGCTATACATTTCCTCAACTGCGATACATGAAAAGTGTTGTGAATCTGCCCCAACTCTGCTGGCAACTCCAGTCGATAGGCTACCCGGCCTACCCTGGCAATCACACGAAACGGGCCTATAAACCGGGGCCCCAATTTGCCCCTCTTCCTGAACCGGATCACTCCTTTCCAAGGAGAGACCTTCAGGAGAACAAAGTCGCCGACCTGAAATTCCAGCTTGGACCGGCGTCTATCCGCGTAACTCTTCTGTCGGCTCTGAGCGGTCAATAACCTCTGCCTGACCAGCTGTATCTGCTCTGACGTCTGATTCACGATCTCTGTACTGCCCATTACCCTTTGCCCAACCTCTCCCCAACATATGGGAGTCCGACACCTCCTACCATATAACAGCTCAAAAGGTGGCATACCAATGCTCGAATGATAGCTGTTATTGTAGGAAAACTCCGCCAAAGGCAAATACGTGTCCCAACTACCCCCAAAGTCCAGAACACAAGCTCGAAGCATGTCCTCGAGCGTCTGTATCGTCCGCTCACTCTGACCGTCGGTCTGGGGGTGGTATGCGGTACTAAAATGCAGCTTAGTACCCAACTCCTCATGAAATTTCTTCCAAAAACGGGAAGTGAACCGCACATCGCGGTCTGAAACAATCGAGATCGGCACCCCATGCCGAGATACAACCTCCCTCACGTAAACCTCCGCCAACTTCTCCGCTGAAGAACTCTCACTGATGGCAAGAAAGTGAGCGCTCTTTGTCAACCTATCCACGATCACCCAAATTGCATCAACCCCTCTGGCAGTCCTCGGCAATTTGGTGATAAAGTCCATAGTGATCTGTTCCCACTTCCACTCGGGAACCTCCAATGGCTGCAACTTGCCATGCGGTCTCTGGTGTTCGGCCTTTACCCTTCGACAGGTCAAACACCTCTCGACAAACCATGCTACATCCCTCTTCATACAGGGCCACCAATACTCCTTCCTTAGGTCCAAATACATCTTCGTGGCCCCGGGGTGGATCGAAAATTTCGATCTATGAGCCTCCTCCATCAATGTAGCACGTGTACCGCCCACAAACGGTACCCAGATCCTACCCTGATAAGTCATAAGGCCTCGACCATCCGATACAAACTCAGAAACCAACCCAGCAACCCGCTCTCTCTTCTGCATCTCCGGACGCACGGCCTCGGCCTGAGCCCCACGAATGGCATCCAGAACTGGAGCTATCACGGTCAATCTCAAACATACATCTCGCAGGGGAGTGCTCTCCGCCCTGCGGCTCAACGCGTCGGCTACCACATTAGCCTTGCCCGGGTGGTACAAGATCTCACAATCATAGTCCTTGACCACATCTAACCATCTCCTCTGCCGCATATTTAGGTTAGGCTGATCCATCAAGTACTTCAAACTCTTATGGTCCGTGTAAATCGTACATCGAACCCCATACAAGTAGTGCCGCCAAATCTTGAGGGCGAACACCACTGCCCCCAATTCCAAATCATGAGTGGGGTACCTCGTCTCGTGAGGCTTCAACTGCCTTGATGCATAAGCTATCACATGACCCTTCTGCATCAATACAACTCCCAATCCTAGGATCGACGCATCACAGAATACCACAAAACCTTCCATGCCTTCCGGAAGGGCTAATACTGGAGCTTCACACAACCTTTGGCGAAGCGTCTCAAAGGAGGTCTGCTGCTCGGGACCCCATGCAAATGCCACGCCCTTCCGGGTCAATCTGGTGAGTGGAACCGCAATCTTGGAGAAATCCTTAATAAATCTCCGATAATACCCTGCCAACCCGAGAAAACTCCGTATCTCAGAAGGTGACCTCGGCACCTCCCACCTCATCACTGCGTCAACCTTGGCCGGATCGACCAATATCCCCTTCTGGTTAACGAGATGTCCGAGAAACTGGACCTCCCGTAACCAGAAATCGCACTTGGAGAACTTTGCGTAAAGCTTCTCCGCTCTCAAAACCCCAAGCACCTCCCTCAGATGCTCCTCGTGCTGCTCACTAGATCTCGAATATACCAGAATATCATCAATGAAAACAATCACCGACCGATCCAACATCGGCCGACATACCCTGTTCATGAGGTCCATGAACACAGCCGGGGCATTAGTGAGCCCGAAAGGCATCACCACAAACTCATAATGCCCATAACGTGTCCTGAATGCTGTCTTCTGGACGTCCTCGTCCCGCACTCTCACCTGATGATAGCCCGACCTCAAATCAATCTTGGAGAGCCAAGATGCTCCCTGTAGCTGATCGAATAAATCGTCGATCCTCGGCAGCGGGTAACGGTTCTTGACCGTCAGCTTATTCAATTCCCGGTAATCAATACACATGCGATGCGAGCCATCCTTCTTCTTCACAAACAAGATGGGTGCTCCCCATGGCGAGCTACTCGGCCGAATAAACCCCTTCCCCAGCAACTCCTGAAGTTGCGAGGATAACTCCTGCATCTCTGGAGGCGCAAGGCGATACGGCACCTTAGCAATAGGTGCGGCCCCCGGAACCAAATCGATGCCAAACTCCACTTGCCTCGCGGGAGGCACTCCTGGTAACTCTTCGGGAAATACATCAGGAAACTCCCGCACCACCGGAACTTCCTCTACAGAGCTTGGTCTCTCGGAGATCACTCGCGTATCCATCACATACGCTACATAACCCTTACAGCCCCGCTGTAAACACTGCCTCGCCCTAGGAGCCGAACAAAAGGCTGATCCAGAACGTGTACCCTCGCCGTACACTGAAAGAACTCCCCCACTAGGATCTCGTATAGTTACCAGCTGTCGCTCGCAATCGATAACCGCACCGAATCGGCTCAACCAATCCATGCCCACTATAACACAAACATCACCCATCGCAATCGGAATCAGGTCGATCGGAAACTCGACCCCGAATATCTCCAATACACATCCCCGGAAGACCTCCGTAGCACAAATCACCCTGTCGGCGGCTATGGAAACCCGCAGAGGCCGACTCAATACTCCACGACTAACACTGATATGCTGACTAAATGCCAGGGATACAAAAGATCGACTCGCACCCGAGTCAAATAACACTAAAGCAGGTACAGAATTCATAAGGAAGGTACCTAAGCATAGCATGATATAAGCATAATATCTCAACACCATAAACAATAATGAGAAGGAAACATACCAGCCACAACGTCGGGCGCGGCGCGGACCTCTTCCGCAGTCAGCTGGAAGGCTCTCCCCCGAGCCCTCGGTGCCTCGGCCTTCACGGGCCGACTCTCTGCAGCAGTAGCTTTGATGGCGGCGGGAGCAGACCCCTGAGATGCTCCGCGCAGCAGCGGACACTCCGCCTTCCGGTGTCCAATCTGGTTGTAGTGGAAGCACACTGCAAATCCCTTGGGGCAGTCCTTAGCCATGTGCCCCTCCTTGCCACATTTGTAGCAAGACCCTGCCCGACAGGCGCCATCGTGACCCTTGCCGCACTTCCCACAAGTGCGGCCCTTCTGACTCCCGGGTCTGGGATCAGCGGGCTTGGCCCGCTTGGCTGCCGGCTGGGACTGTGCCGGTCGCCGATCCCTCCCCATAGACTCCGCCTCCTCCCTGGCCTGAGTCTCAAGCTCAATCTCCCTCTTCCGAGCATTTGCCTGAAGCTCGGCAAATGTCCGGTACGAGGAGTTCGCAGCGAACTCCCGAATATCCCGCCTCAAAATGTTCAGATAACGGCTCATACGTGCCTGCTCGGTGGACACGTGCTCTGGGCAAAACATCGCCCTCTCCTGGAACATCCTCGTAATCGCTGTAACCGACTCGGTACCCTGCTTGAGGGTCAGAAACTCCTGCGCCAGACGTTCCCTCTCCACCTGAGGAACATACTCATCCTGGAACATGGAAGTGAACCTCTCCCAGGTCACTGCCGAAAGCTCAGTCGGTGTGAAATGCGCAGATACAAACTTCCACCAGTCCTTCGCTCCCAAGCGAAGCTGGTTCAATGCGAACCGAACCTTCAAATGCTCAGGGGACGAGCAAGTGAAGAAGCATCCCTCCATATCAGATATCCACCTCATAGCTGCCACCGGGTCCTGCGTACCATCAAACTCTGGCGGCTTGGTGTTGCTGAACTCCCTGAACAACGTCGCATCACCTCCCTGGGGTCTCGCCGCAGCAATCGCTGCGGTAGCTGCTGCGACCGCAGCCTCGGAAAGAGCGGCATAGCGCTCGTCAAATGTCTCAATCAAAGCGGTCTTAATAGACCCGAACATCTCCGGTATCTCGGCTCTGATGACCGCAGCCACCTCCTCATGAATGATCTGCCGAATGTCCTCATCACTAGACCCGGCATCCTCCGGCATGTGTCGTGTCCTCACCATGATCAACCTCTGAAACACAACATGCGATAATTAGAGTTTACTCGAATACTCTTACATTCAACAATCCACCCCTCCTTGATTCTTGGCATCCCCAGATTCTTAATTGAACTGCGTACCGCTCCGGTGCTTTTAGTAGTACGGGACCAATACTACTGTCCACACCGTCTCAGTACACACTCCAAATCGTCCTCTTCGGATCCCAGTCCCCAAGTACTCTATTATACTTAAATCTCTCTGAACAGATCTCACACAAACCCTAGCTGCTACCTAACTACTCTCAGCGTCTCATAGCAGCTCACCATTCCCTAAGCTAAGGCATCACAAAACAGGCCGCTCTAGCCCTATCAGCAATACCTAGCCTATTCTAGCATGCATACACATCACCATAATAGTTATTACACAACAAAAGATATTTTGGGAATTCACCGTTCGGGCGCTGACTGATCGTACACACGTCTCCTCTTGGAAACCCTTTACTCTTAGAAAATTTTGGTTTTTTTTTTGAAAATATCTCTTCATTTCCTCAGTTTGAGTTCAAATACCCCCCGAAGGTGTACCCGAATCCCTCAAACCAAGGCTCTGATACCAATTTGTAACACTCAATTTTTCAAACAAAATTTTCGATTTTATAAAAACATAGTTCCATCAATATTCATAAAAACAACCCCTTTTAAATTGTTCAACAATACATTGCAAAATCCCAAGATCAAAATGTCAAGCTCCAAACGTGTGTGTACGGATCAAGCCGGCGCCTTCCCACGGTCGTCACTAGTACCTGAAACAATAACATCAACACTGTAAGCACAAGGCTTAGTGAGTTTCTCAAAATACTACATGTAACACATATTAGCCACTCGAGGCTATAACTCTGTGGGTCCGTGCACCCAACTCTGTGAACCCTCAGGTTCTAACTCTGTGAACCTTCCGGTTCTAGCTCTGTAAACATGCACAGCATCAAACACATAAAAGTAATGCAGTACAACACATAACATACATCACATACAAATATTCTATCACATAACTCTGGTTACCTACTCAAGGTAAAGTATAGTAAGAAGACTCACCTCGTGTGTCTCGGTAAACCGTAACCCTGAAATTGCTAAACACTCGATCTGCCGAGCTGAAGTCCCCCCTATAGCACAATATATCTCTAATTAACACTTTCCCAACTAGGGTTAACCATACCATAACAGGACAATCTAGGTCAACGCTGGTCAACGGTCAACTTGACCGGACTCGGCGAGTGCACTATAGCGACTCGGCGAGTCTGAGCGAAATCACCAATTTCCCTGAAACTCTCTCTTGACACGTCGAGCATCCCTTCCCAACTCGACAAGCTCCACCTGGCACGAGTTGTGGGGCCACCACGACTCAACTCGCCGAGTCTCCAGAACGACTCGGCGAGTCCGGTTTGACTCGGTCCACCTGTCCATCCTGACTCCCCCTTGACCCACTGGGTTCACTCATCCCAACTCGGCGAGGCCACTCGCTGAGTGGTCGTGTAACATTCAAGCTACTCGCCGAGTCTGTTCTTCGGACTCGGCGAGTCCATGCCATGCACTAACTCAATCTTGCTCTAAAGGCCAGATCCAGTCCACTAATCCATAGATCCAGTCCCCCCATGCTTAATTAGCACGTAAAGTCCCAGTCTTGATGCATGAATAACCTCTACATGATCACAAATGATGATTTTGACTCTATTACTTCAACACAAGGCCAAGGACTCCATTTTTACCCATAAAGCTTGATGAGTGAGGCCCCCTGGACCTCTATGGATCCAGATCCATGGTCTCAACTCAAAGAGGGAACAAAAAGGGCACCAAATCACCCCATAAATGATCATATTTAACCCTAACTTGCATCAAGTTCACCAAACAGGAAATGGTCCGAAATATTACCTCTAAAGTGATGATCCAAGCTCCAAATCCACGAAATGGCAACCTCCTTTGCCTCCTTTTGCCTAGAGCCTCCTTCTTCTTGCTAAACAACACTCACAAGATCAAGATTTGCTCTCAATCCTTCACCAAACGCTCAAGAACTCTAGGGACACACTCTGGGGGGTTGGATGAGCGCAAATGACAGCCATAAGGCCCCTTAAATAGGCCACAAACCCGGGGATTTAGGGTTTCTTAACACAGCGCAGACTCGCCGAGTCCATGCCCTGGACTCGCCGAGTCCAAGCGCGCACCTTCGCTCAAACCCGCGTCCCTACTCGGCGAGTCTGAGCCCTGACTCGCCGAGTCCCTCTTACAAAACAACACAATTAAACTTACATTATACCTGGTAAAAATCCGGATGTTACAGGAAGACCATCAACAAAAAGGAAAAGGGATCAGATTGAGAGGGAAAACCAAGGAAAAAAGCATTCAATTACAAAAAGAGGTAGTGTGATGAAATGCAGCATATGTAGGGAAAGTGGGCATAATATAACAACCTGTCCTCAAAAACCAATTGGGGAATCATCAAATGCAAGTTCAAAGAAAAAGAAATCCAAGAAAGTTGGTATGTTTGATATATTTATTTGTATATAACTTGTATAACTTAACATATTGGGCATAACTTAACTTTTCAAGTAATACAAAACAGATAAAGTGAAGGTTGTATTGGCACATGAAGTTGATATTGACAGTGACAGTGAAGTTGAAATAGAACCTGAACGTGATGTTGACTCTTTTGATCTTGAATTTGAAGATGATGTGCAACCTGGAGTTGAAGATGGAGTAGAACCTGAAGTCCAAGATGGAGTGCAACATGAAGTTCAAGAGGAAGTGCAAGCTGAAGTTGAACCTGAAAATCATCCTGAAGTTCATGATGCTAACCAAGTTGAAGTTCACCTTGCAGTTCAAGCTGAAGTTGAACCTGAAGTGCAAGTTCAAGTTGAAGATGCTAACCAAATTGTAGTTCAAGATCAAGTGGAAATACCAGCTTTTCAAGTTGTAGTGGGAAAGAGGGCAAGGAAACCTTCAGAAAGAATTACAAAACTGAAGATAAGAAAGATGTGGGAGGGAAAACAGGGCAGTAGTGATGACAATCCGTATGAGTTGGATTAACTTTTGGCTTATTGTACTGTGGTTAATGTTTTTGGGATCTTTGACTGACATCTTTTAACTTTGGAATCTTTTGGCACATCTTTTGAAAACTAGTTGGAATAGCTTAACTTTTTGCACATCTTTTGGGTGTAATGAATGTTTAACTATGTTATGTAAAACTTTTGACACATCTTTTGAAGTCAATGTTCCCTGGAATGTCTATAATATATTACCATCTTTTGCACATCTTTCTAATACCATTAGTATTATTTATAATTTATTGCCAACTTTTAGAATATCAACTGTAATCATAATTCCTTTACAGTGTAATCATAATTCCATTACATTGTTTGAACAATTCAATTCCAATGATTCACAATAACATTACAAGTTTTGTACACTACCATTCCAATGTTTCAATTACCATCTTTTGCACATCTTTCTAATACCATTTGTATTATTTATAATTTATTACCATCTTTTAGAATATCAACTGTAATCACAGTTCCTTTACAATGTAATCACAATTCCATTACATTGTTTGAACAATTCAATTCCAGTGATTAACAATAACATTACAACTTTTGTACACTACCATTCCAATGATTCAATTCCAATGATTCAATTACAATGATTCAATTCCATAACAATGTTTATTACTATCTTTTATACTACCAAGTTTAATACCCATTCCATTACAATGTACTATTCCATTCCAATGATAGAATATAACCTTTTTCATTGAAAACATCACAAAAGCATACATAATTTAGTCATACTACATCATAATACATAATTTAAAAAAACATTTTGACATACAAGAGAAATAAGAAAATTAATGCAAGTCTATGGGTAAACAATTTCCAGTTGACTTTGTCAAGTTCTTGTTTATTCCTGTTCTTCTCTTCTTCAATCTTCATCCTACATATGTTGATTTCATTCTCCAAGGTACAAATTTTCAAGGTAAGATTGCAGCTTTCTTCTGCTTTCATCCTGTAATGCCCTCTTCCATCTTTCCTCCCTTCATCCTCAGCCAACCATTGCCAAAATTTACAGCTTGGACTTTTTCCATTCTTCAAGAAATTTATAAGAACATGTTAAATTGAAGGATGAAGAAGAAGTAAAAAATATGAATTACCAGTGAGTTTTGACAAACTCTGAATTTCCTTCCAGGATTGTCTGGGGTTCTTGATATCTTCACACGAGATGGCAAATCGCAATCACATGGATGATCCGGTTGTAATTCGTCTTGTCGTTTGGAAGAAAAGGATGAGGAAGAAGATGCCGTCGATCGATCTAGGGTTTTAATTAATAAGCTGTCGTATCTCACCCTCTTATAATGTAAGCACTTCTCAATGCCACATAGGTGATGAGTATTGTAGCGTACAAGCCACATCACCCAAAACTTACAATAGCCGGTAATGTTGGTTATTATTGAACGGCTGAAACAAGTTTGTTGGGTAAATGAGTACAAAAAAAACAATATTACCCATATGTGAACATTTGAAATACTTAATTACCTTACTAAGTCAAATCCCCTATTATATACATTATTAACATTACAGTTTAATTATATGATATGTTAGTTTTTTATTACAATTTCCGTGTACAATATAGAACAAAAAAAAAACGACATTTTAACATAAAATTTTGAAAAACATATTATGTTTCTAGGAAATCAACTGGAAATACGTAAGAAATACCGAAGGATTTCCTATACAATACAAAAGTTGTCACCAATCCCTTAGAAATACGTAGATATTTCCAAAGGATTTCTTAAGAGAAAATCACGCTTTTTTTGTCTTTTTGAAGTTTAGATGTTATTTTTTTCGTTTAATATTTTATACAACTTTATTACACGTTATATACTTTTATCATACAAAGTTACACAAATTATACACATACACAACCATGAAATAGTAAACAAATGTCTCGAGTAATAGGTTATGACGGTGTACACGCATGTATGTATGTATATATCGCGCATAACTTGGTGAAATAAAAGTAATTCATGCATAATGAGGTCGAAAAAAATATAGAATGAAAAAATATCGTTTGAACATCAAAAAATGAAAAACAAATTATGTTCCTTGGAAATATGTAGGAAATACCGTGGGATTTTTTCCTACACAATGCAAAATTTGTCACTAATCTATTGAAAATGCGTAGATACTTCCGAGGGATTTCTAAGGACCATAACACGTTTTTTTTCCAAGTTTCAAATGTTATTTTTTTCGTTTCATATTTTGTACAACTTTTCTATACATTAAAGACATTTATCTTACCAAGTTATACATATTATACACATACATACATAGAGATTTAGAATGGTAAACGAACGTTTTAAGTAATAGGTTCTGATGTCATATATATATATATATATATATATATATATATATATATATATATATATATATATATATATATATATATATATATTCTGTATAACTTGGTGAAATAACACTAATTCAAATGTTGTTTTTTTCGTTTCATATTTTGTATAACTTTGTTATACATTAAATACCTTTATCTTACCAAGTTATAAATATTATACACATATACATACATATAGATTTATAATGGTAAATGAATGTTTTGAGTAATAGGTTCTAATGATATGCATGCATGTGTGTATGTATATATCGTGTATAACTTGGTGAAATAAAACTAATTCATGTATAATGAAGTCAAACAAAATATAAAACAAAAAAACATCGTTTGAACATAAAAAAACAGATTATGTTCCCAGGAAATCTCTTAGAAATGTGTTGGAAATACCAAGAGATTTGCTACACAAAACAAAATTTGTAACTAATCCAGTGGAAACGTGTAAGTTATTTCCATGAGATTTCCTAGGACCAAAAGCCCTTATTTATTTTTTCGAGATTCAAACATTGTTTTTTCGTTTGATATTTTGTACAACTATGTTATACATTAAATACTTTTGTCTTAACAAGTTATACGTATTATACACATATACATACATACATACATACATACATATATACATATATATATATATATATATATATATATATATAATAGTAAACAAATATTTTGAGTAATGAGTTCTAATGGTACGCATGCATGTATGTATGTATGTATATCGTGTAAAACTTAGTGAAATAAAAGTAATTCATGTATAAGGAAGTTAAATAAAATATAGAAATAGCTTGAAAATGAATAGGAAATATTGAGATTACTCAAAAAAAAATTATTTTTTATTCTATATTTATATTTTTGTATATGAAAATATCGAGATTACTCAAAACATTCATTTTTTTGGGTTGGTCATCTGTAATGCATGGTACTTCTGAGGAAGTTCCGAGGAAGTCAATTCAAGATAGTGTTTTCGTATGCCCAAATTTAAATCTTTAGCCCACACTATGTTGGTTTATTGCCTTCTTTAATCACTTTTTTAAGCAGAAAAATGAAAAGATAAGAAACTTCCCTGGTTTCGTGTGTCACTACAAGAAAAAGACCCTTTTACGACGCGCAAACCACGACACTCATTGATTTATGTTACGTAATGGAGAGTGACATTAAAAGAGTGTCATCTCTTAAAAAAATTTATTGATTTAGGCCACGCATTATTGTGTGCCTTTAAATTAATGTCTTATGTAAAAAAAGAAAAAAAAAACAGAGGGCACTTGTGCGTCCTCTGTGAATGTCGTTTTATATTTTTTTAAGAAACGTGCGCCTCTCTTCCTAGAGGGAAAATGAAATCCCTAAAAATTTTAAACCCCACTTTCTTCTCCTACATTTCTTTTTGATCTATTCTCTGATATCTCCTCTCCTTCGTCTCCACCCCTCACCCCACCTCCACTACCTCCCACCCACACTGACTCTTCAGGCCTGCACGACGACGATGTACTGGCCTTCTCGACCAACACTTCATCCACCATCACCATTGGTAGCTCTCTCACCCCATCCTCACTGTTAAACCTTGCAAAATCCTTATATAATATTTCGACGACAATCACATTCCGATGAACCCTTAATAGGCGGCGTCTCCGGTGGAAATAAAAGGTGAAATTGAAAACTCCCTATAATTAAGAGAGAGAGAGAGAGAGAGAGAGAGAGAATAAATAAAAATGGGAATCGAAGTCGGGGAGTCCTCTGGTGCTGGACGTCTCGAGACGAGCAGTCGTAGAGAAGATGTCGGTCTAGCTACCACCCCAACCAGTACCTCCAACTATCTACGCCAGCGGTACCTGTTCAAGGTCGTATCAGAATACAACTTTCGCCCTAAATTCAAATGAGAGCAGCACAGAAGGATGACCAGTATACTTCTTTCGCCCTAAATTCAAAGTTAGGGCTATATTTATTATGTTGTATAGTAGTTGCACTTCGATTGGATCACATATAAACAAGTGGATCAGAATACAACTGCTAAATTGAATACGTTGATGTTCAATTCACTGAAGGCGATACCTGTTCAAGGTCGTATCTATCAAGAGAAAGAATCACCACAATTTATCGCTATTTTCCAACCGATGGTTCTTTTCAAGGTACGATCGTAAAACATTCATTTGATTTGTGAATCAAATCTCTTTTCTTCTGTTATGGAATTTGACGATGAGTCCACAGTAGCTGAAAATATGGATGTTAAAAGAAAATCAAACTAAGATTTAAGTCTTTGAGGTTTTTTATGAATCATAATGTGTTCATAGATATTCCAACAAGGCAGATGAGTCCACAATAGCTGAAAAGCAACCATATAAGGAAACCCCATTTCTGACCTTCTTCAGGGAACTGTAATAATGATGATTTAAACAGAATCTTTTCATCAAAACTTTTCACTTAAACTAATAGTTGAAGGAAGTAAAAAGATTATACGTACACAGTCTCTTGCACTACTGAACCATAGAGATTCTTCAATTGCAGATGTAAAAGATAGTAAGGTAAGTGTTGATGGTTTGTGTATGAAGAATCAAGCATCTACCAAAAGTATCTTGAAAAAATTCAATGATTTGGATCCCAATAATGAGATACTCATGAGTTTAATGAAAGAAATTAGAGCTGAAATGATGGCTTCAAAGTTGAGTGCTTCTGAGTCTGTGACTTCAATTAGAGCTGAAAGTATGATTTTATTTCTTACTGATACTTGGTTTCTTAATTAACTTGATGCAACTCTTATTAGCAGAGTAACATTAGGCTTTATAAACCCTAGTCTGGGATGCCTTGCTCACAAATATCATGTAGCAAAATTTAGCACTTGTGGGATATTTCTCATATCAGGTTATTACATGAAAGAAAGTCATGCTTTAAGTTATTCATCAATATGGAAAATATTTTATGTCTTTCTGGTTATTAAACCATTTAAACATTTTAATCTACTTATAATTTGTTATTTCCATATACAAGACTCACACTGCACAGTGAAGAAGTAGGTGCAGCTGTTGCAGCATGGCCAGTTGGACTTTATGGGCTTGTATGAACTAAAATTTATAAAATTTCCATCAAAGTTATAGGTTCATTCTATTCACTCTCCCTTTTTAAATAACTATAGGAAATTAGACTAATTTAAAATTTTTGAAATCATCAAAGGCTTATATTTTGTTGCTGACTACCCTTTTTTAAAATCATCCTGCATTTTAACCTTCAACCTCAATAGTTTGTAATAGGTCTGGTTTTATAAAAGGACCATGCAACATGTTTCATTCATTGATGTGCTATTATCTTATCTTTGCACATGTATCCAGCCAAGCTTTGTTATTTTCTCTATGTTCATTTCAACCTGTCACCAAGTTGAACTTCAACATCATATAAGAATAACTACCTTTTTCCATTTTTTATCTTTCTCCAAATCAGAAAACTGATTAAGAAACTAAGCTCACTAAAACAAGGATTGGAAATGAAGGTAAACTTTTTAACTCTATTGACATTTGGAATCCAACATTACCTCTTCAATGCTATAACAAAATGTTTGCCTCTTTTTCTTTTTAGCTACTAGATTAGATTCAGCACAAGTTTCACCAGAATAACAATGAGCACCTAATAAAGGAATTTGCTCCAAGTAAGTCTTGCATCTTCAACTCTCACATGTTTATGTTTTATAACCATATCATTATACTCATTCTTTATTAATGAACAGGGAACTCATGTGCGTTTCTTACGGATTTACAATACTATCCTAAATCACCGTACTGTTACTCCAAGGCTCAAAGCAATAATAAACAAAGAGAAGCATTTTCATAAATCATTTGCATGCATAGAGACTGCTACATCAGACTAAGAGTAACCATCTGGTGAAGTACTCTTCCATGGATTCTTGGCAATTGGTAATCTTGCTATTACTGAACCAGAAACACCAACATTTGCCACCTCTGTTGAGAATATTACATGGAAAGAAACTGAAGCAACTGAGAATGAACTGAACCTTATCAATGGTGAGTTAGAAAAGGTGCTAAGAACCGAAGGAAAGGAAGAAGAAGAAAAAGAAGAAGAAGAAGAAAATGAAGATGGAGCAGTTGTTTGTCCACTACAGACATATCTGTTAAGTTCGGTAATTGGATTGCCTGAAACAACAACGGGAAAGAAAGAACATCGAGCATCACTTGGAGAGCTCTTTTAGAGAACTAAAATGGAAGAAAAAGAAACTGCTGGACCTAAAAACAATGATGGAGAAAAGAGAAAGGAGAAATTTGTTGTCCATTTGATGAAAAAGATACTAAAAGGAAGAACCCTTTATCCTGGTTCGGCTGATAAAAAACCAAAACCAGGCAAGGTATGTACATTAATCTATTGTTTTAGTAAAAAGTGTTAAATGATTAGTTGAGTATATATCCTTGCATGTTTTTTTTTAATGTGGGTGGGGCTTTTTACGGCTCCAACGAATGTTCCATAGGAAAGTTCACCCTGAAACTGTTGCACCTAATTCTGACCATCTCACATTATTTCCTCTGGTGGATACTTCTGTTTATGGTAGTGGGTTTCAATAGGTGAGTCAAAAACTCAAAATGTGGTGCTTTTAGAATCTCTAGCTATTGTGGTTTCTTGATGGATTTATGGACCTTTGTAGGTTGAAAGTCAAGCACATAGGCGTGGTCAAACTAAAGTAGTCAATGTTTATATATTTTGTGCCAAGGTGAGATACATTACTTACTCGTCTATCCATATAGTTTTTGGTCCACTTATGATTAAGTGTTTTGAACTATCAATGACTGTTTTTTATTTTTATTTCAGAACACTCCAGATTAGTCTCACTGGAGAAAATTGAATAGAAGTCTGCATCGTACTTCATCTAGTATAGATGGGAAGTATGATTCATTGAAGGAGATCATGGTATGGTATATTTTCTTTATTATATCTTTTCTTTATCATCTAGTATACATTTTCTTTTATATAGAATAAATTTTTTGAGTTAATACACACTGTATATTCTCATAATTGCACTTTCTTGAGAAAAAGGGGGGAAAGTTGGATGAGTTGGATGACTTTGGGAGTTAATACACACTTTATATTGATGGTTGGCTAAATACATGTGAAGAAAAAATTGACACCTTATCTTCCTCTGTTTCAGAACAGAACTGATACTAGATGCAATCCGTGAAATTGAGGAAGAAGATAGAGAAGCTGTGATATTAGTTCTAGACTTTGACATCCAGGTAATCTATTTTCTATGAAAAAGACATGAATGCCCTTCTCATGTTCATGTTTGTCTGTTTTGTTTTGATAACATGTGATTGGGTTGCAGATGCTACCATGGGAAAATCTACCAATACTAAGAAACCAGGAGGTGTATCGCATGCCTTTTGTTTCAAGTATTTCTTAGACATTTGATAGATGTTGTGAATATCAAGAAAAGTCTGCATTCTTTCCTATGATTGATCCATTGGATGCATACTATTTGCTCAATCCAGGTGGCGACCTTCCTAGCACACAAGCTGCATTCTTTCCAACATTCTTTATATATGAACCAAAGGTTGCATCTAGGGTCATCGCCATGTGGAACATATGTGGATGATGTTGTATGTTTATGCTGACGGTTGATAAACACATTTTCGATCCCCATCTTATTTGTAACATCGGATATATAAGCAACAATAATTTACTGCAAAGCATGGGCCCCTTATCTAATTATTATTATTATTATTATTATTATTATTATTATTATACTATCAACAATTACTATTTTCTTAAGCATGTTCTTATTTTCTTTCTAAATGACAGGTCACCATGCTCCCGAAGAAACCTATAGATGGAGCTCATGAGATACAAAGTTACTGCCTTGGCCATACAGAGTGAGTGAGTTACTAGAAACGCCATAGTTGATTGCTCAATAAGTTTGACATGGTTTATAAACTTTGACATGATGTGTCTATTATTGTTAAAATTATACTCTTGTCGTTTAATTACTAGTGATGGTGGGCCACCTAGGTGGTTTTGCCCTGTTGTAAAAGATTCTCATGTTCATATGTATTTTCCTGGTAATTTGTGTTTGGTTATAAAATTACACAAATTACCATTTTACCCCTGCAAGATATGTTTATATTTACTTACTAATTGGATGTGATACTTTGTGTTGGGTTTTGACATTCTTTCTTATAAAATTTTGTTTTATAGAATCTTTAATAGGAGTATGTAAATGTTTGCTTAAAATTTTGGTGTCTTGGGACTTCCTGCGGATTATATTCAACATTTCAGCTTGTTACCAGGTAATTAATTAACTGTCTCTATCTACATGCTCTTTCACTTCACCATTGTATCTATTTTTCTTTAGTAAAAAAATATTAGGTAAAATCATGGTGTGTTGTTATGAAACAAATAGGCAGTACAGACATACGGATGAAAGTGGAAATCGCACAAGATACAGAGCTTGTGGAGCCGCTAGATGAAGCTTGTATATGGCGCCAAACAAGAGGCACCGCCACTGAAACTTTAGGAGCAGAGAAGGTTCAATTACAATTTACAAATCTACCCTTCTGTTTTCTTAAATATTTTATTAATCCAAAATTATCATATCTGTGAAACTTAACAGCAGTTGTTGGTCTTCCTCTTGGTGATCCATCAATGAAGTGGCCAACTTGCATCATGTAATAACATTCTAGGCGAAGATGTAGGTATATGTTTTTTTTAATGAATAATGTAATCATATGTATGAATATGAAATAAAGTTTGTTATTTAGTATGTGATAATCATGTATAGGGAGAAAACAATTTTTATTGATTTGTTTTATCTTTCCATGGATCGACTATTTGTATGACATTACATTTTATGCAATGGATTGTAGTTTTTGTATATTGTAATTTAGTTTTTTTCTTATGAGACATTAAATGCAAATTTAATTTTAAAATTAGTAAATCTATAAATAATATTTTTTTTAACATTTAAAATTACAATACGCAAAAATGTGTGTCATCTTCATTATGACACGGCCTTTCTTGACAGGGGCTTCCTTGATACGCATTGCATGTCATAAACATGCACGTCGTAAGGTTACGACACGCAAATGCGTTTCGTCTTCCTTTATGACAGGGCCTTCCTTGATACGCATTGCATGTCATAACCGAGCGTCATAAATGTGCGTCGTCTCTCTTTATGATAGGGCCTTCCTTGACGCGCATTTGCGCGTCGTCTGAGCGTTTTACGACGCGCAATGAGCGTCGTAAAAGGCTGTTTTTCTAGTAGTGTGTATGTGCAGGAAGTGAAGAGAGAACAAAAATAATGCCAACAACCACAACCAACGAGACTTCTCTTCTTTGTCTCCTTTTTCTTTTAAACTTACTTAACACAAAAGGAACATATATTAAAGCTAGACAACTACTTCTGACTTTTTCAACTACAACTTTAAACAAAACATTAAGATGGCAACAACCTTCATTAAAAGAAAAGAGTCAAACACTCAAACTAGAGTAGGAATGATGCAAAATTTCGACAGCCCAAGGGAGCACACGTGCTTGCAACTTGCTTCAATTCTTCTTTTCTTATATAATAAATATTATGGATTATTATAATATTCTCCCCCTTAATCCATAATTTTTATCTGCTTCACTCCCAGTAAGTTGCACATTTCTTCAAACTTCTTGCTTGCCATGGATTTTCTGAGAATATCTGCCTTCTGTTCCTTGCTACTCACATGCATGACTTTTATGTCCCCATTCTCAAGACATCCACGTATGAAATGAAACCTAGTGTCTATGTGTTTGCTTCTCCCATGAAACACTGGGTTCTTTATCAAATTTATGGCTGATTTGTTGTCAACATGCAGCACCGCAGGACTAATTTTCTTTCCTGTTAACTTGCTAAGCAACCGATGCATCCATATCCCTTGGCACGTTGCACTTGTCGCCGCCATGAATTCTACTTCGCAAGGAAAGAGCTACAGTCCTCTGTTTCTGCGACGCCATAGTAACCAGATTTTCATTAAGATAAAATGCCATTCCTGATGTGTTGCGTCTGTCATTTACGTCCCTTGCAAGATCACTATCAATATACCCGGTTACAATGTTTTCTCCATTCCCCCTGGTGTACTTTAAGCCATAATCAATGGTTCCTTTGATATACCTCAGAATATGTTTCACTGCTTGTAGATGCTTGACTGTGGGTCTCTCCATGAACCGACTTACAATCCCGACAACATAAGAAATGTCAGGTCGAGTGTGTGTGAGATATCTCAGACCTCTAATGATGCTTCTGTACTCCGTGGGATTTACCAAGTCTCCCTCTTCATCTTTTGTTAGCTATAACTTGGGTTCCATTGGGTATTTACATGATGTGCACTCAGCCATGCCTGCCTTCTTCGGGATATTTTTCGCATAAGCTATTTGCTTTAGAGTAATACCATCTTTTTTTTGACCCACTTCAATACCCAGGTAGTATGATAATGAGCCAAGGTCACTCATTTCAAACTCCTGTTGCATTTGTTCTTTGAAGAGCTTCACCTCATTACTACAATTTCCTGTAACAATCAGATCATCAACATACACCCCAACCATTAAGAGCTTACCATTCCTCTTCCTTGTGTAAACTACATACTCTCGTACGCATCTTGTAAATCCCAATTTTTCTAGATATCTGTCCAGACGAGAGTTCCAAGCTCTAGGAGCTTGACGAAGCCCATATAAAGCTTTCAACAGTTTTGTCACACCCCCGAACCAGACGGCGGAAACGTCCGGGGACTTGTGTGTGACTTCATCTTGAAATATCATTACAGTGAATATAATTGAAACATAATATCATCATCATCACACATGTAATATTACAACATTCATAGTTTACATCGAGTATTGTATTTGAATATTAAATACCAAAATAGTAAGAGTATGATGAAACAAAATATCACACAATATCCATTAGTTTGTTTCGTTCATCCTGCTTCAACGGTATCCTGAGAATATAAGTTATTTTGAAAACGGTCAACATAAAAATTTTGGTGAGTTCATAAGCATGTTTGTGAAAATGATTTGTATAACTTTGAAAACCACCAGAAAATCTGATATTTTCTGAAAACCGTTTAGTGTGTTTGTGTTAGATCTTGTATTAATGCATGTATGCTATTGTTTATTTGACTAAAAAGGTAAAGAGAATGTAAGTGCATGTAAAGAGAATGTTCCCAGACAACCCGACGTTGCCTAAAAAAAAGAAGATGTCTTCCGTAAACTTCATAACGTTAATTCCTCTAAGCGAGCCGTCATAACCATACTAAATAATGACAATTTCACCTGTCTTGGCGTCGTTGGACGCCGACGGAAAATAGAATAAGGTTTTCGTCACCCTATACTGAGTAAGTCTAATTGTAGCGAACAGCTGAGATGTGGGGTGTCAACCTCGTATAGATCTATACACAAATCCCCGTTCTCCGTCCAGGAGACTCTGGTTATAACTACAGGCTACGATCGTACACTTAATAGGTGCCAACTGATAAAAACTCGCTAGATCCTTAATCGAATTTACGCGAAGAAAAATGTATAAACTCATTCTAGGACCAATGATCCATGTAAGTGAATCACTAAGGCGTCGCTAAACATGTAAATCATTTCAAGACCCAAATGGAATGAGATTATATAACATGGGCCCGAAATATATATGAAAGGACAACTAAGGCCCATTTCACATATAAAGTATTTACAGGCCCAAATAGCACACAAATAGTATCCAAGATCCGTCGCACATGTTAATGGGTCAATGAGGCCCAATAAACATGTAAATAGTATACAGGACCTATCACACATAAAAATGGGTCACTAAGGCCCAATAACCTAGAACATGATCAAATTAAATCCATTTGTTGGTTTATCATTGGTTTTAGTTCAAATATTCACTAAAATAGCATAAAAAGAAGAACTCATATAAAACTCATTCTCAGGCCCAATAAACATGTAAGTGGACCCCTAAGGCTCACTATACGTGTCTATTATTTCCGGGCACAAAAGGAATGTGAATGTCTATCCTAGACCCAATATACATGTAAAAGGACACTAAGGCCCGCTAAACATGTACATTATTTCCAGGCCCAATAAGGATATGAATATCGTTTTTAACCCGTTTGTTATTATTTTGTTTATTTTAGCTTGATTATTTATTAAGTTGATATAAAAAGCCCACCTTTTTGTAAAAACGACGTTCGTGGCCCAATAAGCCAAAAAATTACAATTAAGACCTAATTTTTGTAAGAATAACACTTTAATCTCCAATTTTGTTAAAAACTTGTGTTGATGACTACTTTGTGATAAAAATAACATTTTAAACCCATTTTTGTCAAAAATATCATTTTTGGCTTGATTTTTGTGAAAATACACATTTTTCTGGTTTTTGGCTTTTTCGGCCTAGTTTTTAGAAAATTTGTAGAAAATTCATCGTAAGTCGAAATGTGGATCCGTAAATTCTGGAAGTTTTTAAATTTTGTATAGTTTGTTTACAATTTTTCTTATAATTTTTTATTGCCTCAAACTAGTGTGAAATTACTCATATTCATAGGTTGGTCCGAAATTATTTCAAATATGATAGGCAGTTTTGTAAAATTTGCCAAAAATTGTAGAAAAATCGTATAAAAACGTGCGAGTAGTCATTTTAAAGGTATAAACCTGAAATTTATCCATATAAAACAGTTTTGAAAAATACTTCCATTTGGAGGGTCAAAACAATCTGAGAATGGACCAAAACTTTTCTGTCAAGGGCTGTTTTGTGAGTTTAGTTTATAAATCTTTGAACACAACACTCATTTTGCTATATAAAGTATACAAATCCCAGATCTACATGTTTACATGTAATAATTGAGATAAAACATACTTTTCTCATGTTTCATATGAAGATCCTAGTGATACACTTCAAGTTTCTTTACATATGTGTAGATTAGTGAAGAAATCATACATAATCACCAAATGTTTCAAGGAAATCACACATAATCATGCATATACACATACATCTACACAAATCAACTTGTATTCTCCCCCAAAACAAGTAAAAACCAAAAACAAGGGGTATGAACTCACCTTTGCTTGGATGTTTCGGTTAAGAAGAAGAATGGAAGAAGATGATGTGATTTTTGGTCCTAGCAAGCTCCTTGGGAGATTTTTTTTGGCTTGAATGGGTTCTCAGATGCAAGATCACGAAATTCCATGAGTTAAGAGGAGATTTTTGAAGTAATAAGGAAACTAGACCATGGATCTAAGAAAAAACTTACCAAGGATGATGATTTTGGTGAAGAATCCTCTTGAAGCTACACTCAAAAACTCGAAATTTTGGAGGAAGAAGGAGGTGATCTAGAGAGGTTTTTGGAGGTGTTTGAAATGAGAATGGAGGTGGGTGGTGGGGGTTTTGGCCGAGATTAATAAGAGAAGAGAGAGAGAGAGACATGGTGAGGTGATGTTTGCATGGAAGACCACCATGCAAACATGAGGTGTCCAATGTACAAATTTCCTCATTTTCCCTTTATTCTTGTCTAATAAGCTTAATGGATAATGGGTAATGGGTCAAAAATTTGGGCTTAAGAGAGATGAGGATGAATTGATATGGCCCATTATTAGTCTTGTTCGAATTTACGAAGTTTAATAATATTTTTCGGCCCATTGGGCCCTTATTAAGGGTCTCGGCCCAATAAGGTCCATGAGAAAGGTGTGGGTCATTCTAGGCCCATTAAAGCCCAAAATACTATATCTTAATGAATGCGAGTTCAAATAGGGCCCAACTTAAGACTCTTAGCTTAAAAGAATTAAGTTAAGGGTTTATTGGCCCATTAGGTCCAATAAAGAATTCATAGTCCATAACAAACTTGAATTGGAATTTTTAGAGTTTCAAACTCTTTGTTGAACATGAGAGATGTATTTGAATGAGTATAAAGTATGATATTTGCTTAGAGTACCAATCGTTATACTGGTTGAATGATTTTATGAGAGTAGAATTTCCTAGCCAAAATGTTAGTTGTGACAAGCTTGTATACTTTTCTTGGTTCATTATTATTTACAAACCCTTCTAGTTGAGTTACATAAACTTCTTCTTCCAAATCACCATTTAGAAATGCAGATTTTACATCAAGGTGGTGCATAATCCAACCATTTTTACCTACAAGAGCAAGCAAAATACGTACTGTTTCAAGTCGTGCAACAGGCGCGAAGACTTCATCAAAATCTATCCCGGGTTTCTGAACATATCCCTTTGCTACCAGCCTCGCCTTGTGCTTCAAAACTTTTCCTTTTGGATCCTTTTTTAGTTTGTAAACCCACTTGAGACCAATGGGTTTCGACCTGGTGGGAGTTCGACAAGATTCCATGTTTTATTTCTTTCAATGGCTTCCAGGTCACTTCTCATTGCATTTACCCAATCAACATTTTCACTAGCCATGGAGTATGACAAAGGCTCCTCACTATCATGCATCAATAGAAGTTCGTCACACTCATCATAAATATCATCCAATAACCGATACCGCTTCAAGGCTCCTCCACCTATCAAGTCTGATTCAGTACTTGCAGAAGTACATGAAGTGGTTGAACTTGAGGGTGTAAGTGTAGAGGTTTGTGCACTTGTCTGTTGGGCTTGTTCTGGTGTAGGACTTTGCATCTAGATTTCATGTTCCTGGTTGCTCACATCTTCATAGCTATCTTCTGGAAAGTAGCCTTCAATTGTAAAAGTTTCTCTTGGTGTACCTTTTAATAAAGTTGACTTTTCCCATGACCAAGCTTTATCTTTTTCAAAACATACATCCCTACTGATGCATATTTTCCCTGTGTC
This sequence comes from Lactuca saligna, assembly GCF_052625555.1. Lineage (NCBI taxonomy): Eukaryota > Viridiplantae > Streptophyta > Magnoliopsida > Asterales > Asteraceae > Lactuca > Lactuca saligna. The sequence goes on from NC_136422.1 coordinate 127,997,297, forward strand.
TGGATCAAACAATCTATACGCTTTTGTTCTTGTCTTGCATCCTAGGTGTACCAAACGTTTGCTTCGATCATCAAGTTTCTTAAGATGACTTACTGTTGCTCTTGCATGAGAAATGCATCCAAACACTCTTAAGTGATCAACTTGTGGCTTTCTTCCAGTCCACATTTCATAAGGTTTTGTATCTTTTAAGGCTTTTGTGGTCACCCGATTAAGAACATAAATAGCATGATGTACAGCTTCTCCCCATAACGTTTCTGGTACATGCATGCTCTTGAGTATACTTCTTTCCATCTCTACAACAGTACGATTTCGTCTCTCCACCACTCCTTTTTGCTATGGAGAATATGGTGTCATGTAGTGTCAGTTTAGACCGGTTTCTTCACAATATGTGGTGAATTGTTTTAAGAGAAATTCACCACCACGATCTGTTCGGAAAGTCTTCAACTTCTCACCTGTTTCTATTTCAATAGATATCTGAAACTTCTTGAAAACACTGAAGGCTTCATCTTTAGTCTTCATCATATATACATACATTACTCGAGTAAAATCATCAACTAACAACATAAAATATCGGTTACCAGCAGGTGTGGGTGGTGAAATAGGACCACAAAGGTCTCCGTGTACTAGCTCAAACCTCTATTTTTCCTTAAAGCTTGCTTGTGACGGGTATGATTTTCGTGTCTGCTTTCCCACTAGACATCCCTTACACAAGCGTGTAGGGTAATCAATCTTTTGTAGTCCACAAACTAAGTTCTTGTCTGACATTTTGTTTAGGGCAGTAAAGTTAACATGACCCATTCGTGCATGCCAAAGCCAAGTTTGTTCACAAGTCTCTCCAAGCAGACATCTAGACCCAACTTCATTCAAAATGATTTTATAAAGATGATTTGGAGATTGTTTTACCTTCATGAGTAGTCTCCCTTTTACATCATGAACCCATAGAAACGATCCATGTATCAAGATCCGGTCACCATTCTCTGCTAGTTGACCCACACTTATGATATTATTACACAAGCTTGGGATATAGCACACGTCTTGCAGCTTTCGTTGCTCTCCATTCTTGCATTGGAAAATAATAGAACCATTCCCTTCTATACGCACCTTGGACCCATCTCCAAATTTTACATAACCTTGAGTTGTTTGGTTAAGATCATAAAACTTATCTTTCTGACCGGTCATGTGGTTACTGTTGGATTAGTGTCTAAGTCCATAACTATTTTGGTATGTACTTGACCCGATGGTGCATGGTCCTTTTGGGTTGCCTTCACCAAAGCAACTTGATAGGATGAATTATGGAGAGAAAGGATTAAATATGATTTATTAATATATTATGGGAATAATATATTAAAGGAGAAATCATATTGTTTAATTAATATTAGTCAATAATTAATTGGTAATTAGTTTTGTGACTAAAAGAGATTAATTAAACTTAAGGGACTGGAATTGTAATTATAAGATAATTGCAATTTGGGCCATGGATTGCCTTGTATTAAGGAGTGGACGAATTCTATGGGGAAGCCCATATGAAATCGTCCAAGGCCTTGAGGAAAGGGCTCCATGGGTTGCTTAGGGCTTAAGCATCCAATTTAGGGTTTCCTTGTTAGATAACCCTAAGACCCTTATGACCCAAAAACGTGGCTAATGATCTTTCTAGGGTTTCACACGTTTTTGGGCAGCCTCCAACCTCTCTCCTCTTCATCCTCTTGCTTATGGTGTTTGTGAACCATTAGAGGAGTGACACTTGTGACTCTAAGCCTTCCAAAGTCAATACAAGGAGATTTGGGATTGTTATTGCTACATAACAATCAAGGTAACATTATAAATCTATTCTCATGTTAATATGACTATTTGAATGCAAGAATTAGTGTTTATAGTCTTGGATAACTTGCATGTACAATAGAGAAACCTAGATCCAAGCATTAGGGTTTGTATGAGCACATAGGATGTTCTTAGGACCAAAACCCATGACTCGGCGAGTCACTCTTGGACTCGGCGAGTTCCAGAGGGTGACTCGGCAAGTCGGTGCGTCAGACAGAGGTAATTTTGGGATTTTTTGCTGTTTATCTTTGAGATACTTGCCTTTATCATATTAGATCAATATAAATCCGATTTTATGATGCTTGATGTAACTAAAAAACGTGTTTTGGCCTCACTGTTCGACGTGACTCGGCGAGTTCCAGAGGGTAACTCGGCGAGTCGGTGCGTCAGACAGAGGTAATTTCGGGATTTTTTGCTGTTTATCTTTGAGATACTTGCCTTTATCATATTAGATCAATATAAATCCGATTTTATGATATATATGACTATATTCTTGATCTAATTAAAGATAATTATCAATTAATAAAATATTTGTTTCCTTATGTGATAATTGATTGATTATTTTGATTAAATTGATAAATTGTTTTGCAAGAAATCATTAAATAAATCAGATATAGATAATTATGTGATTAAATGTTAATTTAGATTATTTGTTATTTGATCCTTGTTGTTATGAAAAGTTTCATATTTTCCCCTTTAGGTTTTATAGTTTAAATTTGAACCCAAAAATTTTGTTGTTTTGAAATTTAAATAGTTGAAAGCCTAATGTTTTGAAAAAAGTTTCAAAACTTGCCCTCAAGTTTTGGAATTTAAATTTTGATTAATAGTTTAATTGTGATGTATATTTAAATTCTAAACCCTAATGTTTTGAAATGTTTCAAAACTTTCCCTCAAGTTGTGGAATTTAAAAGTTGATTAAAAGTTTAATTAGGAATGTTAAATTCTAAAACCCTAGTAATGTTTTGAAAAAGTTCAAATCACACCCTTGTGGTTTATTAATTAATTAAGGTGTATAATTAAAAGAGGTTTAATAAATCCATAAAAGTTTTGGTTTACAATTTAATTGAATTAAAAGTATAATTGTTAAATTTGACCACCTAGTATTCTAAAAGTGTAAAATACACCCTATAGTATATATAACATTAAAAGTTTAACATTATATATATAATATATGTATGAGTAAAAGTCAGTCTTACCGTTAGTAGGCCTCATTCATGAAGCTGGTCTATAAGGGGTGTTTAAGGAAATTGCCTATAATATGGCGATTGAATGGGTATCCACTCTTACCCACCGCACTCTTGACTAGTGGAGGGTCGTTAGCTGAATGGGTAGGATAGGACAAAACCTTCCATTATAAGTATGATGAAGTACAAAAGTAACTAAATGTTTTTCAAATTCCCAATCTTAGTTACTTAGGCAAAAGTGAATTGATGCAATTCCATGAAATTACACTTTGTGCCCTTGCGAAGACGTTAGTGGAGTGTGTATGGTTTACCGTCACACTAAATGGTTCTAAGCAAAGGTAGCAAAGAATGACTCAATGTTTTTCATATTTCGGTGGAGCGTGTGTGGTTTACCGGCACATCGAATAGGTGACTGTAACATGTGAGGGCACCATGTAAGTTTGCATGGTTATTCACACCCGCTTTGTGATCCTCGGCATCCCAGTCACAAACAAGAGGGGCATATCGAGATTTAAACATGCCATTGAAATGTTCAATGAATCTCAAAGGATCTAGGAGTTTTCATAGATTTAAAAATTAAATTTATTTTTCGTTTTTCATGGTGGAAATTAGTGAATCGTCATTCACTTACCTTCAAATATTTTGCAACTAGATTACGGCATCCCTTTTCTAGGTTGTAGCGTATTGTGTTGGGTCCTAGCCTTAGTATCTCATTTGGGTGATTTACTAAGGACTCAATCAATCAACTAACTTGAATTCGTTTTCTCCCGTTTTGTAGATGTCAAAGTTCGACAACTATGGTCTTCCCAAATCCCGTGGAGCAAGCATTCCACATGAAGATGGTATTCCACGATTCGATTGAGGAACAAGAAATCATGCGTCACTTCCTCCACCTCCTCCAATTGTTCTCCCTAACCCACAAGATCGAAGAATTGAAAGGTTCAATATCACTAAGGCCCTATTGGAAATGCAACATGAAGATGGTAAATCCGTGTGTGCCCACGTTCTAGGAATGAAATCACACATTGATAGGTTGATAATGTTGGGTGTGTCATTCCCGAATGAGTTGGCTGTAAATTGGGTTTTGCAGTCATTTTCTGAATCATATAATGAGTTCAAAAGAAGGTATTATATGATGGATCATGACGATAACCTCATTGACCTAACTTACATGGTCATTGCTGCTGAATCAGAAATGATTTGGCGAAGCAATGGAGCGTATTTGTTGGGAGAGTTAACCGACCATGCTTCCGAGGACGTTCTAAGAGAAGCGACCTGTGTTTGCTGCCAAGAGAAAGGGCGTTGGATAGAAGTCTTCCCCAAGATCCTGAAAATTCCAAAGATGGGAGAGTCAAAGAGTATGACTGCGCTTCAGGTAAAATCCACTATCTAACTTCGTTAAGTTCCTATTCATTGATTCAAAATACATGATGTGATAAGATTGCATTTAAATGTTTTTGCAGGATCATTGAAAAGAAAGGAAGCTTGGTGAAAGAGCAAGATGAATCTAATCACAAGAAATGGATCTTGATCGCATGGACTTGAAGATTAGATTTTGAGCTTAGATAGTTATGATAGAGTTGTTAGAAATTTTCTTTTACATAGTTTTCAATGGATTTTGCATTGTAAGGACAAATGTTTTCCGCTGCTTTTATAAATAAAATAAATTTTCGTTTGACTTATTTATTTATTTGTTTATTTCCTTGCAATGAAATCGTTATGAAAATTGGTGTTTGCATATTTCTACAACAAATGGATATGATTTTTATTTATGGTGTTTATGGAAAAGTCGAGAATTTACCAAATAGGGAGAGTTTCTCATCGCCCAAATTTCAATTGGACAGAAATTTGGAATCACGCAACTTGGTTGCATGATGAATGAGAAATTTCATATTTGGAAATTAGACTAATTCGTTGACAAAGTGTCAAGTGAAGGACTAGGAGATCGAGTACACAAAGTTGTGTGATGGTCAAAGTCCACCATAATAGTAACAAGACATTCATCATGATTTACTAAAAGTTTAGTAAATATGATTATACTTATAAGATTAAGTGTAATTCGGAATTGATTAAAAAGGTTTAAATCAATAGCAAAACAAATAAGAAGAATCAAGTAGGCAGAAAGATAAAAGTTTCTCCATTCTAAGAAGAAGGGAGTGTAGCTTTTATGCTTTATGATAGGTCTTAATGATTAAGAACCATATCTTAATTGATCCTCTAAGTGAGTCTTAGCACAATTGTATGTCTAAGAAGAGGAATCAAGAATTGAAGAAATGGTTAAATCAAAAGGTCAATCGTACTTCGTTCCTATAACAAGTCTTAAAGTTAAGATTGTGACGTCGAGTGAAAAAGTATTAATAAGGTTTATAACATTCATCAAATGTGGAAAGTTGTGATGTCTTGGATAAGACAAAGACCAACTAGGACCAATTTATGAAGTTTTTTTTATAAAAGCTACACTAACTCTTGAATATTTGTTCTGTCAAGAAATGGTTCTTGACAAAGAGAATCTTATATGTCAAGGAGTCAGTGGGAGTCTTATTGGTCTTGAAAGGTTTCAAGAATAAATCAAATATACCTTATCGATTGTCACAACCCAAAACCACGAACGGCGGAAACGTTCAGGGGTGGAGGACATCATGTACAGTATCACAACAGTGTAATATAATAAACAAGCAACAACATCATCCATTGCATTATAAGTAAAGTTTTAATACATGTGTGTTCTTTCATTGTATTAAGACACCAAAATATACAATCAAAATGAAATATGAGACTTGTCTGCTCCGTCTTCTCAAAACCTGGCCTCCGTACCTGTCTACTGATGACTTGAGAATACAAGTTATTTTGAAAGCGACTATCAGCTTTAAAGCTGGTGAATTCATAAGTATATAAGTGTCATTGCCTTATTTGTGAAAATCTGTTATGAAGGCCATGTAAATCGTTAAATGAAAATGTTGATGTAAGTATGAAAAACCCTAGAAAATCCCTTATTTCCTATCAGTTTGAGATGTAGTCTTCAACCAAGACCCAAATGTTTTGTTTGTAAAATGATAGTTTTTCCTTTCTATTGACTAGTACTAAAAGTGCTTAGTCTAACTCATCATTTATGTGAATATATCACAAAATAAAGTAAACAGGAAAAAGCATAATCATGTAAGTGTTATCCCTGGGTGACCAGGATTAACACGACATCGCCGAAGCGAAAGGTATACCCGATGAACATCCGAAGATTGTCCACTCACCCTCTGTAGCGGCAGCAGGGTGGAGGGCGGGTTAATCCCATAACAGCGTTAACCTAATGATCATCCGAAGAGTTTCATCTCATCCTCTGTTGCAACAGGAGATGGAGGCATGGTTAGTTCCGTAACTAACTCCTAATATCATAAACAACCTTAGACATCTGTAGATGTTCATCACCCATTGTTGCTAACAGCTGAGTTCCGGAATGGTTAGTCCCGTATAGACATCCCATTGAACTGGGATAGGCAGGAAAATTTACACAGAAGGTACGAATAAATCTTCCTAATAACTCTAGGTACAAGTATCCACGTAAGTGAATACAGGATAATGTATCTAAGTAACAGTATTCATGTATGGTATTCATGTAAGCGTATTCATGTATCATGTAATCCTAGGTAATTGTACTCATGTATCATGTAAGGTACCGGTATAGACTCATGAATGAACTGACTCTTGTGTGATTCCTTGTAATAGGAATAATGTTTTGTTTCTTCTAACTATCCCTATGATAATTAACTAGAAAGTAATTGGTTGTTCAAGTAGATTTATACACGCTCGATACACCAGGGTGTGGGAAACTGAACGAAGGATGGAAACTATAACATCAATACATATATATAAGAACATATGTGTATAAGTGTAGTTTTGCTCAAGAAGGTAAAAATAATGGTTTTGCAAGATATCTAGGAGTTTTGAACAATAATTAAGGGTGACTTGATGTCATTTTAATAAACATTTCAAAACTAATACTTTTGTTATCAAGGTATTTTTGAGATAGAAAGCCATTTCATGTGTCACCTTTTGAAGTATGTGAAATCTACTGAGTGAAAACATAGTTATAAAATACATAAGATTGATTTAATAACATAATGTTTTCTACTTGTATTCCCCCCCCCCCCCCCATAAAACATTTAAAATCATTTAAAACATTGATTAGGGGTATGAACTCACCTGAAGTTGGTAATTGGGATGAAGTGATGGTATAGGATGGCTAGGTGTCAAGCGAGGACTCGTTCACACACTACGATCCTAATGAACATATAATCACACATATATGCATTCAATTAGTCTTAAATCACTAATTGATAAAGTTAAGACATCCTAGGCATAATAAACACATTATATAAGTGTTATAGGCCCTAAGGATTGCATCTAAGCTAATGTGGGACAAGGCACTTGTGTTTAGGGTTCCAAAGGACCCTATAATTGAGTTTACTCCTCATATACTAACACACATGGAGTTTACGGTTGTAAACTCTTGAGTTTACGACCGTAAACTCCCAAACATGTGTGTTTGGTGTGTTTTGAAGTCTCAAATGCTTTCTAGAATTATTCTAACTTGGTGGATAAGTCCTTAGAAGGGTTTAAGGTCTAGAAATACTCCAATTAGGAGTTTACGGCCCTAAGGCCAATCCCCTTAGAGTTTACGGCCGTAAACTCTAAGTATGGTGTGTTTTTGATGCTTTCAAGTCCCTTGCACTTGTGGTATAGGTTCTAGACTTTCATTCTAAGCATATGAAGGCATTAGGCACACCTTGGTGCCCCTTTTAGGAGTTTACGGCCCAGGAACCATGTCTTGGCCGTAAACTCACTTTGTTAAGTGATTTTGATGTGGTTTTGGTCCCTCAATTAAGTGGGTAACAACTTCTTGTAAAGGTCTAGGGCTTTAGGTGTCATAAAAACACCCTTTCGTCCATTTCATTGGAGTTTACGGCCTAAGATACACTTGGGCCATAAACTCTCCTTTGTTTGTGTTCTTTGATGTGTTCAATGCCCTAGATCTAATGGGAACAAGTCTAGGTAATTGTCTAAGGCTTTAGGAGCCTTAAAAGTACCATTTAGTGTTTGAATTTGGAGTTTACGGCCTATGATAATCTAGGGCCGTAAACTCCCAAACTTGGGTGGGTTTTGGTTGTTTTCTTGTTCCTAACTTGCATACATATGAGTCTAAGGCTTTAGCATAACACAAGGGTCGGTTTTGGCTTCGTTTCGGGAGTTTACCGCCCAAGAACACCTTGGGGAGTAAACTCCTAGATCTAATGATTTAGCCATCTAAATCATGTTACAAGCATCTAATAAGCATTCTAACACTACTAGAAAGAGGTACTCACGATTTGGGATAAAAACCCGAAGATCCGTGAGAGAGAAAATGGCTTTTCTCTAGTTGGAAATGTGAATAATGAATGAATTTAGTTCAGAATTCTATTTATAGTCCTGAGATATTTTGCCAAAAAATATTTTTATTCCTGAAATGAACTCTAATGTAATAGAGTGTTGGAATAACAGTGTTGCACAAAACCCTAGTGCACCCACTCTCCCGATATTTCCTGAAGTGAAAACCCTGATTTACTCAAACTTACGCGAAAAGTCCGAAAATCAACTGTGACTGCTATAACTTCTATTGAAGTGATATAGTTTGTACAAAATGGAAATTTCGGGTTGTCACATCGATCATCACAAGCACACGAGTTGAGGTTTACTACCTATCGTGTTGACATTATTTTGTTTCTGTGCTGTTTCCAATTGAGTTAATTATGCATGTGAGTTCTATGAGTTCTCATTTTGAATGCATAAAAGGCAAGGCACCTTGATCAATGAAAGGTACATTGATAGGAAAAAGGTGAGCCGCTTAACTACTTGGAAGACGTGGGGGGCAGCTGTGCTACCATAAGGCAAGAAATCAAGATTAAAAGAGTTCGGTCCATATAAGTTTGAATTTGTCGTAAACTTTGGTTTTGACAAATTCACATGGATAGGAACATATACACCATTAAAATCTAAGTGTCATAAGATTTCCTCCTTCATGAAAATGATTGTGAGGAAATGCTTTCACTAAGAAAGATTTTAAGAAGATACTGATTGTAAAGTTGCATTCTCGAATTCAATTATGGTTACGGTATCCCTTTCCATGATTTGAATTGTGAGGTTTAGCAATTAGTCTTAATTGTTTAGACACACATATGAACTATCTAAAGCAAAGGTGTATAAGCTTAAGAGGCCTTGATAAAAGATTATCAAAGCATTAAGTATTAGAAACATGGACTTAAGAAATTCAATAGGTATTGTTTTTCTGGAAGTTAAGATGTTTTGAATACATGTCGAAGCTAGTGGGAGCATAAATGTTATGTTTTATAATAATCATCATGATAGTGGGAGCATAAATGTTATGATTGTATGATTATTAAGGCAAGTATTGCAAGTTGGCAATATTAATTATAGAAAACAAGAGTTATACCTTGCAAAGTAGTAAGGGTTGTAAAGTTGTTTTGCTATAATTAAGGGAGAGAATATTATGCTTCGTTTCAAATCTAAAGGCTTAGGTTGAGAAATGTTAATAAATTTAGTCAAAGGTACATAGTGTGTTCTTAAAATTTCAATTATGATTACGGCATTCCTCTTCAGAATTCGAATTTTGAGAACATAGCAAATAAAACATTATGCATCGTGTCCCATACGCTTCGGGTATAGGATCAATTGCAAATGCTTTAATATTTTACCATTCTAAAATTTTCAAAATGTCTAGCGTGTTTAGAGGGAAAAGGGACTAGAATCGGTTTTGACTAAAATAATTAAACAACTATCAAAGGACAATCCAAAGTTCGACGAGGATTGGTTGCTTGTGAGTAGTTGGAAGCATGGTATTGAATGGACCATATCGACATTATTATGAATAGAAAAGATTCTATTAAGAATGAGTTGTCAAATGAAAAATATGGAAGCGTGTCTATATTGGGAATTGAATATTGAAAATCTATGTCTAGATTAGAAACTTTTATGCAAAAGGATGTTCAAAGGAATGTACTGTGAGTGAGAGACATCATATCTAAGGAATTGTCTTGTAACAATCTCCGATAGAGGACTTTGTAATATCATTGGCAATAGTCTTTGTGACTTTGGTGCAGTGACATTACGAAAGGATGATTACATAGAATGTTAGAATCTAGCATATTCTATAAGTAGCAAGAATTTGATATTCTTACACTTATGAAAAAGGATTAGGAGTTGTGAAATGAGAATGATTGGAAATGTGCTCAATTTGGTCTATTTCACAAAGTAAGAACCATATGTAAACATTGTGTGCATGATAGGAGCATGGGAAAAGTGTAATAATTCAAGTAAGAAGTTGATTACCCGAAACGACAAATAATGAGTAATCGATATGGTGATAAATAAAAGGAGTTTTATTTATGCTCAAGGGTTTGAGGCCATATGGGATTAGTATTATTCTTGTGTTTCACATTGCATGTTTTGACTTCTTGAATAATTTAATTGGTTTAAAACAGTCAAATTATTCGAACGGGCTACATTCGTTCATATGTTAGAAGTAGGTATGAATGAAGATTGTCGTGGATTGGTGTGTGGATTGTCAAAAAGAGTATTAGACATAAGCAAATGTTTGTTGCAACCTTCATGAGTGCTTATGAATATGAATTTGAGCATTGGATTAAACCCACGCTCACTTGGATCACTCCATGAATTGTATCACGAGTGATTGGTGAGATGATAATATCTTATATTCTTGAAACCGAGATGTGTGAGTTGTATCTTGCAAATCGGTTGCACATTGATAACATGTAAACGCACTAGTAACTTGGTGTTATGAAACATATTATTATGTGTGATTTGGTTAGTGAGTGCAAGCAAGCATTGTATCAAAGTTTATCCGTTCCTTTTATTCGAAGTAGAATAAAAGCGATATCTTTGGGCCCCTCGATGATTTAGTGATGACAAACGTAAATGCTCGGCCGGGCTAGGGCTAATTTGATTTGTTCAATTAGTCAGTCGTCATAAATCGGAAATCAAGAAATAGTACAAAGAGAATGATTAGAAATCATATCTCATACGATATCTAGAATGGAGGAATATATGATCCCTTATCTAAGGACACGCGTATCTGATAGGATCAGAGTTGACAGCGGCTTTGGAAAGCTACGATTGCAGATCAGGATCTGAAGTCATACGCAGAATAGTTTTTAGACTTATCCAAGTGGGAGACTGTTGGATTAGTGTCTAAGTTCATAACTATTTTGGTATGTACTTGACCCGATGGTGCATGGTCCTTTTGGGTTGCCTTCACCAAAGCAACTTGATAGGATGAATTATGGAGAGAAAGGATTAAATATGATTTATTAATATATTATGGGAATAATATATTAAAGGAGAAATCATATTGTTTAATTAATATTAGTCAATAATTAATTGGTAATTAGTTTTGTGACTAAAAGAGATTAATTAAACTTAAGGGACTGGAATTGTAATTATAAGATAATTGCAATTTGGGCCATGGCTTGCCTTGTATTAAGGAGTGGACGAATTCTATGGGGAAGCCCATATGAAATCGTCCAAGGCCTTGAGGAAAGGGCTCCATGGGTTGCTTAGGGCTTAAGCATCCAATTTAGGGTTTCCTTGTTAGATAACCCTAATAGCCTTACTATATATAAGACCCTTATGACCCAAAAACGTGGCTAATGATCTTTCTAGGGTTTCACACGTTTTTGGACAGCCTCCAACCTCTCTCCTCTTCATCCTCTTGCTTATGGTGTTTGTGAGCCATTAGAGGAGTGACACTTGTGACTCTAAGCCTTCCAAAGTCAATACAAGGAGATTTGGGATTGTTATTGCTACATAACAATCAAGGTAACATTATAAATCTATTCTCATGTGAATATGATTATTTGAATGCTAGAATTAGGGTTTATAGTCTTGGATAACTTGCATGTACAATAGAGAAACCTAGATCCAAACATTAGGGTTTGTATGAGCACATAGGATGTTCTTAGGACCAAAACCCATTAGTTACTTGCTCCATTGTCTAGATACCACACATTCGACTGAGTTGTTTCATCACTTGCTAACTTCAGTTTTGGTGTCACTTTTTCTTCATTCAGGAATAGATCCTCTATTGCTTCATTATTGTCAAAAGATGCAAATAATAATGTCGGTTCAGCATGATCTTGGGTCAAATTTGCTTCATGGTTCCTTTCACGTCTTGGGTTTCTACACTCTGAGGCATAATGCCTAAATTCTTGACAGTTATAACATTGGAGTTTGCTTTTGTCGTGACTGTTAGATGACCCTTGATTTCCTTCTCGTTGTTGTTTAGCTACGCCTCTTCCATGGCCTCTTCCACGACCCCTTCCATGGCCTCTACCACAGTTGCTACAGTTGTTCCATCTGCCACGACTTCTTCCACGACCTCGTTGATTGCTTGGACTGTTATGGTAGGATCTGTGAGAGGATTTTGAGTCTTCTTCACTTTGCTTCTTGTTTCTTTCAGACCACTCTTGGCGAGTCAATAGAAGATTCTTTTCTTCAACTTCACTATGCCCTCGGATTCTCTCCTCGTGAGCTTTCAACCTACCAACAACTTCTTCAATAGTCATCTTATCAAGATCCGCGAATTGCTCAATGGTTGATGCAATCTGCAAAAAATTTGATGGAACTACCCGTAGTAGCTTCTTCACTACATAAGATTCCTTAACTTTGTCACCTAGGGTCCGAATATTGCTTACAATATTGTTTATCTTCATAGCAAACTCATCCACTGTCTCCATCTCCTTCATACTTAGAACTTCAAATTCTTCTTTTAACTTCTGCATCCTTGCTGTCTTTACTCTATCAGCCCACATGTACATGATTTTTAGAGTATCCCATGCTTCCATTGTTGTTTGTTTTTCTACCAACAACAACAACATATCTTCTGGGATTCCTTGATAGATGGCTGCAAGTGTCATCTTATCTTTTCTAACTTCAACTACATCTTCTGGTTTACTGGGCTCTACGGCTTCCCAAACACCTTGTGCTTGCATGAACACTTTCATTTTAATAGCCCATGCAGCATAATTGTTTCTTGACAACATAGGATAGTGCAGTGTAATATGCCCATCCTTCTTGTTCCTTGACGAATCTCCCATGGATGCAGATCGGGGTTGATATTTTGGCATAAACTTGGAGCGCTCTGATACCAAATGTTGGTTTATTACCTTCTTTAATCACTTTTTTAAGTAGAAAAATGAAAATATAAGAAACTTCCTTGGTTTCGTGTGTATGTGTAGGAAGTGAAGAGAGAACAAAAACAATGCCAGCAACCAACGAGACTTCTGTTCTTTGTCTCCTTTTTCTTTTAAACATACTTAATACAAAAGGAACATACATTAAAGCTAGATAACTACTTCTGACTTTTTCAACTACAACTTTAAACAAAACATTAGGCTAAGGGGTATGGTCACACCCAGCCTACTCAAAAAATGACACCACATCAGCGCCACATCACCTGCACTACAAACCCACCACCAACCTACTATCTCTTGGAAATGACCACCACTCTACATCATTTTTTTCTTTTTCTTTTTCTATTTTTTTTTACATTAGAATAAATCAAAAAATAATTATTAAACAAAAATAAAAACATAAATATTAATTAAAAATATTTTACATTAATTTAAAAAACATAAATTTAAAATCTACATTACTTAAAAAATATAATAATTTAAAACATAAATTACAAAAAAATAATAATAAAAAATAAAAACATATAAAATATTACTCGTCGTCGTCATCCTCGTCGTCATCACCGTCGTCGTCATTCTCACTGTGTTGCTGGAATTGCATTTGCCGTATATGCTCAGTCAAATCATAACGTAAATTGTGATGTTTTTCACTATTTTGTATTTCCAAAAGTCGTGTGAAGTATGCAGGGCTGCCGACTTGTATTACTGCAGGTGAGTTAAGAATATCTTCCGGATTATACATACAAATAGCCCTACCCTCTTCTTCAATTATCATGTTATGTGAAATAACACAAGCAGTCAACACCTTCATCAATTTCGCCCTATCCCATGACCGTGTCGGATGTTTGATAATGTGCCACTTTCGTTTGAGGACCCCAAACGCCCGTTCCACATCCTTCCTTGCCGATTCTTGTGCTAACTTGAACAATTGTCGTTTTTCATCAGCCGGAAATGAAAATGACTTGACAAACGTAGTGTACTATGGATATATCCCATCACCAAGGTAATACCCATAATTATATTGATGTTTATTCACAACAAACGGCATGTTTGGTGCGTTACCCTGCAAAATATCATTAAATATTGGAGAGGCTCCAAGCACATTCAGGTCGTTGTTTGACCCCGCCATACCAAAGAATGCATGTCAAATCCATAGGTCATGTGTTGTAACGGCCTCTAGTATAATATTCGGGACGCCATGATCACCTCGTGTGAATTGACCTCGCCATGCATTGGGACAATTTGCTAACTCCCAATGTGTACAATCAATGCTGCCAAGCATTCCTGGTAAGCCATGTTTAGCTTCATGTGTGGCATATAATTGTTCGATATCATTTCTAGTTGGATGCCGCAAATATATGTCACCATAAAGCTCTATGACATACTCACAAAAAAGATAAGCACATTCTCGTCCAGTCCTCTCAGACATTTTCAGATACTCATCTGAAGCATCTGCTGCTATGCCGTATGCCAATTGTCTAAGGGATGATGTGCATTTTTGTAGGGTACTAAACCCACGTTTACCTCTTGCATCCCATCTCAATTGGAAAACTCATAATTGTTTTCCAAATCTCTAGCAATACGTAAAAATAAATTTCTACTAATACGAAACCAGTCTTCAAATTTTGATAGGTCATACAAACTATCAGGGGCAAAGTAATCACGTACCAAAAGCTCATGTGCCGCCATACGATCCTGAACTATCGAAATCCTATGCCTCTTCTCGGTATTTGTACTTTCGCCTCTTTGTTGCACCCTATTGCGTGCCGCAGACAACAACGTGTGCAACACCAAATCATCTTCATCAGAGCTATCATCATCGGATGAAGAAGAAGCAATCGAACCTGCAAAATTATTCATATCTATGTTTGAAAGTGTGATTAATAGAGGGAATAGAAATATGTTTGTGATGTGAATGGAAATGTGTTTGTTTATATGTTGTGTATGTATTTATATATGTGTATAAAGTGTTGTTTTAATTTTTTTTTTTAACTTGGTAACGGTCAAAAAGAGAGAAACGGTCAAAAAAAATTATCCACAAATTGAACCAAGCGTCTTCGTCCATGATTCCCACTACGCCACAAAGCACCTACGCGCGCCTGGGGCGGTGTTCACCCGTAGGTGGCCTTGCCACGTAAGCCCCACGCATAGGTTTGATTACTCGATACCATTTAGCCTTAAGATGGCAATAACCTTCATTAAAAGAAAAGAGTCAAACACTCAAACTAGAGTAGGAATGATGAAAAAATTTGACAGCCCAAGGGAGCACACGTGCTTGCAACTTGCTTCAATTTTTCTTTTCTTATATAATAAATACTAGTTTATAACTCGTGAGAACCATGGTTATAAAATTAATTAAATTTTCATATTAAAAAAATAAAATTATTAAACAATTATTTTAAATAAATAATTATTTAAGTGATATTTTTTAATTATATAAAATTATAATCATTGATTTAAATAAATACGTGAAGTTATATCGTCTTATAATCTGTATTAATTTTATTTTATTTTTCAGTGTAATGTTATTAATAATATATAATTTGAGTGAGAAAAATTTAAAATTGAAGAATCAATTATTAATTTAATATAATTAGAGTGAGAAATTTTAAATTTGAAATAAATAATCAATTATTAAATTAATGTAATTAGAGGGGAATTTAAAATTTAAATTTAAAATGGATAATTAATAAGTTGACAAGTGGCATGATAGATGATATATAACATTAATGACGAGTTCTAATTGTAGGACACTTGTCAATAGAAGATTAAACCTATTCTTTTATTAGAATAGGGAATATGGATTATTATAATACTCTAAAGATTTGATCCCAGTAATTATGGTGCCTTATTTGTGTTTCTTTGCTTCTCTTCGTCTCTTTCGTTTGCAGCCAAAAGTAGACGCCATACTATTTCTTTTTCTTTGGCTCACGGCTGAAGACACTACAAGGATCGTACACTATGCTGACGACAATTTTGAGCTCTGTCCAGACGACTTGTCGTCGGTAAAGCCTATAGAGACGACTGCAAGCTGTGAGAGGAAATGGTGAGGCGACTGCAAAATGAAAGCTGAAAGGGGGTTTTGTTATCAGGGAAACCCTATACCGACGACATGTCGTTGGTATAGGTCGACCAAAATGCCGTCGTATAGCTTTAGTTCATTAAAAAATGAAATAAAATTAAAAAAAAAAAAAAAAAAGATTTCACGCGGATCGGGGCCTCCTTTTTCCGACGACATGTCGTCGGTATTGCCTCGCAAAACGACATCGTTCCCATGTTCTGCAACACGGATTAAAAATAAAGGGAAATTAAATTTTAATCAACCTATACCGACAACAAGTCGTCGGAATAGGTCGCATAAAACGACATCGTTCCCATGTTCTGCGACACGGATTAAGAATAAAGGGAAATTAAATTTTTATCAACCTCTACCGACGACAAGTCGTCTGAATAGGTCGCATAAAACGACGTCGTCTCGGATTTCTGCTATAAGGAAATAAAATAAATGGAAAATATTTTTGTAGAACAATTTCCAGACGACAAGTCGTCTGTAAAGCTTTTCGATATACCGCCAATTTTTCATCTTTTCCCGTCGAGTCTGTACCGACGACATGTCATCGGTATAGCCCTTCTGGTCAAAGTTTAATGGTCAACATTTTTTTTCCTTTGTACCGACGACATGTCGTCGGTATAGGGTGACTTTTGCCGACGACATGTGTCGTCTAGATAGGTATCGTCTGCACAGGATGGAATTCTTGTAGTGAGTTTGATAAAATGCTAAGTAAAATGCCCAATTGAATGGTTATGAACTAACTTTTTTTTTTTTTTTTTTTGGAGATCATGGATAAATGTTCCTAAACTTTGGATTATATTTTTAATTATATTACTTTCCGTTATTAACTTTAGCATAGCCTATTTACTGTAGTCTCAACCTTGAACTAAAATAACACGCATGGAACTTTAGCTGATATCCAAAAACTTTTTCTTCTACCTAATACTACAGAAGATCAAACAAGGAATGGGAACTTTGGATGATAACATGTGGAAGATCCACATTGTTAAGATTCAAAACTTTTCAACGAAGTCATTGCATATTTTCATTAGAGGCTTTACATTTACAGGTACAAATACTTAGGAAATAGTTGTTTGTAAATACATGTTGTATGTTACTATAATAGATAAAAATGTTAATATATATTTTGTTTTACTGCTTTTGTGTTTACTAATGTATTTATGTTTGTTTTATCATTTTTTTAGGTTAAGGAGTTGGACCATAATCATCAAGAAATTACCCAACGACAATGTGAAACGGCCGAAAGACAATCAACCCAATTGACTAAAAGCTCCTTCGGATATTTTTGTAAATATTTGTATGTTTTTAGACATTTTTATTATGTTTTGTGGTTTAGACGATTGTTAAAACTTGTATTGTAATGTATGATTTTTAGATTTAGATTTATTGTTTTTGTATACGAATCTCAAATATAATTTAGTCATCTGTATTTATTTATTTATTGTCTTTTATTTTTATTTTGCATTATGGCCAATAAAATTTTCAATTTTTTTAAAGCTGAATATTTCCTAGGAATTTTCTGTCACCAAAATGGTCAAAAATGTATGGTTCTAAGAAATTTCTTGGATTTATATTTCCTAGGAAATCCCTCGGAAATGTATGGTCCTAGGAAATTTCTAGGAAATATATTTCCTAAGAAATCCCTTCGAAATATATATCCTAGGAAACCTCTCGGAAAAACATTTCCTAAAAAATTCCTTGCAAATACATTTCATAGGAAACTTTTAGGAAAAATATAGCCTTGGAAATACCTCAGGACTTCCGACAAAATATATCTCCTCGGAAGTTTCCTTGGAAATCCCTCACAAAAAGTTTCTTATTGAGGGTTTTTCCATATCAGGCACTCCTAGAAGTCATCTCATTCTGATTGTCTTAAACTTTCTGTTATCTCTTTAACTCCTTGGTCAATCTATATTGTTCCAAGGGTTACTTTCTAGCATCAAATAGTTTATTATTGTTGGGTATAAACCATTAAAGGCAATATACTTTGGTTACTCTTCCTTTGCATCTCGAAGAATTCGAAATCTACATCAGATGTCTTAAAGCAAATTAGTTTTATTAAAGGTTAGTAAATTTTATCAGAGGTCTTGAAGCAAATTAGTTTTATCAAAGGTCAGTAAATTTATCCCTCTATTAGTTATACATATCAATTAAGTTAAGATCCTTATAGATTTTAGAGTTTGTTTGCCTTGGATTAAAATTATGTGTTTCCGCTACCATGTTATTAATCTAGGAAGTATATATATCAGTTATGGGATATGCGAAAACCGAGATATAAAAAACTATCATGTTTTAGAGTTTGTTTGCCTTAGATTAAATACCATAATTTTGAAGGATATGTGAGCAAGGGAAAAAATCATGCATCAGTTCGATGTACATTTTCATAATTTATAGAAACTACATTTTTTTCATTATTGTCTCGTCTGTAAAAAAGAAAAAGATAAATGCAAAGAATCTTGGAAATGCAACGTCGATGCAATGTTGTGGAAACCGTTTCGAACCGGCCAATATGACCGAGACCGAAGATGAGAGTGGTTCAATAACAAACAAATTTATGTTAATTCTTGGACCTGATCAAACCGAGCATGTTCTTCAAGCACCAGGCTGAATCAAATTAGTATGACAGAAATTGTTTATTGGATTTGAATAATTTGATTTCTCTCGGCCCTTTAAAAATAACCAATTTTCAAAGCAAGTTGAACATCTCGATTGATCAGATTATCCGAAATGTACACAACTCGATGGTCAATGATGCACAACACTAGTGGGCACGTCTTCAACGCACACTGGACACTAATATAAGGCCGATATTCACAACTTGTAGACTGATATTTTTCAACTGTTATATTTATGGTTTTATAGTATAGTTCACTATTAGAATGATGATTGAACTTGAGAAATAACAACTACATAAATTTATAAAGACCAGATTAAACCAAAACCAGCCATCAAACCAGTTCAACAAAAAAAACGGTTTTTAAAAAGAACATAGAAGTTCTTGAATCTAACGGAGTTTTTAGGTACGTAATAAAAGAATCTTTTATAATTACTTGGAAAGTTGTCTATGATACACTCTTAGTACATGGGATGTATGGAAAGTGTCCCATCTAAAATTAAGCAACAAAGGAGCATATTCTTCAAGCACCAGGCTGAATCAAATTAGTATGACAGAAATTGTTTATTGGATTTGGATGATTTGATTTCTCTCATCCCTTTAAAAATAACCAATTTTCAAAGCAAGTTGAACATCTCGATTGATCAGATTATCCAAAATGTACACAACTCGATGGTCAGTGATGCACAACACTAATGGGCACGTCTTCGACGCACACTAGACACTAATATAAGGCCGATATTCACAACTTGTAGACCGATATTTTTCAACTGTTATATTTATGGTTTTATAGTATAGTTTACTATCAGAATGATGATTAAACTGGAGAAATAACAAATACATAAATTTATAAAGACCAGATTGAACCAAACCAGCGTAGATGTGTTTGGATTAAATAAAATGACTTTTGCCTAATTAATTTTTATATGTAAAGTCCCTATAAGTCACAAAAAATCATAAAATATAACTTTGTGAAACCTTTTATTTTTTTCTTTGCAAAAAATATTTCAAAAGAACTTTTTATCATCCAAACAACTTTTGATTTTTTTTAATTTTTTAAAAAAAAATAAAAATTAAAAAACCATTTAAAACAATCCCAAACACCCTCAGCAATTTCGAAATAAGTGTAGACATACCCCACCACACACCACTAGTGAAATAAGTGTAGATTTAGAGGCTTTTTAACCACAACCACCCCTCATCGGCAATTTCGAAAGCCACGTGAAGTCTCTTAACGTGGCTCCTTTAAGCATCCACTCTCCTTTGTCTTCACCAGTTCTCCCCAACACTATAAAACCCACCACCTCAAACCCTCATCCTCCACTTCAACCACCACCACCACCAGGACTACTACCACCTTCTCTCCTCCCTCGAAACTTCATCTATATTTTTCCGACATGGCTGCTTCTTCAATATTCATGGTAGCCCCCATCACAGTTTTCAAGAGAAATCCCACATTCTCCATCAGGTGCATGGCAAAGACACCACAAAGTGGTGAAACCGGGAGTTCCAAACAAGCAACCACACCAAATATGACCACTCCTCCTCCTCCACCGCCTGCACCGAAGGTCAGCTCGAAGTTCTCTGACGTATTGGCATTCAGCGGACCGGCACCGGAGAGGATAAACGGAAGGTTGGCGATGATCGGTTTTGTGTCGGCGATGGCGGTGGAAGTGAGCAGCGGTCAAGACGTGTTTGCCCAGATCGGCAATGGCGGAGTGGCGGTGTTTGTCGGCACTAGCGTGGTGTTGACGTTAGCGTCGTTGGTGCCGTTGTTTAAAGGAGTGAGTGTGCAGTCGAAGTCGAGTGGACTGATGACGTCAGATGCAGAGCTTTGGAATGGACGGGTTGCGATGTTGGGGCTGGTGGCTTTGGCTTTCACTGAATATGTTAAAGGCAGTGCTCTTGTCTAGATAATGTATTCCAAAATCCAAACTTTTCTATTACAGAATTAAATATAAAACAGGAAAATGTATATTCTTTTGAATATTTATTTGTATCATTGACCTAACATGGTTCAAATCATGAAAAACATATGTTTGATAATATAAAAGAACATAATACAGTATAAAACCAAAAACCATCAATAAATGATGTAAATTTAATTTTGTAACTATTTAATATGTTAACGATGAAACTGTTTATGAAACTGTTTAGAGATACAGACACTCGCAAAGGTTAATTATCTTCATTCTTGAAGATAACAGTCATCTTATTTATTTCACTTAAAAAAAAAAAAAAAAAAAAAAAAAAAAAAACGATTTTACGATTTTGATATTCAATGTGCCTGAGCCATCCAAGTAAATTGTTAAAAACCTCTAAATTCTTCTGTATAGCCACTCGCAAAGGTTATCTTCATTCTTGATTATACCTAATTTGATTTAATGATCTTCAGAATGCAAAATGCAAACAAACTGTTTAAAAAGATAGGTAAAAACAAATATAACGAGAAATTCGAAAAGTTAAATCACTACAACAATATCACCCGCTAAGACACTATTACCGGCGACAAATGATAGAGTTGCTGCTAAAATCCACTTCGCCGGTAATAGTGTCGCCGCTAAAGGGTTATCACTCGAATCCACGTTTTCCCTCTCCGTTACATCTAAGCCGGTTTGATCAAATATCCAATCCAACGGTTGGGTTCCTTATCCGCATTAACCTAATAACGGCGACATATGTGTTGCCGCTAAAAGTTAACAATGTCGCCACTAATAGTTAGCTAAAAGTTTAATCGGATATTATAACTTTTGATATTTAATTAATTATAATCGGATGTTTGTTATGTAATTAACGTCGACGATATTATTACCGGCAACCAAAATCTTTAATTAAAAAAAATGAAAATTGTTATTACCAGCAACACTATTATCGGTGACTGTGTTATTACCAGCGACATTGTTATTAACGGCGACACACACCATTAGCTGCAACAAATATCATTAGCGGCGACAATTTGCTCAATAGCAACAAAACAGTAGTGACGACTTATTACCGGCGACGCGTCGCCGCTATTACTATTACCGGCGACAACCCGACTTATTACCGGCGACTTTTGTCGCCGCTAATGATCGTTTTCCTTGTAGTAAATATAATATTATCACTACATAAGTAAGAGAATATGTAGCTCCTAAGGATTTACATCTCTATAGTATATTAAAAGATAGCGTCTATGAATTACAAAATGCTCGTAATGATAATTTTCAAAGAATGTTTAATTTTCTTCTTCTGATCGGACCATCAACAAAATTAGCACCATTGACGAAAAGCCAAAAATAAGTATAGGCATTATGCATGTTTAGGATAGGGTGCTAAATGAAAAGGTTACATGGATGCATTATAATTATAGAATTTATTTAAAATGTTTATAGTTATACTATTAGAGCAATGCAAATATATTAATAGGTTTTTACTATTTCGTTGACAAAATAATATTATTAAACATTATTAGAGATGATAACTTTTTTTTATTGATCATTCAATATATATATTAAATCAATATAATAGTATAAATATTTATCTTTAAGAATATTTTATTTTACCTGCATAATTTTATTTTAGTTGAAATAATAGTTATTTCTTTAATAAATAATTATTTCTACTAGATGTTACAAATGTTTATATATTATAACTACAATAAAGTTTAATATAAACTATATTTTAATAAAAAAATGATGTGTTTAAAAACAACTAATTAGATTAAGGGGTTATAAGAAACAATTTATATACATGTGGATCAACTAGTTAAACTTAAAATTAAAAATAAAAAATAAAAAAATAAAAAAATAAACTATGTTGAGGTTAACCATTGGAGATGTAACTTAATTAGAACTTCAAATTAATAGAATGATGAGTTCACAATAACTTTAAGTTATAACACAACTTAACCATTGGAGATGCTCTTAGATTTATTTTTTGGATGAATGATGATAAATTATTACCATATAATTATCATTAACTTTACCTTTTAAGTCATCATTACAATATAATTATTATTTGACCACTTTTATTATTAGTTCATTATAACACAATCAATAAATCATTATTAATTTGTAATTATATTTTTATTATTAACTTTATTCATATTGATAACTTTAAATTCATTTTTTATTAAGATAAAAAAAACAACAATAATATTGTTTTTATAATATAATCACATAAATAATACTATTAAAAATAAAATTTCAAATAAGTTTTCATTAACCTAATATCATTGATAGTATAAATAATATTATAAGAAAAATAAATTTCGAACAAATCTTCATCATTTTTTTCTTTAGTTTTAAATATTACATAACAAAAATATGAGACAAAAATAAATAACAATTAATCATCTTTAGTCCTAAAAGATATTTCCGTAGGTTTGAGTCACTTATAAATTTTTAGACGCGACTTATATATAGTTTGGAATTCGGTTGCGAACGGGTCTTTGTGGCAAATACATAATGTCGAAATAGGAGACATCGGACACTCTTCTTCTAACTGTATTATCATATAATGATTGATGTATACAAGTGCAAATGTAAGGACAATATGATTTTGAAACTATCAAGGACCTCTCCATAGAGGGAAAAGGGTTATAGTGTGACAACCCGAAATTTATTCCGTCACTGTAACCCATTTCCGTTTGTGAAATTTATTTTATTGAAATTTTCCGTTAACTTTTGGGTTAGGCAAGTCAGTTAAGATTTTTATTATGATTTCTTAAGTGTCGGAATGAAATAAAAAACACGTGAAACACCCTCGAATTCATTTGGAAAATTTTTAGTTACGACCATTTAATCAGGTACGACCATAAGCTCCGTTTAACATCGGTATTGGGTGGATCCCCACCTGGCCACAAACTCAAACCCTATTTAAGAGATTGAGTAGTCACCATTTGAAGCTTTTTCACACCCCTCATAGCTTTCTCTCTCTCTACTCTCTCTCTCTTTCTCTCTCTCTACAACTTGGGTTTTGATCGAAAAACACCCAATTCAAGCTCCAAAATCGTAAGTAATCCTTCCTAGCTTGTTGTTTAGCTTGGTATGCATGCAAATCCGTGTTTAAATCATCCAAAACCCTCAAAATCATGTGTTTACAGTTGAGGAACACCCTCAAAACTGCAAACACCCATAAGTGGGTTTTGAAGCCCCAAAACCCCTCCAAAACCCTTCTAATGCTTAGCTATGACTTAGGGACTTGCTTGAATAAGCTTAGAACACCAAAAACATGTTATTTAGGGGGTAAACATGAGTTTACGGCCCATGAACATTCATGTATCGTAAACACCTTTTTAAGGTGTTAAATTGCCCTTAAACACCTCATATGGCTTGGATTAATGTCTAGAACCTTGTACCCCTTCATGTGATGCACTAAATCATGAAAGAATGGGACAAGCATGAGTTTATGGCCGTAAATAAATATTTTTACGGCAGTAAACTCACCAAGTGTCCTTCTAGAGTCGTAAACCCCAATTCTAAGGCCATTTCAAGTCCCGATCACTTCCTAAGCCCTTGAATCAACCGTTGAAACTTGTATGCTTAACCTAGAACCACCAAAGCATGAAATGAAAGGACTAATATGAGTTTACAGCCGTAAACTCTATGTTTACAGCCGTGAACTCCCCCTAAGATCCATATGGAGCCCTAGTCACTTCCTATGCCCTAGATCTGAGTCTAGCTTACTTCCTTTGTGTAATATAAGACCTTTGAGCACCCAAAAACTCCCCACCCATGAGTTTACGGCCGTAAACTCATGAGGATATGGTATTTGGGCCGTAAACACCCCTAAGGGTTTACTCTTGAAGAGTAAACTCCTTATCAAGACCCTACACTCCTTAGATACAACCCGTATCACTTCTAACACTTGAGATAAGGTGTTTTCGCGCACCGGAGTGTATTATCTTACTTAATTAGTGGTTCAATGTCTAATTAGATACAATTATGTACCTCCTCATGTTAAATAGGATCCTCGCGTGTGTTCAGGCCCTAAATTGACACCTAGAGTCCTACCCGACACATCCTCGTCTGGTGAGTTCATACCCCTACACTTTTTCCGATTTTTTCATGTTTTCAGGGGGGGAATACAAGCAAATCATAAAGGTTTTCGTAACTTAAAATCTGATGTAATTATACGATTTTCTGACAAACTTTAGATACTTTATCCCTTTTGTAATATGTGGAGCATAAGGGACGTTTTCTGAATATAATTACATAGTTTTCAAAACAGCATGGGAACTTTTCAAACCATTCAAATTATTATAGGAATAATTTGGGATCTTTATTACTTGTTTTACGGATTCAGACTTCATGCAAAGTCAATATATATAAACTATGTCTGATTTAGTTTATCCATGTTTAATCTAAAGTATCATGTTAAATAATTACTTTGTATTTAATTATTTATACTCTACTTTGTTCCAAACGATTTCGAAACTCGATAACGACCAATTATCCTGTGAATTAGTTAATACAAGATTGTGAGATTCATCTTCGTCATACCCCTCGGGGCATCATTAAATCCACTCCGGTAGTATAACCAAAGTCTCCTGGAGTGAGAGCGTGAAATTTGTGGATAGATCTATTCGGAACTGACAATCCCACACCTAAACTGCTAGCTACAGTTAGGCGGGCACGCTTGGGGTGACAAATTTTGGTAATCACGCGACGCCTGAAGAAACATCAAGGAGGTCATCAGTCATATTAGTATGGTTATACGACTCACAATACATATTAAACAAACTAACTTAGTTCACGGATTTCTTTCTTTCTTTCTCCTATAGTTTTATTTATGTAATAAAACTACCTACTTTCGTACTGGAGGGTAATCCAGGGATCATACTTATGGTTTTCTTATCTTACCGGTGATAACCAGGGTTTTTCTTATCTTATGGAAATCGACAAACTTCGTTTATTAGAAAATATGAGATTTTCGTGGGAAACAACTTTTCATAAAACCAGAGGAAACACATTCTTTTACCAGAAACAAACTGCTCATGAACTCACCAGCTTTATGCTGATATTTCTAAAACTGCTTGTATTCTCAGGTTCACGTTAGACAGGTATCCCGCTTTCTTTTGGAGAAGATGGAGCGTATAGAAGTTTCGTCTTTACTTTTGTTATACTTATGCATATATAAAACATGTATTACTTTGCTTTCAAACAAACGTAAATATTCCTATGCAATGTAATGGTTGTGTTTATTATGCTTACTATGTACATTGGTTGTGATATTTTACATGACGTCCTCCGCCCCGGAACGTTTCCACCATCGGTTTCGGGGTGTGACATATAGAGCCTACTGTGGTAAAAATTAGACGATCAGAACAAACCTATTGGTTATTAGGATACATGTCTCAGGCGTAAACATATAGTGTTCTAGTGGTGTTGTCCTTTCTCTCATGATGAAAAACAATGAATCAAGTACTCAATCACATCCAACGAAAACTCAAGAATAGTCTTCATATGAAGTCAATAACTCATCATATAATTGTCGACGAATGAAAAGTCACTCATCTTCATCATACCTGAGATAAACGACTACGGATCGAACATCACAATTTCCATCACCTAATACATTTTGTATACACTTGATGCACAGATATCAATAATATTCATAATTTTAAACTTATTTTATTAAGACAAAAAAAAAACAATAATGTTTTTATAATATAATAATATAAATAGTATTATAAAAATAATTTTTCAAATAAAATTTCCAAATTTTTTTATGGGTTGTGCTGTAAGTACCCCTTAACAGATTTTACCCCCCCTCCCCTAACGTCAATCTAATCAACCTTTTACATTTGATTTGACATCATTTTTTTTCTTTTTCTTTTTTTGTTTTTTTTTTCTTTTTGTTTTTTGTTGTTTTTTCTTTTAATAATAATAATAATAATAATAATAATAATAATAATAATAACAATAATAATAAGAATAATAATAATAATAATAATACTACTGATAATAATAATAATAATAATAATAATAATAATAATAATAATAATATTATTAGTATTATTATTATAATAAATTTCGATAACCATATAAAATTCGGACAACATTATAAATTCGGACAACATTATAAAATTTGAATTTAACGACTATATAAAATGAAACAAAAGTAAAGTTTGTTTTCAATCCGCATAACGCACCATGCAAATGTAAATAACGAACTAATTAATATATTCGTGGTAAATAAAGAAAAACTTTGCTTTTGTTCCGTTTTATATAGTCGTTTGAATTTTATTATGTCGTCCAAGTTTATAATGTCGCACGAATTTTAAAATTTCATCCGAATTTATAATGTCATACGATTTTAAAAACTGATATATAAAATATAAAAAAAAGAATTAAAAACCGATTTTATATAGTCGTTCGAATTTATAATGTCTTCCGATATATTAAATGTTGTTCGAAATTTATTATAATAATAATAATAATAATAATAATAATTATTATTATTATTATTATTATTATTATTATATTAAAATATATAATAAAAAATAATTAAAAATCGATGTCGTGTGAATTATAAAATTTTGTTCAAAATTTATAAAAATAATAATAATAATAATAATAATAATAATAATAATAATAATAATAATAACAACAACAAAAAAACAAAATAGGAAAAAAAAACAAAACAAAACAACAAATGACAAAAAATCAAATCAAAGGGATAGAATTGAAAAAATAAGAGGCACTTATAGGAAACCCTTTTTTTATCTTTGTTTTTAGTGGTAAACTCACAAAATTATTTTTTTTTCTCTATTACCATAAACCTAATTTTTATAAAACTATTTATTTATTGCTGTTTTTTGTTATAATATGCTATTAATTTTTTTTAAAACGTACCTTTTTACATTTAAGAGTGCAGTTTTTTTTAATAAAACGTGCAATTTTGTTCTAAAAAGTGCAGTTTTTTTAAATTTGTAGTTTTTTTTATTAATTACAACTTTTTTTTTACATGATGCAGTTTTTTTTTATAAAGAGGGTAGTTTTTTTTTTATAAAAAGTGCAGTTTCACATAAAATACACAGTTTTTTTTTTTAAAAGTTCAGTTTATTTGATTAAAAATTATAGTTTTTTAATAAAAAGTATACTTATTTATCGATTTATAATTCTATAAAATATTAAAAATAAAAAATATTAGCTCATCAATAACAAAAAATGTTAGACTTTAATTTATTACCCTGAGCTAAAAAAATAATAAAACAGAATTACATATAGTGATATTGTTAACTAAAATTGAAATAAGTAATATTAATAATAGTAATAATATCTCCTATCTAATAAACAAAACCATATCTCCACGTGAAACTTCAAAACATCAGAATTCTGCAAAAGTTAAATACCTATTATACCCCTACTTGGTTTCACATTGAATACAATTCGATATCAAATCCATATAACGCCCTATTTTGCTTCAATTTTGTTTCCAATTTTATCGGTGATAACAGCTGTAGCCATTAAATCAAATTCTGCAAATACCTGATTAATAGAATGTTATTATGGAATCTGATTTCTTATATAAGGTATGATATCAATCAATCGATTACATTTAATTAAAATTATTATGTCAATTATTATATTATGTCGATTATATAATCTGCTCAATATATACTTGAAATATATGATATCAACGTTCCTTTACAGCATCATGTTTCCAAGGTATTGCATCATCGACAATTCAGTTTTTTGATCTTCAATCACACAGTACAATCCTTTTGGTAAGTTTCTTCTTTTCAATGTGTATATGTATTTGTTTTCTCCAACTAAATTGTATTTTGTAAGTCCCTGTTTCCCACTCATGGACAGAACACGACGAATTTGAGTTAGCGTATTGATCTTTGACTGGAATGAATACAATTAAAACGATAATTGTTGTCCCTTCCTAACGTTCTAGCATGTTACTGCTGCTATTTATGTTGTTTAACATATGATTGTTCTGTCTGTATATGTTTACGGTGGTTGATCGGTCATTGCTTCTTAAATTTTGAACTTGATTACTGATCTGGATTTACCCCTGCCATTATTGTCGTATGTTACTGTTGCTATTATGTTGTTTAACCTATGATTGTTCTATCTGTAAATGTTTATGGTGGTTTATCGGTCATTGTTTCTTAAATTTTGAACTTGATTAATGATCTGGTTACTTCAAAAAAATATTTGAAGTTTTCTGTAATACATATTTTTTGAAGATTATAAAGTGATTTTAAGCAAATAAGAAAACTTACAAATGGATTTTCTGGGTTGAATCTTGATATGCCTTTTTATGCCCCTCTATTTAGACATAAAGAAGTCATGTCGAGATAAGACCATGAAATTACCAATCAAATAAAATGTCAAAATTAATTTATTTTATACGGACTTACAAAAGGCTACAATACTTTGGTTATCCCAAATTATGATTTGTTAAACTGTTGGTTGAATCATTGTAAACTGTTTGTATTTTATGTGTTTTAATAATTGAAAATTGTTTATTTTAATAGTCCAGGGACATAATGATAATTTTCTGTAAAGGGGTATATAGTTTGTGTTTTTATGTGTCTTTCAGTGTTGTTTTCTTTGTTTGAATGTTTGAATATACTTTATTGCATTATTGATTTTGTTCTTAGACTTTATTGCATAATGGTAATTTTCTTCCAGTGTTCTAATACTTTACCATGATTTTGCTGCCATTTTTAGGGATAAATGCAAGAAATAGCAATAAACTTCTCTTTATCATGAATTATAGCATTCTCCTTTCACATGCTTCTGTTACGACATTGGATTTTTAGTTTCTTTTTAATTTAAAATTTATATTTTTAAGGCATTGTAATTTGAACGATAAACCAATTGTATTGAACAAGTGTCGATTCATTGTGTAAGACATAAGCAAAACGAAAATAAAACTTCTAAACTCAGCTTTACTTGGAAGCCTTTAAAGAACATAAACATAAATAGATTCACGTGACACAGAACTTCAGCCGGATAACACCAAAAATATAACTAAATCTAAAATCCACATTTCACATGGTTTGTAGCCTCTTAAGAAATGTCACAATAAAACTAATACCCCCGCCCATTTGTTTACACCTTGTGCACTCAAATTACATATGAAGGAGGTACCAATGCAAACAAGCAAGAAGCTTATTTTCAAAATTATTTATTATACTAATGCTCTAGCAACCTACTTACATAATCTTTCATGATTAAACTGTTGGTTGAATCATTGTAAACTGTTTGTATTTTATGTGTTTTAATAATTGAAAATGCTCCATACATTTTTCGACTTAGCGGTCAAAATTATCATAGTATCGATAGCCTTTTACCGGAACACGGATTTAAACCAAAATTCTCTAAGTTGTACATATACGATACTTATAATGAGATCGCAAATAGACGAACGTGTTTTGGGTACACTTTTCACAATTATCACATTAATAGATATATTATTCATTAGCTTTAATTTCTTTATTTATCTTATGTTTATATGTTCATCTTACTTGCAGTGGAGCAAATCAACGATCTATATCAAATTCTTTTGTTCTTGATAATGTTATTATACAAGATTTGAAGTTGATGTTAGATTCAAATGATGTCTTGGTTCAGTCTTATAGAATGGCTAGAGATTGTTTTCATGAAAACCCTCATGTTGATATCAAATTGAGAATTATTGGAAGAAGGGACCAAGATGGAAGGACATACAACTTATCATCTGCTTCTGAGGTTGCCGCTTTAATTGTTTGAGATATTGGTGATTTAATTGATAATAGAGATATTGTTGTTCAAACTTCAACTGGCTCTCTAAGGCGTATTAGTGAATTACATCCATCATACCTTCCTCTTCAGTATCCACTACTGTTTCCATATGGTGATGATGGTTACAGGGTTAACATACCACATCGAGGTATTACACCTTCAAGCAACAGCAAGCAGCCCAACTATACAATGAGAGAATTTTTTTCCTTATAGAATACAAGATAGGGATCAATATTTTTCACTAATTCTTAATTCAAAAAGGTTGTTCCAACAGTTTTTGATCGATGCTTATACTATGATCGAAAGTGAAAGATTACATTTCATAAGGAGCAAACAACAAATTCTTAGATGCGAGTCTTATGAGAATTTACGTAATCAACAGACCTCGAGAATAAAGATATATCCAACGTCGGACAACCTGTTATCTTACCTTCTTCATTCACTGGCGGTGCACATTATATGATGCAAAACAACTTTGACGCCATGTCCTTATGTAAATGGTTTGGATATCCTGATTTCTTCATAACCTTTACATGTAATCTAAAATGGCCTGAAGTTAAAAAGTTTCTTCATAACACTTCACTGCATCCAGACGATAGACCTGATATCTTATGTAGGTTATTGAAAATAAAGCTTGATGCTTTTATTAAAAACATACGAGAAAATAAAATTCCCGGCATCGTTCAAGCAGGTATTCAAAGTTGTTGTTTAATTCAAATTTTTTTATAATGATTTTTTTGTTTCTTAACATTTTTTATTATTTGCAAATATACTTCATCCAATACAAATCATATATTATTTGTCAAATTAATTTGCAGTGGTCTATACAATTGAATTTCAAAACAGATCATTGCCACATAGTCATATATGGCTATTTATGCATGTTGAATCTAAGTGGCCTACTGTTGAATATATTGATCCGATTATTTCTTGCTGAGATTCCAAATATCAATGAAGATCCAGAGTTGTATTCACTTGTAAGTGAATTCATTATACATGGTCCTTGTGGAGCAGAAAATATGAATTGTCCATGCATGCTTAACAAGCAATGGTCCTTGGAAACCTAATGATAGGTTGTGGAAGCCAAGGAAAATTGGACGTTCATTAGGAAGGATTCACTCCGTTTCACCTAAACTTGGCGAAGTCTACTTCTTACAGATTCTTTTAAATAAAGTGAAAGGTCCAAAATCATTTGAAGAAATTCGTATTGTAAATGGTGAAGAATTTCATGCTTTTCGCGATGCATGTTACGCTTTGGGCCTTTTAGATGACGATAAAGAATACGTTGATGCAATTAAGGAAGCAAGTCATTCAGGTTCCTGATGAATGTATGCATGTTTAGTTATACTTGTTGTATTCGTGATACTTGTATGTGCTTGGTAGGGAGGTGAGTGTGGTCGGGATCCCATATCTCATCACTAGCTGAGTGTGGACGGGGTTCCATATCTCATCATTAGCAGAGTAAGGGCGGAGACCATGATAGGCGAAGCCTTAGGACTGGAACATATAGTATTGTGTATGATTCATTATGTTCGACCAATAGGACCGGTACCAGAGATGAGACCAGCTCAATAACGAATGTTTATGTTAATTCCTAGACCAGTTCAAATCGGACATATTCTACCAACACTAGGTTGAATCGGTATGATATATATGGTTTATTGGACTTTGATAATTTAATTTCATTGGGCCCGTTAAAAACAAAAAATTTCAAACAAATTAAACATCTCAATTAATCAAATTATCTAGAATGTACATAACTCGAAGTTTGATGACGCACAACACTATTGGGCACGTCTTTGACACACACTAGACAACGGTATGAACAGCGTGTAGACCAATACTTATCAATTGTTATGTCTATGGTTTTATAATATAAGTTCACTATAGAATGATTTACGTTTATGGATGTCAGATTTTTGGTTTTGTATATATATATATATATATATATATATATATATATATATATATATATATATATATATATATATGTATATATATATATATAAGAAATAATAAATAATTATAAATTTATAAAAACTGGATTGAATCGGTTAAATTGAACTAGTCATAAAACGGGTTCAACTAAAAAAACCTATTTTTTAAAAGAACTTGGAAGGGGTGTTTTTAGGTAATAAAACAATCTTTTATAATGACTTGGAAAGTGGCGTATATTATGAGACCAATTAGATACCCCTTAGAATGTTTTCTAAACCATTTGTAACATTATAGTATTATCACTAATTTTTATATTCTAGTCCATGGGATGCATGTATTTTGTCCCATCTAACAACAAAGGAGCTTATGTAAAATCCTTAATTTGTCGACATACCCCACCACACACGATTAGTGAAATAAGTGTCGATGTAGAGGCTTTTTAACCACAATCACCCCTCATCGGCAATTTCGAAAGCCACGTGAAGTCTCTTAACGTGGCCCTTTAAGCATCCACTCTCCTTTGTCGTTCTCCCCAACACTATAAAACCCACCACCTCAAACCCTCATCCTCCACTTCAACCACCACCACCACCAGTATTACTACCACCTTCTCTCCTCCCTCAAAACTTCATATATCTTTTTCCGACATGGCTGCTTCTTCAATATTCATGGTAGCCCCCATCACAGTTTTCAAGAGAAATCCCACATTCTCCATCAGGTGCATGGCAAAGACACCACAAAGTGGTGAAACCGGGAGTTCCAAACAAGCAACCACACCAAATATGACCATTCCTCCTCCTCCACCGCCTGCACCGA
The DNA here is from genome assembly GCF_052625555.1 of Lactuca saligna. Lineage (NCBI taxonomy): Eukaryota > Viridiplantae > Streptophyta > Magnoliopsida > Asterales > Asteraceae > Lactuca > Lactuca saligna. Next base: position 128,030,719 of record NC_136422.1, read on the forward strand.
AGGTCAGCTCGAAGTTCTCTGACGTATTGGCATTCAGCGGACCGGCACCGGAGAGGATAAACGGAAGGTTGGCGATGATCGGGTTTGTGTCGGCGATGGCGGTAGAAGTGAGCAGCGGTCAAGACGTGTTTGCCCAGATCGGCAATGGCGGAGTGGCGGTGTTTGTCGGCACTAGCGTGGTGTTGACGTTAGCGTCGTTGGTGCCGTTGTTTAAAGGAGTGAGTGTGCAGTCGAAGTCGAGTGGACTGATGACGTCAGATGCAGAGCTTTGGAATGGACGGGTTGCGATGTTGGGGCTGGTGGCTTTGGCTTTCACTGAATATGTTAAAGGCAGTGCTCTTGTCTAGATAATGTATTCCAAAATGGCAAAATCCAAACTTTTCTATTACAGAAATAAATATAAAACAGGAAAATGTATATTCTTTTGAATATTTATTTGTATCATTGACCTAACATGGTTCAAATCATGAAAAACATATGTTTGACCTAACATGGTTCAAATCATGAAAAACATATGTTTGATAATATAAAAGAACATAATACAGTATAAAACCAAAAACCATCAATACATGATGTAAATTTAGTTTTGTAACTATTTAATATGTTAACGATGAAACTGTTTAGAGATATAGACACTCGCAAAGGTTAATTATCTTCATTCTTGAAGATAACAGTCATCTTATTTATTTCACTTAAAAAAAAAAAAAAACGATTTTACGATTTTGATATTCAATGTGCCTGAGCCATCCAAGTAAATTGTTAAAAACCTCTAAATTCATCTGTATAGCCACTCGCAAAGGTTATCTTCATTCTTGATTATACCTAATTTGATTTAATGATCTTCAGAATGCAAACAAACTGTTTAAAAAGATAGGTAAAAACAAATATAACGAGAAATTTGAAAAGTTAAATCACTACAACAATATCACCCGCTAAGATACTATTACCGGCGACAAATGATAGAGTCGCTGCTAAAATCCACTTCGCCGATAATAGTGTCGCCGCTAAAGGGTTATCACTCGAATCCACGTTTTACCTCTCCGTTACATCTAAGCCGGTTTGATCAAATATCCAATCCAACGGTTGGGGTTCCTTATCCGCATTAACCTAATAACGGCGACATATGTGCTGCCGCTATAAGTTAACAATGTCGCCACTGATAGTTAGCTAAAAGTTTAATCGGATATTATAACTTTTGATATTTAATTAATTATAATCGGATGTTTGTTATGTAATTAGCGTTGACACTATTATTTTTGATATTTAATCGAATTTTGTTATGTAATTACCGACGTTATTATTACCGGCAATCAAAATCTTTAATTAAAAAAAATGAAAATTGTTATTACCGGCAACACTATTATCGGTGACTGTGTTATTACCAGCGACATTGTTATTAACGGCGACACACACCATTAGCGGCAACAAATATCATTAGCGGCGACAATTTACTCAATAGCGACAAAACAGTAGTGACGACTTATTACCGGCGACGCGTCGTCGCTATTACTATTACCGGCGACAACCCGACTTATTACCGGCGACTTTTGTCGTTGCTAATGATCGTTTTCCTTGTAGTAAATATAATATTATCACTACATAAGTAAGAGAATATGTAGCTCCTAAGGATTTACATCTCTATAGTATATTAAAAGATAGCGTCTATGAATTACAAAATGCTCGTAATGATAATTTTCAAAGAATGTTTAATTTTCTTCTTCTGATCGGACCATCAACAAAATTAGCACCATTGACGAAAAGCCAAAAATAAGTATAGGCATTATGCATGTTTAGGATAGGGTGCTAAAACAAAAGGTTACATGGATGCATTATAATTATAGAATTTATTTAAATTGTTTATACTTATACTATTAGAGCAATGCAAATGTATTAATAGGTTTTTACTATTTCATTGACAAAATAATATTATTAAACATTATTAGAGATGATAACTTTTTTTTATTGATCATTCAATATATATTAAATGATCAATAGTATAAATGTTTATCTTTAAGAATATTTTATTTTACCTGCATAATTTTATTTTAATTGAAATAATATTTATTTCTTTAATAAATAATTATTTCTATTAGATGTTACAAATGTTTATATATTATAACTAAAATAAAGTTTAATGTAAACTATATTTTAATAAAAATATGATAGTGTTTAAAAACAACTAATTAGATTAAGGGGTTATAAGAAACAATTTATATACATGTGGATCAACTAGTTAAACTTAAAATTAAAAATTAAAAAAAATAAAAATAATAAAAAAAAAATTAAAAAAAAAAACTATGTTAAGATTAACCATTGGAGATGTAACTTAATTAGAACTTAAAAGAATGATGAGTTCACAATAACTTTAGGGTAAATTACACGGATCGTCCCTGTGGTTAGGGGTAATTTGCACGTTTGGTCCCTAACAACTTTTTTTAACTCGGATCATCCCGATTGTTTCTTTTTTGTTACGCGCTTAGTCCCTGATCGACTTAAAAAGACAATTATACCCTTTTGATTTTGTTTTTATTTTACTTTTTGTTATTTTTCATTTTTTTATAAAAGATAATACAACATTGGGCCCACCACTACCCTTATCTCTTTCTTCGTTACCCTCTTACCCCACTGGGAAATCGTTGACCGCCTCCCCACACATCCCTTCCTTCTAATACGTCCACCTAACGCCTAAAACACACAAATCATCCATCAATTTTCTCAACCATTCTAAACACACATTTCCCCCATCGATTTCCTTGACGTTCATGGGGTAAACGATGGCTAGTAATCCTCGTCTAGGTTTCATCAAAGTTGACAGGCGGGTTGTAGTGATGGAAGTCTGCTTACGATAGAAGTGAGGAAGGAGAAAGAGGCATCTTCGGTTTGATAAATATGGGTTCTTCAAAGCTAAAATAGAGAAAGGTAAAAGAAGGCGAAGGGTACTAATACAAATCCATATTGCAGTGGAAGATGGATTTAGGTTTTGAGATTGATTTAAGATTTTCAAAACACAAGAAACAATTTCAGCCCTAACGTTTGAATTCAATCCAGACAAAAAAAAAAGATTTCATCAGAAGATTTCTAGCATACAAGATGGTTTTAGATGCCGATTGACTTGCATTAGGTTTGTAGAGGTTTGATTTCCATTATTTACATCTGAGTTTGATTTAAAAGGTGTTACTAGTGGGATGAGATGAATACGTTGGTGGAACGAATAGTAGGTGGAGGTGGCACCAGAATCGATAGCAGGTGAGTTTTGATTTGGTCTTGTTTTCCCTCTTTTTTTTCTCACAATCAATAGACACCTTTGTCTCTTCTTGAATCGATAACAGGTCTCCTCCCCTTTCTTCTTATTTTTTCTCAGGTAAACATTGTTTCTTTGGTGAAGAGAGGGTTTGATTGGTTGGTGTTTGCCGGAGATTTAATGAAGTCGTCGGAGTTAGAATGAATGAATCGGAGATGGGAGAATGGTCGAGGGAAGAAGAAGGTTGAAGGGGAAGGAGGGAGGGGCCCACCTGTATTTTTTATTTAAATAAGATAATAAATAAATAAATAAATAAAAATTTAATTAATAAAGAAATGGATAAGGGTAAATTAGTCTTTTTAGAACGGACAGGGACTAAGCGTGTAATAAAAATATAAAACAGGGACGATCCGAGTTAAAAAAAGTTGTTAGGGACCAACCATGCAGATTACCCTAAACCACAGGGACCATCCGTGTAATTTACCCATAACTTTAAGTTATAACACAACTTAACCATTGGAGATGCTCTTAGATTTATTTTTTGGATGAATGATGATAAATTATTACCATATAATTATCATTAACTTTACCTTTTAAGTCATCATTACAATATAATTATTATTTGACCACTTTTATTATTAGTTCATTATAACACAATCAATAAATCATTATTAATTTGTAATTATATTTTTATTATTAACTTTATTCATATTGATAACTTTAAATTCATTTTTTATTAAGATAAAAAAAAAACAACAATAATATTGTTTTTATAATATAATCACATAAATAATACTATTAAAAATAAAATTTCAAATAAGTTTTCATTAACCTAATATCATTGATAGTATAAATAATATTATAAGAAAAATAAATTTCGAACAAATCTTCATCATTTTTTTTCTTTAGTTTTAAATATTACATAACAAAAATCTGAGACAAAAATAAATAACAATTAATCATCTTTAGTCCTAAAAGATATTTCCGTAGGTTTCAGTCACTTATAAAATTTTAGACGCAACTTATATATAGTTTGTCATTCGGTTGCGAACGGGTCTTTGTGGCAAATACATAATGTCGAAATAGGAGACATGGGACACTCTTCTTCTAACTGTATTATCATATAATGATTGATGTATACAAGTGCAAATGTAAGGACAATATAATTTTGAAACTATCAAGGACCTCTCCATAGAGGGAAAAGGTTATAGTGTGACAACCCGAAATTTATTCCGTCACTGTAACCCATTTCCGTTTGAGAAATTTATTTTATTGAAATTTTCCGTTAACTTTTGGGTCAGGCAAGTCAGTTAAGATTTTTATTATGATTTCTTAAGTGTCGGAATGAAATAAAAAACACGTGAAACACCCTCGAATTCATTTGGAAAATTTTTAGTTACGACCATTTAATCGGGTACGACCATAAGCTCCGTTTAACATCGGTATTGGGTGGATCCCCACTTGGCCACAAACTCAAACCCTATTTAAGAGATTGAGTAGTCACCATTTGAAGCTTTTTCACACCCCTCATAGCTTTCTCTCTCTCTACTCTCTCTCTCTTTCTCTCTCTCTCTACAACTTGGGTTTTGATCGAAAAACACCCAATTCAAGCTCCAAAATCGTAAGTAATCCTTCCTAGCTTGTTGTTTAGCTTGGTATGCATGCAAATCCGTGTTTAAATCATCCAAAACCCTCAAAATCATGTGTTTACAGTTGAGGAACACCCTCAAAACTGCAAACACCCATAAGTGGGTTTTGAAGCCCCAAAACCCCTCCAAAACCCTTCTAATGCTTAGCTATGACTTAGGGACTTGCTTGAATAAGCTTAGAACACCAAAAACATGTTATTTAGGGGGTAAACATGAGTTTACGGCCCATGAACATTCATGGATCGTAAACACCTTTTTAAGGTGTTAAAATGCCCTTAAACACCTCATATGGCTTGGATTAATGTCTAGAACCTTGTACCCCTTCATGTGATGCACTAAATCATGAAAGAATGGGACAAGCATGAGTTTATGGCCGTAAATAAATATTTTTACGGCAGTAAACTCACCAAGTGTCCTTCTAGAGTCGTAAACCCCAATTCCAAGGCCATTTCAAGTCCCGATCACTTCCTAAGCCCTTGAATCAACCGTTGAAACTTGTATGCTTAACCTAGAACCACCAAAGCATGAAATGAAAGGACTAATATGAGTTTACAGCCGTAAACTCTATGTTTACAGCCGTAAACTCCCCCTAAGATCCATATGGAGCCCTAGTCACTTCCTATGCCCTAGATTTGAGTCTAGCTTACTTCCCTTGTGTAATATAAGACCTTTGAGCACCCAAAAACTCCCCACCCATGAGTTTACGGCCGTAAACTCATGGGGATATGGTATTTGGGCCGTAAACACCCCTAAGGGTTTACTCTTGAAGAGTAAATTCCTTATCAAGACCCTACACTCCTTAGATACAACCCGTATCACTTCCAACACTTGAGATAAGGTGTTTTCGCGCACCGGAGTGTATTATCTTACTTAATTAGTGGTTCAATGTCTAATTAGATACAATTATGTACCTCCTCATGTTAAATAAGATCCTCGCGTGTGTTCAGGCCCTAAATTGACACCTAGAGTCCTACCCGACACATCCTCGTCTGGTGAGTTCATACCCCTACACTTTTTCCGATTTTTTCATGTTTTCAGGGGGGGAATACAAGCAAATCATAAAGGTTTTCGTAACTTAAAATCTGATGTAATCATACGATTTTCTGACAAACTTTAGATACTTTATCCCTTTTGTAATATGTGGAGCATAAGGGACGTTTTCTGAATATAATTACATAGTTTTCAAAACAGCATGGGAACTTTTCAAACCATTCAAATTATTATGGGAATAATTTGGGATCTTTATTACTTGTTTTACAGATTCAGATTTCATGCAAAGTCAATATATATAAACTATGTCTGATTTAGTTTATCCATGTTTAATCTAAAGTATCATGTTAAATAATTACTTTGTATTTAATTATTTATACTCTACTTTGTTCCAAACGATTTTGAAACTCGATAACGACCAATTATCCCGTGAATTAGTTAATACAAGATTGTGAGATTCATCTTCGTCATACCCCTCGGGGCATCATTAAATCCACTCCGGTAGTATAACCAGAGTCTCCTGGAGTGAGAGCGTGAAATTTATGGATAGATCTATTCGGGACTGACAATCCCACACCTAAACTGCTAGCTACAGTTAGGCGGGCACGCCTGGGGTGACAATATTGGTAATCACGCGACGCCTAAAGAAACGTCAAGGAGGTCATTAGTCATATTAGTATGGTTATACGACTCACAATACGTATTAAACAAACTAACTTAGTTCACGGATTTCTTTCTTTCTTTCTCCTATAGTTTTATTTATGTAATAAAACTACCTACTTTCGTACTGGAGGGTAATCCAGGGATCATACTTATGGTTTTCTTATCTTACCGGTGATAACCAGGGTTTTTCCTATCTTATGGAAATCGACAAACTTCGTTTATTAGAAAATATGAGATTTTCGTGGGAAACAACTTTTCATAAAACCAAAGGAAACACATTCTTTTACCAGAAACAAACTGCTCATGAACTTACCAGCTTTATGCTGATATTTCTAAAACTGCTTGTATTCTCAGGTTCACGTTAGACAGGTATCCCGCTTTCTTTTGGAGAAGATGGAGCGTATAGAAGTTTCGTCTTTACTTTTGTTATACTTATGCATATATAAAACATGTATTACTTTGCTTTCAAACAAACGTAAATATTCCTATGTAATGTAATGGTTGTGTTTATTATGCTTACTATGTACATTGGTTGTGATATTTTACATGACGTCCTCCGCCCCGGAACGTTTCCACCATCGGTTTCGGGGTGTGACATATAGAGCCTACTGTGGTAAAAATTAGACGATCAGAACAAACCTATTGGTTATTAGGATACATGTCTCAGGCGTAAACATATAGTGTTCTAGTGGTGTTGTCCTTTCTCTCATGATGAAAAACAATGAATCAAGTACTCAATCACATCCAACGAAAACTCAAGAATAGTCTTCATATGAAGTCAATAACTCATCATATAATTGTTGACGAATGGAAAGTCACTCATCTTCATCATACCCGAGATAAACGACTACTGATCGAACATCACAATTTCCATCACCTAATACATTTTGTATACACTTGATGCACAGATATCAATAATATTCATAATTTTAAACTTATTTTATTAAGACAAAAAAAAAAACAATAATGTTTTTATAATATAATAATATAAATAGTATTATAAAAATAAATTTTCAAATAAATTTTCCAAATTTTTTTATGGGTTATGCTGTAAGTACCCCCTTAACAGATTTTACCCCCCTCCCCTAACGTCAATCTAATCAACCTTTTACATTTGATTTGACATCATTTTTTTTTCTTTTTCTTTTTTTGTTTTTTTTTTCTTTTTGTTTTTTGTTGTTTTTTCTTTTATTAATAATAATAATAATAATAATAATAATAATAATAATAATAATAATACTGATAATAATAATAATAATAATAATAATAATAATAATATTATTATTATTATTATTATTATAATAAATTTCGATAACCATATAAAATTCGGACAACATTATAAATTCGGACGACATTATAAAATTTGAATTTAACGACTATATAAAATGAAACAAAAGTAAAGTTAGTTTTCAATCCGCATAACGCACCATGCAAATGTAAATAACGAACTAATTAATATATCCGTGGTAAATAAAGAAAAACTTTGCTTTTGTTCCGTTTTATATAGTCGTTTGAATTTTATTATGTCGTCCAAGTTTATAATGTCGTACGAATTTTAAAATTTCATCCGAATTTATAATGTCATCCGATTTTAAAAACTGATATATATAAAATATAAAAAAAAGAATTAAAAACCGATTTTATATAGTCGTTCGAATTTATAATGTCTTCCGATATATTAAATGTTGTTCGAAATTTATTATTATAATAATAATTATAATAATAATAATAATTATTATTATTATTACTATTATTATTATTATTATTATTATTATTATTATTATATTAAAATATATAATAAAAAATAATTAAAAATCGATGTCGTCTGAATTATAAAATTTTGTTCAAAATTTATAATAATAATAATAATAAAAATAATAATAATAATAATAACAACAACAAAAAAAAAACAAAATAGGAAAAAAAAACAAAACAAAACAACAAATGACAAAAAATCAAATCAAAGGGATAGAATTGAAAAAATAAGGGGTACTTATAGGAAACCCTTTTTTTATCTTTGTTTTTAGTGGTAAACTCACAAAAAAAAAATTTCTCTATTATCATAAACCTAATTTTTATAAAACTATTTATTTATTGTTGTTTTTTTGTTATAATATGCTATTAATTTTTTTTTAAAACGTACTTTTTACATTTAAGAGTGCAGTTTTTTTTAATAAAACGGGCAATTTTGTTCTAAATAGTGCAGTTTTTTTTTAAATTTGTAGTTTTTTTATAAATTACAACTTTTTTTTACATGATGCAGTTTTTTTATAAAAAGGGTAGTTTTTTTTTATAAAAAGTGCAGTATCACATAAAATACACAGTTTTTTTTTTTTTAAAGTTCAGTTTATTTGATTAAAAATTATAGTTTTTTAATAAAAAGTATACTTATTTATCGATTTATAATTCTATAAAGTATTAAAAATAAAAAATATTAGCTCATCAATAACAAAAAATGTTAGACTTTAATTTATTACCTTGAGCTAAAAAAACAATAAAACAAAATTACATATAGTGATATTGTTAACCAAAATTGAAATAAGTAATATTAATAATAGTAATAATATCTCCTATCTAATAAACAAAACCATATCTCCACATGTCCCTTCAAAACATCAGAATTCTGCAAAAGTTAAATACCTATTATACCCCTACTTGGTTTCACATTGAATACAATTCGATATCAAATCCATATAACGCCCTATTTTGTTTCAATTTTGTTTCCAATTTTATCGGTGATAACAGCTGTAGCCATTAAGTCAAATTCTGCAGATACCTGATTAATAGAATGTTACTATGGAATCTGATTTCTTATATAAGGTATGATATCAATCAATCGATTACATTTAATTAAAATTATTATGTCAATTATTATATTATGTCGATTATATAATCTGCTCAATATATACTTGAAATATATGATATCAACGTTCCTTTACAGCATCATGTTTCCAAGGTTTTGCATCATCGACAATTCAGTTTTTTTGATCTTCAATCACACAGTACAATCCTTTTGGTAAGTTTCTTCTTTTCAATGTGTATATGTATTTGTTTTCTCCAACTAAATTGTATTTTGTAAGTCCCTGTTTCCTACTCATTGACAGAACACGACGAATTTGAGTTAGCGTATTGATCTTTGACTTGAATGAATACAATTAAAACGATAATTGTTGTCCCTTCCTAATGTTCTAGCATGTTACTGCTGCTATTTATGTTGTTTAACATATGATTGTTCTATCTGTATATGTTTACGGTGGTTGATCGGTCATTGCTTCTTAAATTTTGAACTTGATTACTGATCTGGATTTACCCCTGCCATTGTTGTCGCATGTTACTGTTGCTATTTATGTTGTTTAACCTATGATTGTTCTATCTGTAAATGTTTATGGTGGTTTATCGGTCATTGTTTCTTAAATTTTGAACTTGATTAGTGATCTGGTTACTTCAAAAAAATATTTGAAGTTTTCTGTAATACATATTTTTTGAAGATTATAAAGTGATTTTAAGCAAATAAGAAAACTTACAAATGGATTTTCTGGGTTGAATCTTGATATGCCTTTTTATGCCCCTCTATTTAGACATAAAGAAGTCATGTCGAGATAAGACCATGAAATTACCAATCAAATAAAATGTCAAAATTAATTTATTTTATACGGACTTATAAAAGGCTACAATACTTTGGTTATCCCAAATTATGATTTGTTAAACTGTTGGTTGAATCATTGTAAACTGCTTGTATTTTATGTGTTTTAATAATTGAAAATTGTTTATTTTAATAGTCCAGGGACATAATGATAATTTTCTGTAAAGGGGTATATAGTTTGTGTTTTTATGTGTCTTTCAGTGTTGTTTTCTTTGTTTGAATGTTTGAATATACTTTATTGCATTATTGATTTTGTTCTTAGACTTTATTGCATAATGGTAATTTTCTTCCAGTGTTCTAATACTTTACCATGATTTTGCTGCCATTTTTAGGGATAAATGCAAGAAATAGCAATAAACTTCTCTTTATCGTAATTATAGCATTCTCCTTTCACATGCTTCTGTTACGACATTGGATTTTTAGTTTCTTTTTAATTTAAAATTTATATTTTTAAGGCATTGTAATTTGAACGATAAACCAATTGTATTGAACAAGTGTTGATTCATTGTGTAAGACATAAGCAAAACGAAAATAAAACTTCTAAACTCAGCTTTACTTGGAAGCCTTTAAAGAACATAAACATAAATAGATTCACGTGACACAGAACTTCAGCCGGATAACACCAAAAAAATAACTAAATCTAAAATCCACATTTCACATGGTTTGTAGCCTCTTAAGAAATGTCACAATAAAACTAATACCCCCGCCCATTTGTTTACACCTTGTGCACTCAAATTACATATGAAGGAGGTACCAATGCAAACAAGCAAGTAGCTTATTTTCAAAATTATTTATTATACTAATGCTCTAGCAACCTACTTGTTGGATTAGTGTCTAAGTCCATAACTATTTTGGTATGTACTTGACCCGATGGTGCATGGTCCTTTTGGGTTGCCTTCACCAAAGCAACTTGATTGGAGAAATGAATAAAGAGAGAGAGGATAATATGATTTATTAATATGTTATAAGAATAATATATTAAAGGAGAAATCGTATTTGTTTAATTAATATTGGTCAATAATTAATTAAGAATTAGTTTTGTGATCAAATGTAATTAATTAAACTAGAGGGGCTGATTTGTAATTATGTGATAGTTACAAAATAGGGTAAGGATTATCTTATTTATATGGTGGACGAATTTAAGGTTGGAAAGCCTTAGAATTCGAGTATGATAAGGATTCAAGGATTATCTTATTGGTTGCTTAATGGATAATCAACTAGATAAGGATAATGACTGAAACCCTATCTGTACACCTATATAAACACCCCTAGGGTCATGAATTCGTGTATCCCTTCCTAAGAGGTCCTAGATACGAATTCTAACCTCTCACCTCTCTCTTTATACCTTCTCCACTTGCTTATGGTGTTTGTAAGCCATTAGAGGAGTGACACTTGTGACTCTAAGCCTTCCAAAGTCAATTCAAGGAGGAATTGGGATTGTTATTGCTACATAACAATCAAGGTATGATCTTAAACCTAATTACATATTAATATGATTACTTGTATGCTAGAATTAGGGTTTATAGTCTTGGATTCAAAGCATGTACAATAGAGAAACCTAGATCCAAGCATTAGGGTTTGTATGAGAACATAGGATGTCTTATGACCAAAACCCATCAGAGGTATCAGAGCCTAGCTTGGTTTCAATTGTATTGATGCATTGTATAACTGAAAAATTCGATTTTTTGGATTGTGGAGGCTAGACTCGCCGAGTCCATGCCTGACTCGACGAGTCAACTCGTCAGATAATGCTTATCTCGGGATTTCTTGTTGTTTTTGCATATGGATAGTTACCTTATCATGTTAGATCAATATAAATCCGATTTTATGATATATATATATATATATGATTATATTCTTGATCTAATTAAAGATAATTATCAAATTAATAAGATAATTGTTTCCTTATAAGATAATTGATTAATTATTTTGAGTAAATTGATAAATTGTTTTGCAAGAAATCATTAAACAAATCAAATATGGATAATTATGTAACTAAATGTTAGTTTAGATTATTTGTTATTTGATCCTTGTTGTTATGAAAAGTTTCATATTTTCCCCTTTAGGTTTTATAGTTTAAATTTGAACCCAAAAGTTTTGAAGTTTTGAAATTTAAATAGTTAAAACCCTAATGTTTTGAAATGTTTCAAAACTTGCCATCAAGTTTTGGAATTTAAAAGTTGATTAAAAGTTTAATTAAGAGTGTTAAATTCTAAAACCCTAGTAATGGTTTGAAAATTTCAAATCACACCCTTATGGTTTTATTAAATTAATTAAGGAGTATAATTAAAAAAGATTTAATAAATCCATAAAGGTTTAGGTTAACCTTTTAATTGAATTAAAAGTGTAATTGTTAAAGTTAACCATATAGTATTTTAAAAGTATAAAATACACCCTATACTATATATAACATTAAAAGTCTAACATTATATATATGTATGAGTAAAAGGCAGTCTTACTGTTAGTAGGCCTCATTCACGAAGCTGGTCTATAAGGGGTGTTTAAGGAAATTGCCTATAAAATGGCGATTGAATGGGTATCCACTCTTACCCACCGCACTCTTGACTAGTGGAGGGTCGTTAGCCGAACGGGTAAGATAGGACGAAACCTTCCATTATAAGTATAATGAAATACAAAGTAACTAAATGTTTTCAAATTCCCAATCTTAGTTACTTAGGCAAAAGTGAATTGATGCAATTCCATGAAATTACACTTTGTGCCCTTGCGAAGACGTTAGTGGAGCGTGTGTGGTTTACCGGCACACTAAATGGTTCGAAGCAAAGGTAGCAAAGGGTGACTCAATGTTTGTCATAGTTCGGTGGAGCGTGTGTGGTTTACCGGCACATCGAATAGGTGATTGTAACATGTGAGGGCACCATGTAGTTTGCATGGTTATTCACACCCGCTTTGTGATCCTCGGCATCCCAGTCACAAACAAGAGGGGCATATCGAGACTTAAACATGCCATTGAAATGTTCAATGAATCTCAAAGGATCTAGGAGTTTACATAGATTTAAAACTTAAATTTCTTTTTCGTTTTTCATGGTGGAAATTAGTGAATCGTCATTCACTTACCTTCAAATGTTCTGCAATTTGGGTTACGGCATCCCTCTCCCGAGTTGTAGGATATTGTGTTGGGTCCTAGCCTTGGAATTTCATTTGGGTGATTTACCAAGGACTCAATCAATCAACTAACTTGAATTCATTTTCTCCCGATGTCAAAGTTCGACAACTATGGTCTTCTCAAATCCCGTGGAACAAGTATTCCACATGAAGATGATATTCCACGATTCGATCGAGGAACAAGAAATCATGCTTCACTTCTCCAATTATTCTCCCTAACCCACAAGATTGTAAAATTGAAAGGTTCAATATCACTCAAGCCCTTTTGGCAAGTAAACATAAAGAAGGAAAGTCGGTGTGTGCACACGTCTTAGGGATGAAGTCACACTGTTGGGATCCGTTGTCTGTGAGGAAATGGCTGTTGATTGGGTTCTTCAGTCACTTCCTAACTCATATAGTGAGTTCGTAAGAGAGTACTATATGATGAACCGCGACGTGACCCTTATAGATCTCACCTATATGCTTATTGCTGCTGAATCAGCAATGGTTTGGCGCAATAGAAAAGCAAAGTTGATTGGTGTATCTGCCTTCAAGACCTCTATGGATATAGACAATGGCAATGGAAGACATGCAATGATCGAAAAGTTTGATCATAAGAGAAAGGCGATGTCTGAAGTAGTTCCATGTGTTGTTCCAAGTGAGTCAATTTGCTTTTATTGCCAAGAGAAGGGGCACTGGAGACGAAGTTGCCCTATTTACCTAAGAGATCTAAGAGATGGGAGAGTCGAAACGTATGGCTCTAATTTAGGTAAAATCCATTGACTAACTCTTTTAAGCTTCATTCTAGATTCTGAATACATAATGTGATAAGATTACAATTGATGTTTAGAAGGATCAAAGAAAAGAAAAGAAGCTTAAGGGAAGAAGTGAGCAGAATCTAACCGTGAAGGAATGGATTTCAATCGCGTTTCTCGAAGATTAGATTCTTGAGCTACTACTTAGAGTTAGAATTAGATTGCTAAGAAAGATGTATTAGCATAAGGTTTTTCAATGAGTTGCGTTGTAAGGACAAATTTTTCCGCAATAAAATAAATTTTTTGATTTTAAATTTTATTTATTTATCCTTACAATGGCGTGTATGAAAAATTGATGTTAAAATTATTAGCAATAATGGATTTGTTTCTTATTGTGTTATGGAAAGTCAAGAATTTACCAAATAGGAAGAGTTTCTCATCGCCCAAGTTTCAATTGGACAGAAACTTAGAATCATGCAACTTGGTTGCACGATGAATGAGAAATTTCATATTTTGGAAATTAGACTAATTCATTGACAAAGTGTCAAGTGAAGGACTAGGAGATCAAGTACACAAAGTTGTGTGTTGATCAAGTTCACCATAAGAGTAACAAATATATTCGTCATGATTTACTAAAGGCTTAGTAAATATGATTACACTTACAAGATTAAGTGTAATTTTGAATTGATTAAAGGGTTTAGATCAATAGCAAAACGAATAAGAAGAATCAAGTAGGCAGAAAGATAAGAGTTTCTCCATTCTAAGAAGAAGGGAGAGTAGCTTTTATGTTTTATGATAGGTCTTAATGATTAAGAACCATATCTCAATTGATCCTCTAATGAGTCTTGGTACAATTGTATGTCCAAGAAGAGGAATCAAAGATTGAAGAAATTGTCAAATCAAGAAGTCAATCATACTTCGTTCCAAAACAAGTCTTAAAGTCAAGATTGTGACATTGAGTGAATAGTATTAAGAAGGTTTATAACATTCATCAATTGTGGAAAGTTGTGATGTCTTGGATAAGACAAAGACAAACTTGGACCAATTTATGAAGTGTTTTGATAAAAGCTACACTAACTCTTGAGTATTTGTTTGTCAAGAAATGTTTTGATAAGAGAATCGTATATGTCAAGGAGTCAGTGGGAGTCTTAATAGTCTTGAAAAGTTTCAAGAACAAAACAAATAAACCTTATCGATCATCACTAGCACACGAGTTGAGGTTTACAACCTATCGTGAAGACATTATTTTGTTTCTGTGCCAATCCAATCGAGTTAATTATGCATATGAGTCCTATGAGTTCTCATTTGAATGCATAAAAGGCAAGGACCTTGATCAATGGAAAGGACCTTGATCAATGGAAAGTACATTGATAGGAAAAAGGTGAGCTGCTTAACTACTTGGAAGACGTGGTGGGCAGCTGTGCTACCATAAGGCAAGAAATCAAGATTAAGAAAGTTCGATCCATATGAGTTATGAATTTGTCGTAAACTTTGGTTTTAACAAATTCACATGGATAGGAACACATACACCGTTTAAATCTAAGTGTCATAAGATTTCCTCATTCATGAAAATGATTGTGAGAAAATGCTTTCACTAAGAAAGATTTTAAAAAGATAGTGATTGTAAAATTGCATTCTCGAATTCGATTATGGTTATGGTATCCCTTTCCATGATTCGAATTGTGAGGTTTGGCAATTAGTCTTAATTGTTAAGACACACATATGAACTATCTAAGGCAAAAGTGTATAAGTTCAAGAAGTCTTGATAAAAGATTATCAAAGCACTAAGTATTAGAAACATGAACTTAAGAAATTCAATAAGTATTGTTTTTCTGAAAGTTAAGATGTTTATGAATACATGTCGAAGCTAGTGGGAGCATAAGTGTTATGTTTTATAATAATCATCATGATAGTGGGAGCATAAATGTTATGATTGTATGATTATTAAGGCAAGTATTGCATAGTTGGCAATATTAATTATAGAAAACAAGAGTCATACTTTGCAAAGTTGTAAGAGTTGAAAGGTTGTTTTGCTATAATTAAGGGAGAGAATATTATGCTTCATTTCAAATCTAAAGGATTAGGTTGTGAAATGTTGATAAATTTAGTCAAAGGTACATAGTGTGTTCTTAAAGTTTCGATTATGATTACGGCATTCCTCTTCACAATTCGAATTTTGAGAACATAGAAAATAAAACATTGTGCGTCGTGTCCCATACGCTTCGGGTATAGGATCGATTGCAAATGCTTTAATGTTTGACCATTCTAAAATTTTCCAAATGTCCAGCGCATTTAGAGGTAAAAGGGACTAGAATTGGTTTTGACTAAAATAATTAAACAACTATCAAAGGACAATCCAAAGTTCGATGAGGATTGGTCGCTTGTGAGTAGTTGGAAGTATAGTATTGGAAATTATGGAAATGTTTCCATATTGGATGGACAATATCGACATCATTACGAATAGATAAGATTCTATTAAGAAATTAGTTGTCATATGGAAAATATGGAAGTGTGTCCATATTGGGAAGTAAATATTGAAAATCTATGTCTAGATTAGAAACTTTTATGCAAAAGGATGTTCAAAGGAACGTACTTTGAGTGAGAGACATCATATCTAAGGAATTGTCTTGTAACAATCTCCGATAGAGGAATTTGTAATATCATTGGCAATAGTGTTTGAGACTTTGGTGCAGTGACATTCCAAAAGGATCATTGCATAAAGTGTTAGAATCTAGTATATTCTATAAGTAACAAGAATTTGATATTCTTACACTTAAGAAAATGGATTTGGAGTTGTGAAATGAGAATGATTGGAAATGTGTTCAATTTGTCTATTTCACAAAAGTAAGAACCATAGGTAAACATTGTGTGCATGCTAGGAGCATGGGACAAGTGTAATGATTCAAGTAAAAAGTTGATTACCCGAAACGACAAATAATGAGTAATCGATATGGTGATAAATAAAACGTGTTTTGTTTATACTCAAAGGTTTGAGGCCATATGGGATTAGTATTATTCTTGTGTTTCACCTTGCATGTTTTGACTTCCAGAATAATTGAGTTTATTAAGAATAATCGAATTATTCAAACGGGCCACAGTCATTCATATGTTGGAAGTAGATATGAATGAAGACTGTCGTGAATTGGTGTGTGGATTGTCTAGAAGAGTATTAGACATAAGCAAATGTTTGCTGCAACGTTCATGAGTGCTTATGAATATGATTTGAGCATTGGATTAAACCCACGCTCACTTGGATCACTCCATGAATTGTATTACGAGTGATTGGTGAGACGATAACATCTTATATTCTTTAAACCGAGATGTGTGAGTTGTATCTTGCGAATCGGTTGCACATTGATAATATGTAAACGCACCAGTAACTTGGTGTTATAAAACATATTGTTGTGTGTAATTCGGTGAGTGAGTGCAAGCAAGCATTGTATCAAAGTTTATCCGTTCCTTTTATTCAAAGAATAAAAGCGATATCTTTAGGCCCCTCGATGGTTTAGTGATGACATACGTAAATGCTCGGCCGGGCTAGGGCTAATTTGATTTGTTCAATTAGTCTGTCGTCATAAATCGGAAATCGAGATATAGTACAAAGAGAATGATTTGAAATCATATCTCATACGATATCTAGAATGAATGAATATATGATCTCTAATCTAAGGTCACGCGTATCTGATATGATCAGAGTTGACAGCGGCTTTGGAAAGCTACGATTGCAGATCAGGATCTGAAGTCATACGCAAAATTGTTGTTAGACTTATCCAAGTGGGAGACTGTTGGATTAGTGTCTAAGTCCATAACTATTTTGGTATGTACTTGACCCGATGGTGCATGGTCCTTTTGGGTTTCCTTCACCAAAGCAACTTGATTGGAGAAATGAATAAAGAGAGAGAGGATAATATGATTTATTAATATGTTATAAGAATAATATATTAAAGGAGAAATCATATTTGTTTAATTAATATTGGTCAATAATTAATTAAGAATTAGTTTTGTGATCAAATGTAATTAATTAAACTAGAGGGGCTGATTTGTAATTATGTGATAGTTACAAAATAGGGTAAGGATTATCTTATTTATATGGTGGACGAATTTAAGGTTGGAAAGCCTTAGAATTCGAGTATGATAAGGATTCAAGGATTATCTTATTGGTTGCTTAATGGATAATCAACTAGATAAGGATAATGACTGAAACCCTATCTGTACACCTATATAAACACCCCAAGGGTCATGAATTCATGTATCCCTTCCTAAGAGGTCCTAGATACGAATTCTAACCTCTCACCTCTCTCTTTATACCTTCTCCACTTGCTTATGGTGTTTGTAAGCCATTAAAGGAGTGACACTTGTGACTCTAAGCCTTCCAAAGTCAATTCAAGGTGGAATTGGGATTGTTATTGCTACATAACAATCAAGGTATGATCTTAAACCTAATTACATATTAATATGATTACTTGTATGCTAGAATTAGGGTTTATAGTCTTGGATTCAAAGCATGTACAATAGAGAAACCTAGATCCAAGCATTAGGGTTTGTATGAGAACATAGGATGTCTTATGACCAAAACCCATCACTACTTACATAATCTTTCATGATTAAACTGTTGGTTGAATCATTGTAAACTGTTTGTATTTTATGTGTTTTAATAATTGAAAATGCTCCATACATTTTTCGACTTAGCGGTCAAAATTATCATAGTATCGATAGCCTTTTACCGGAACACGGATTTAAACCAAAATTCTCTAAGTTGTACATATACGATACTTATAATGAGATCGCAAATAGACGAACGTGTTTTGGGTACACTTTTCACAATTATCACATTAATGGATATATTATTCATTAGCTTTAATTTCTTTATTTATCTTATGTTTATATGTTCATCTTACTTGCAGTGGAGCAAATCAACGATCTATATCAAATTCTTTTGTTCTTGATAATGTTATTATACAAGATTTGAAGTTGATGTTAGATTCAAATGATGTCTTGGTTCAGTCTTATAGAATGGCTAGAGATTGTTTTCATGAAAACCCTCATGTTGATATCAAATTGAGAATTATTGGAAGAAGGGACCAAGATGGAAGGACATACAACTTATCATCTGCTTCTGAGGTTGCCGCTTTAATTGTTTGAGATATTGGTGATTTAATTGATAATAGAGATATTGTTGTTCAAACTTCAACTGGCTCTCTAAGGCGTATTAGTGAATTACATCCATCATACCTTCCTCTTCAGTATCCACTACTGTTTCCATATGGTGATGATGGTTACAGGGTTAGCATACCACATCGAGGTATTACACCTTCAAGCAACAGCAAGCAGCCCGACTATACAATGAGAGAATTTTTTTCCTTATAGAATACAAGATAGGGATCAATATTTTTCACTAATTCTTAATTCAAAAAGGTTGTTCCAACAGTTTTTGATCGATGCTTATACTATGATCGAAAGTGAAAGATTACATTTCATAAGGAGCAAACAACAAATTCTTAGATGCGAGTCTTATGAGAATTTACGTAATCAACAGACCTCGAGAATAAAGATATATCCAACGTCGGACAACCTGTTATCTTACCTTCTTCATTCACTGGCGGTGCACATTATATGATGCAAAACAACTTTGACGCCATGTCCTTATGTAAATGGTTTGGATATCCTGATTTCTTCATAACCTTTACATGTAATCTAAAATGGCCTGAAGTTAAAAATTTTCTTCATAACACTTCACTGCATCCAGACGATAGACCTGATATCTTATGTAGGTTATTGAAAATAAAGCTTGATGCTTTTATTAAAAACATACGAGAAAATAAAATTCCCGGCATCGTTCAAGCAGGTATTCAAAGTTGTTGTTTAATTCAAATTTTTTTATAATGATTTTTTTGTTTCTTAACATTTTTTATTATTTGCAAATATACTTCATCCAATACAAATCATATATTATTTGTCAAATTAATTTGCAGTGGTCTATACAATTGAATTTCAAAACAGATCATTGCCACATAGTCATATATGGCTATTTATGCATGTTGAATCTAAGTGGCCTACTGTTGAATATATTGATCCGATTATTTCTTGCTGAGATTCCAAATATCAATGAAGATCCAGAGTTGTATTCACTTGTAAGTGAATTCATTATACATGGTCCTTGTGGAGCAGAAAATATGAATTGTCCATGCATGCTTAACAAGCAATGGTCCTTGGAAACCTAATGATAGGTTGTGGAAGCCAAGGAAAATTGGACGTTCATTAGGAAGGATTCACTCCGTTTCACCTAAACTTGGCGAAGTCTACTTCTTACAGATTCTTTTAAATAAAGTGAAAGGTCCAAAATCATTTGAAGAAATTCGTATTGTAAATGGTGAAGAATTTCATGCTTTTCGCGATGCATGTTACGCTTTGGGCCTTTTAGATGACGATAAAGAATACGTTGATGCAATTAAGGAAGCAAGTCATTCAGGTTCCTGATGAATGTATGCATGTTTAGTTATACTTGTTGTATTCGTGATACTTGTATGTGCTTGGTAGGGAGGTGAGTGTGGTCGGGATCCCATATCTCATCACTAGCTGAGTGTGGACGGGGTTTCATATCTCATCATTAGCAGAGTAAGGGCGGAGACCATGATAGGCGAAGCCTTAGGACTGGAACATATAGTATTGTGTATGATTCATTATGTTCGACCAATAGGACCGGGACCGGAGATGAGAGCAGCTCAATAACGAAAGTTTATGTTAATTCCTAGACCAGTTCAAATCGGACATATTCTACCAACACTAGGTTGAATCGGTATGATATATATGGTTTATTGGACTTTGATAATTTAATTTCATTGGGCCCGTTAAAAACAAAAAATTTCAAACAAATTAAACATCTCAATTAATCAAATTATCTAGAATGTACATAACTCGAAGTTTGATGACGCACAACACTATTGGGCACGTCTTTGACGCACACTAGACAACGGTATGAACAACGTGTAGACCAATACTTATCAATTGTTATGTCTATGGTTTTATAATATAAGTTCACTATAGAATGATTTACGTTTATGGATGTCAGATTTTTGGTTTTGTATATATATATATATATATATATATATATATATATATATATATATATATATATATATATATATATATATATATAAAAGAAATAATAAATAATTATAAATTTATAAAAAGTGGATTGAATCGGTTGAATTGAACTAGTCATAAAACGGGTTCAACTAAAAAAACCTATTTTTTCAAAAACCTATTTTTTAAAAGAACTTGGAAGGGGTGTTTTTAGGTAATAAAACAATCTTTTATAATGACTTGGAAAGTGGCGTATATTATGAGACCAATTAGATACCCCTTAGAATGTTTTCTAAACCATTTGTAACATTATAGTATTATCACTAATTTTTATATTCTAGTCCATGGGATGCATGTATTTTGTCCCATCTAACAACAAAGGAGCTTATGTAAAATCCTTAATTTGTCGACATACCCCACCACACACGATTAGTGAAATAAGTGTCGATGTAGAGGCTTTTTAACCACAATCACCCTTCATCGCCAATTTTGAAAGCCACAAATGCGGAGGAGATGGAAGTTGAGAGAGGGAGAGATGCGATCGGCCTCCGACGATGGGTTTGAACGTGATACCTCTAATTTGGGGTTATGAGGAAGTAGATTTGTGTGAATTTACTACTTTACCCTTAATAAAACATTGAAACGGCACAAGTTCATCAAAGGATTTTTTTTTTTATACTAAAAAACCAAAATAAAAGAAATTAATTTCTTTTTTAGAAAAAGTTGGTACAAGACTAAGGGTAAATAAATTTTGATTTAGGGGTAATAATTTTCAAAGCCTAACAAATATGGGGATAATATTATTATATGAAAATTAGCAAATGTACGTTATCAAAATCTAAAATTTACATAATATTTATAATGTAGAAATTATGTTATAATTAAATTTTCAAAACAAATAAAAATAATATTTTATTTTTGTTGTTGAGTTTTCAAAGATAATTGTGTATTTTTAATATATTTTTTTCAATAATCTTATATATTTTGCTACGGAAACATATTTCGTAACTACTTGACTACGGAATTTTCCGTAGCCAAATACCTATGGATTTTGATTTCATAACTATTTTGCAAATTCACCTTTTTGTAACAAATTCCATAATAGATTAGCTACAAAATTTTATTTTATAGCAAAATTTCCTAACACAATAGCTACGGATCCCAATTCCATAGCTAACTAGCTACGTATTTTTATTTCGTAGCCAATTATGTAGCTAACTAGTTACATACATGGATTTTGTAACAAGTTTCAAAGAGAACTAGCTACAACCAAAAAAATTGTAGCATTATTTGTAGTAAACTAGCTACGGATTTTAATTCCATAGCAACTATTCAAGATTTAGTTACGGAATACAATTTCGTAGCCATTTCCGTAGCAAATTAGTTACAACCAACCATTTTATAAAATATTCCGTAGTAAAATAACTATAAATTTAGATTCTGTAACAATTTTACATAGCTATTTAAGATTTAGCTACATAATGCAATTCCGTAACCATTTATGTAGCAAAATAGCTACGACAAGTCGTTTCGTAGCGTATTCCGTAGTAAAATAGCAACGGATGTTGATTCCATAGTAACTTTCCGTAGCTATTTATGATTTTTCTTGTAGTGTAATTTTTATATGTAAAATCCTATAAGTCTCAAAAAATCATAAAATATAACTTTGTGAAACCTTTTATTTTTTTCTTTGCAAAAAATGATTTCAAAAGAACTTTTTATCATCCAAACAACTTTTGATTTTTTTTAATTTTTTAAAAAAAATAAAAATTAAAAAACCATTTAAAACAATCCCAAACACCCTCAGCAATTTCGAAATAAGTGTAGACATACCCCACCACACACCACTAGTGAAATAAGTGTAGATTTAGAGGCTTTTTAACCACAACCACCCCTCATCGGCAATTTCGAAAGCCACGTGAAGTCTCTTAACGTGGCTCCTTTAAGCATCCACTCTCCTTTGTCTTCACCAGTTCTCCCCAACACTATAAAACCCACCACCTCAAACCCTCATCCTCCACTTCAACCACCACCACCACCAGGACTACTACCACCTTCTCTCCTCCCTCAAAACTTCATATATCTTTTTCCGACATGGCTGCTTCTTCAATATTCATGGTAGCCCCCATCACAGTTTTCAAGAGAAATCCCACATTCTCCATCAGGTGCATGGCAAAGACACCACAAAGTGGTGAAACCGGGAGTTCCAAACAAGCAACCACACCAAATATGACCATTCCTCCTCCTCCACCGCCTGCACCGAAGGTCAGCTCGAAGTTCTCTGACGTATTGGCATTCAGCGGACCGGCACCGGAGAGGATAAACGGAAGGTTGGCGATGATCGGGTTTGTGTCGGCGATGGCGGTAGAAGTGAGCAGCGGTCAAGACGTGTTTGCCCAGATCGGCAATGGCGGAGTGGCGGTGTTTGTCGGCACTAGCGTGGTGTTGACGTTAGCGTCGTTGGTGCCGTTGTTTAAAGGAGTGAGTGTGCAGTCGAAGTCGAGTGGACTGATGACGTCAGATGCAGAGCTTTGGAATGGACGGGTTGCGATGTTGGGGCTGGTGGCTTTGGCTTTCACTGAATATGTTAAAGGCAGTGCCCTTGTCTAGTCTAAGCTAAATGTATTACAAACTTTTCTATTACACAGTTAAATCTAAAACAGGAAAATATATATTCTTTTGAATATTTATTTGTATCGATTTCCCATATATGGTTCAATCATGAAAAAAGCATGTTTTTTGATAATATAAAAGAATATAATACAGTATAACTAACAAATTTTTTTTGAAGAATGACAACAAATCATTCACCCTGTATGAATGACACCTAATATTGAATAAGACAACCTAGATTAACACCACTTTTTAACATCCATTTCCCACACCCCAATGATCAAAAACACCTACATGGCTTAATTTTAAGCTTCTAATCTTATGTTTTGGATTTCCTTTTTGCTAATTATATTGAAAGAATTTTTTTAATTTGCTTCGTGATGGTGCCCCTTTAATCAAGGTCTTTCGACCAGGAGTTCCTCTACACCATAGATCTGATTTTATAACTGTTTCAGTAATGATTTTTAAGACTTTTAAAGACATTTATTTAGTGATGTGACACTGGTTTTTGGTCATCAATGATCAAATTTATTTCATTAAATTTGTCACTCAGACTTTATTTCAAGATGATTCATATTTATCGGCATGTTATTCTTTTCAAATAATTTTTGTGTATTACCATTCCAGAACAAGAGATGTTATAGAATTTTGAAGACGATCTGAATCAGATCATATAAAAACAAACACAGTTTTTTCTATATATACTAACAATTAATTAAAACAAATGTGAAACTCGTGTATAAACTATGAACAATTGTAAGACATCAGAAAAGTTCGACATAGATATTAGAATAATAAACCATATCTCCAATATTATTACTACTATAAATTTTAAAAGAAAGTCATTAAACCATAATATATATATATATATATATATATATATATATATATATATATATATATATATATATATATATATATATATATATATATATATATATATATATATATATATATATATATATACCTTTTGCTCCAGTTACTAAGCCATGATGCTAAATAAACACTTTATTAAATTGAAAAACAACAGCAATAAGAACTTGCTGACCATATATATGCAACATTAATGTTTTTATCTAATAAGATTATTTCTGTTGAGAAGATGATGAATTATGGAAAAACAGACACACAGCTGAGATGTCATCCGTACAAAAGCCTGGTCTTTGCCTCTTCCATTGATTGGACGCGTAGTCAACGAGTCTTCTTGATGATTCGTCCTTTTCTGATGCTGATGAAACGATTTCAACTGCCTTTTCGTTTGAGACAACGTCCCATACCTGAATAGGAATAAAAGATATTTGAGAAAATGACGAAAATAATCAACTAGGGTAAAAGTGTATAAAAATTATGACATTCTGTATTAAGTCGTTCTTAAAATTTAATGGGAAAGCCTCATTTTTTGTGGCTTTTTTTTGTATTAAAACGTTCTTTTTGCATTAGGTTTTGTCTCCATTAACCCATTAAGTCAAAAAAAAGGAAAAGGGTCTTGTTTGGTTTCAAGGTTTTACTTAAAATGGGTTAAATTTCATTTATTTGTTTGTTATAGCATTCTACTTTCATTTCTTCCTATCAGTTTCAAAAATGTTATAGCAATGTCGTCTATATACAAAGATGCGTAGTCTTTTTTAAAGTACAATGCCCTAATAAGAATATTTTGAAAGTATAATCCCTTAATTTGGTATACTTTAAAAGTACAATGTCTTAATTAGAAAAAACAATGTTGTAATTAGGAGAAATGAAATTGAGATGCTATAATAAACAATTAAATGAAAGTAGGTTGTTATTTCGTGCAATTTAGCCCAATTAAAATCCAAGATGAAGTTTTGTATTCGAAAATGAATCCAAAAGTTAAAATTACGAAAATGTACCCCATCGGTTGCCAAAATGACAAAGCGATCTCGTGCGGTTATTGTTGTTTGTATCACGTCTGGCTCAGAAATAAGACCAAAGTCTTTAACAAAATAGTCACCAAAAGCCCTTGAAAGTGCGAGTCCCGGACCTTCGGATGTCTCGTCATTTGAAGCACGAATCCTCGAGACTCCCGGTTCATCCTCTGACTCACACACACTCCCTCCCGCCTTATATATCCTTTCGCTTTCCTCTACACAATAGCAACACAAGAATCGAGCATAAGTGCCAATATATATATATATATATATATATATATATATATATATATATATATATATATATATATATATATATATATATATATATAGAAATGAAAGTTAGACGTTATAAATATAAACAACAAATAAATGAAACTACATTGTTATCTCTTGCATTTAACCCCTATATATATATATATATATATATATATATATATATATATATATATATATATATATATATATATATATATATATATATATATATATATATAGGGGTTAAATGCAAGAGATAACAATGTAGTTTCATTTATTTGTTGTTTATATTTATAACGTCTAACTTTCATTTCTTTCTATTACAACGTTGGTAGGTCCAAATTTATCAGCACGTTGTACTATGAAAAATCAAACCAAATGTAGCATTGTAATTATTGGTTTTTTTTCTTATTAAGGCAATGTACTTTAAAAAAATCTAACCAACTATAACATTGTATTTCCTTTTTCTTCTTATGAAAGTATTGTACTTTGAAAAATCTAACCAATTATAGCAGTGAAAGTTTCTTTGTGTTTAGATGGTATTGCTATGATTTGGTAGATTTTCAAAGTACAATGTTGTAATGGGAAGAAAATGGAGTAGGATGTTATAATAAGCAAATCGATGAAAGTACATTGGTAGTACTATCTCACACAAATATAAAGAGAGATCAAGTGCTTACGAGGTAAATTTGGTTTAAAATCTACAGTTAGTTGAACGGCAACCAAGCTACCATCGTCTTGAGTTGTTCCAAGAACAGCTCGACAATCGCCAACATTTGCTAACACAAGAAGATCCCCCTAAGAATCATAATCATGGAAAAAAAAAGGTTTATTCTCTTCATTTCAAAAGAAAAACATATAGTTTTGACTTTTAACGTCATTCTTATCCGATTTGATCATATGGATTTTGGATAAGTAAAGAAAAACACTTGTTCTTTCACCTTTTGATCACTTAATTATTTTTGAAGTGATTAAACCAATCAATAAATGATATTTTGGAAAATGGGAATTACTAAATTTTAAGAATATGTACCTCTCGGATTATAGTCACGGCAGCAGCGCCGCTAAAAAACGAATCGATCACCGGATGAAGCTCTAGATCATAATCAACAGTCGAGCAAGTTTTCATTAAAGATTTCTTCCACATACCAAATTGATCAAAATTTGAATTTTTTAACGAATCCACCGAATATTGAGCACAAGCTTCTTGCCAAAAGTGAAGCAAATAAGCCGGCATTACTTTCTTCACTCGTTTTCCAACAAGATGCCCCCACGGACCATGCCCGTCAAAAACACCACAAAACATCACACCTTCCTTCCCTCCAAACGACTACAAATTAATAGAAAAATAAGAACACAAGAATATACATGGAAAACTCTAAAAACATAAAACCACCTAAAAGAAAAAGTCAGTATATGACAAATTATCACAATGAACACATTTTTCTCTCAAACACCAACCCCGAATTACACCCACTCTTCAAAATTTTAATTAATATTTGTTAAAAAAAGAGAGAGAGATTAAGATTTACCTCCCACACAATGAAGGAATCTTGATTGATTCCTTTATTCCCGCCTTTAGAATAAGCGGACACATAATTACTCGATCCATTTGCACAAACGCTACCAGGAGAAGTCAATAATAAACCATTTTTTCTTGCTTCCTTGGCTAAAGCATTAGTAGCTTCTCTTCCAAAATTAATCCTCCGTTTCTTCACGTTTTTTGTTGTAATATTTCTCGTTATTCCATTCAAAAACGAAGAAAACTGAACCATTTTTTCTACAAAAGAAAACAATCGATCCCCACAACATTATTATATTGAACATGAATCATCAAAAGAAAACAAAAACTTTTAACAACTACTCAATATTAAAATAGCAAGTGTATACTTTAGGTTAAGTTGAAACAAACAGAATTGATGTAATCTGACTTACCAGGCTGTATACCATCAGTTATTTTTTGACATGTTCCGAATATTTTGAACTCAAAATGGGATTTTTTCATTTTGGATTTTTTTAGCAAGAGTTGTGTAAGGAAATGATATGATGATATATGAACTTATATAGTATATATATGCCACAAATTATTGGAAAAAGGTGCAGTGAATCCATGGCGATGAATTATTAGGAGACTCGTGATCAATTTGAAAGGTTGTGTTGACATCAAAAGAGTCACTTTCATGGAAGGGAGATTTTAGACCATGTATTTAAAATAAAAACAAAATAGCAGGCAAATAGTGATCTGTCGACATCTATCGACCTAATCAAATATGTCCTCGTGCATGTTATGGTCCACTAAACGGCCCAACCTCCATAACTATGTCCTTCAAAAATATCGTAAATCCAAATTATCCCAATTATATATTTCGTAATTATTTACACAATATATTAAATAATTGTAGATTTGTATTTTTTTTTTTCTCATTCTTTATATGTATTTTGAGTTTAGAATGATTGGTTCAAATTTGTCTGGCTGACGTGGCGCTAAAGTGACGGATAAAAAGTAACAAAAGATGTGATGCTAGACCCGACGTTATAATGGTGCGATTTTGTTGATTTATAAAATTAATGATGTCGATTATATAAAACCAATAATTGGATTAGGTTATGTAAAGACAAAATAACAAAATTTTATCTGTTGTAATTTCACTCTCAAAATTTTGGATATGGGTTTGGCATCAAAATTTTTGAGGTATACGAAATTCTGGGTCTCCAATAAGTGTTACAATCATAAAGTGACAAATAATAATTAAATATTCAATCTGCTTTGTGGGTTACTTATTGTCTAATTATAAAAAATGGACCGATAAAATTTCTTTTGATTTCTAGTTATATCATTAGAGTGGATTTCAACAGGATAATAAAACATAATACATGGATTTCAACATATTAGTTGCTACACTGGATTTCTAACATATTACATACTTGGATTTCAATATATTAGTTGCTACACTTATTTCAACCGTGTAATTTGTCTATTTATAAAAACCCTTAAACATTTTGTAATTTGCCAGTTTTTAGTATTTAATCTTTGGGTTGTTTAAAAAAATAAAGATAATAGGGTGGACGACTAGACGTCATGCCAGCCAGATCAGAGGTATAATCGCATATAGAAAGGTGGGTCCTACTTCCTAAGACACACCTATTTTTTTATAGTAATAATTATATTGAATAAATTTTAGAAATCATCTTGAAAAAAATTTGATAAGATACAAAAACAAATAAATAAAATAAAAGAATTGGTGGAGGGTTTATATTTAAATTTACAAAAACAAATGGTTAATATTTATTAAAACTTATCCCACATAGGAGATAAAAAGAAAGATATATAATTATTTGATGTTATAAAATTGATGGTATATGGTTATAATGAAACTTTAAAAGCAACACAGCTTATCTTACATTGTTGGTTGTAAGAAATAATTATTGCAAATACTCTTTAATAAAAAAGAGATTTAGTCATGCAAAATTATTGTTTTTTTTTAACAAAAAATTCACTTTTAGAGGTCTAAGTAGTTTTTACTGATTCGACCCAACCTGATTCTGTCACATGTATTGTTGATTCTTTAGTTTTTTTCAACTTTACTTAATTAGGAACCACATGTGATTTTATTTTAGATTAGTCATTAAACCAGATAACTATAAATAAACAAATTATGTCATATTGGATGTCACGATTTAATATCGGTTTTTACCAGGTTGAAATCCAACTCGATTTTGTAATAAAAACCCAAAAATTGTATATGTGTCTATTGAGTAAAAATTAGTGATCAAAGGAGTAAATTGAATACTATGGATTGTCATCTTATGATATCAACCATAAAAACTTTCAAAACATAAAACCACTTTATACCCGAACATATGTCCTTAAAAACCTTTTGATAAAATGGACGGGTCACGTGGATTGAGTAAAATCATTTTTGTCAAAAATTTTAATTTCATATATAGTAATTGTGTATTTAATATTAACAAAATTGTTCAAGAGACAAGTGGGTTGTAAACATTTGAATACATTTGCCCTTACTTTCAACCAGTTTGACCCGTTTTTTTTATCAAATCTTTACCCATTTAGCCAAATGGAGCTGAAAAAACCGGACCGGGTTTTTCATATCTACCTGAACCGGACCATAAAATCCATAACATAACTTGAAGCATTAGAAACCATGAATAGCTAAGCTAACCATAGCTGAATGCCTGAATCCCATTAATTACGTTCAAATGATGATCTAATTAACTTCCATTTGATCGATCAATTAAAACCCTTGTTTCTTTTGATTCCAAAATCAATAAGAAAATCAACATGAAATCCTCTATATACGCTTTAAATATATCAAACAAACAAACAAGATTATGAACACCAATCATTCAAATCCCATACTCATGTAAAGCTTCGTAAACAAACAAATAACTTAATCAACCAAGAATCTCACCTTGTTTCTTCGCCAGTTTTGCTTGAACGTACGAACGATCTTCAATGGAAGTAGCTCAGAATTAAGCTAAAATGAAGGACACAGAATTCACTTGGGCATTTATACAAACAGGTAGCTTCCACTCCATCTGTTTCTTAGAAAAATTTTCCAAAGTCACTTGCGCATTTACACAAACAGGTTGTGTGCATACAAATGCTCCACAAACTTCCTTTTGTATTTGATCATGAAATGGTGGGTGGGTGGATCATATATATGCATAATTGTAGATGACGGTGATGTGGCGTGCCGGGCCCCTATATCATTATCGTAGACTCAAGAATATTGGATAACTACCTTTCTCGAGTCGCCATTTTTACATGGAGATCCTCTAGGTTATGAGTATGTCCAATTACAATCCCTTTGGTTTCTAAAATTTCAAGTATAACCCAAACATTGAGGATATATGTAGAATGTGAAAACTTGTAAATATGATAAGCAATTTGTATTGCATGTAACAATGTTTTGTCCTCTTGTAGTAAGGATTGATAGTTAATTAATCGAATATATATTTGTTTAGTTGAAAATAAGGTTATTCTCTTTTTAATGTAATGGTATATTAAATTAAACAAAATATATTAGATATGAAAATTCTATTGATTTAACACATGGGTATATTGCTAATGGTTTGTTAGGGTTTTTGATGTGATTGTAAGTGTAGTTTGGTTTAATAATCTAAAATCTTTTTAATACCTTTTTTCTAAGGTTTCTCAAAATATTAGACTTAATGTCAACTGTTATAGAGTACAAGGGCTAAGTTTCACTACATAGAAAGCTAAAGGTCGGTTATGCAAATATTTACTAGGCCACCGAAAAGGTTTGGCATGTTTTATAAATGGTTTTAGAGCTATTTCTTTTAAAAAAGGATATAGTGTTTTTTTTTTCTTTTTTTCTTTTAACTTTAGTCACTAGATCTTATAGCTTTTTGTTGTATAATTCAATGATTAAAAAATGCAACTTGTGTTTTGGTTCATAGTTTGATAAACATATTTGCCAAATAGTAAATGTGTAATTGTTTATATCATCATTTTAAAAAATCAAAGTAAGGTTTAGGTACGTAAAAACTAATCTTATCGAAAAAAACAAAGAAGAAAAATACAATATTTTATGAAGATTGTAGAATAGAATCTTCAAACATCAAGTCTGGGGTATTTAAATTCGTCCAAACAAATACATAAAATAAAATGTTAAATAAATTAAATGTAGAAAAACTACATTTTTAACTTACTCAAACTTGTACCAATGTAAATATAAAAATAAAAATTTAATTAATATCAAAGATTACGTTGAGGTTAGTTTTGAAGGAAATGACACTTTTTGATTCCAAAGCAATATCAGCCAAGCAATTTTATTGTAAATATTAAATATTAATAAGTTTACACATCCAAAGTAAGTCGGTGATAAAAAAATAATAAACGTATTATTTAGATTAAAATAACTTAGTGGCTTAAAAACGATTCTGCCATAAGAAGGATTAATTAATGAATCCTCATGACAGTTAAAAAATTAAATAAGCCAAGTGTAATTAATTAAATATAAATAAAAAAATGTCGATATTTTGTTGGTCTACTACTAAATTTGATCATCATTGATCGTAAATATAATAATTGAATCAAGATATTATTTAATATGAATATAAATAATTAAAGCAAAACAGGGTTATCATGATATAATTAAATATATGCATGTATGATGTACGATTATTTATTTAATATGTTGATTAGAAAATAAATTAGGTACGGTGCTATCAAATACGATGACGGGGTGCTTTGAAATTGTAAAAGTAAGACGAAATTTTAATTTGTTTTATGAAATCATGGTATATGTTTTTGTGATCGATAAAATCAATGGGGTACGAATCTATTATTATATATAATTAAATTAGGCTAGATTCTGTTTTAATAAAAAGCCAAATTTCATAAAAATCTTTAGAACTTTAAATTGTTTTCCGGTTTAAAACTATTTTCTGATTAATTGTAGTATAATATTTGTTCAGTTTAGCTATCTAAAGTTCTGTATGATTTAACCAGAAAAATATTTATTTTCTTCCTATGGTTTTTCGCAACTGGTTACCGAGAAACTCTTACAATGACTTTTATTAAAAAAACAATAACTCTTACGTGTAAAATCAGGAAAAAAAATCTTTCAGTAGTATATATAAATAAATAAATAAATAAATAACAATGATTATTTTATGAAATTTTAGGCTTAAATCTTAATAGAATTGAACTTGTGATATGTTTATATCATCGACCACGATAAGGTTCATAATGTATGCATACATGCACATTTTATTTTTAATAATTATATCATTTTATTTTTGACCGACTAAGTTTATAAGATTAAAAGGCTGGAAAGTGAAACAATTGTTTAGTCTAATAAAATAGTCATTTATGTGTTTTGGTTGTAGATATCATAAACTCCGTATTAGTAGTTGGGTTCCTAGCCACAAAACTCGATAATGCTAGTCAATGGTAATTGTCCTGTCCTAGCTAAGCATTTATCTGATGGGAAAATAACTTATTAAGGTAATTAACTTTTCGGTATGTTCACATCTGGGTAACCATCTTTTTTTTGTACATATTTAGGTAACAAACTTGTTGGAAGTGTTCACATATGACCATTATGACCTGCTATAGCAGGTTAAATCCTAGATGTGAACGCTTTTAACAAGTTCATTACCTAGATGTGTACAAAAAAAAACAGTTACCCAAATATGAACAAAACGAAATATAAAAGTAAATTACACGAATGGTCCCTATAGGTTGGGAAAATTTGTGTTTTTGATCCCTAACTTATGTTTTTAACTTAGATGGTCTGTACTGTTTATTTTTTGTGCGCGTTTAGTCCTTGTATTACCTAAAAAGTCTATTGTGCTCTTATTAATTTATTTTTTAATTAATTTTCTTATTTATGTATTTATTTTTTACATATTTAAAAAAAATGAATAGACCTCACATATTTGTATCTCCTCAGATGATTCATACTGTTTATTTTTTAATTAATTTATTTTTTTTAACTCAGATGATCCCTACTGTTTAATTTTGTTACGAGCTTGGTCTCTATGTTACCTAAAAAGACTATTGTATACTTATTAATTTTGTTACGTCTTCATCATCCCTTCTTTTTTCGGTCATTCAACTCCGTCGAATCAACACTACAACCCACTAAAGATGAAGAAAGAGTAGGTTATGGTGTTGGTTCACCAGAGTTGAAGTACCAAAAAAAGAAGAATGGTGAAAACGTCGATGTTACTAAAGATGGAAAAGAAATAGAAGTTGGGGAGGATGGGAGATGGGATGGTGACTGGTAAGACCCAAATTAAATTTCTCAAATGTGGTTTCAGGTTTACGATGATGAGATACATATATGTGGGGTCTATTAATTTTTTTAAATATATAAAAAAATAAATACATAAATAAGAAAATTAATTGAAAAATAAATTAATGAGGGCACAATAGTATTTTTAGGTAAAACGGGGACCAAAGCGTAACAAAAATAAATAATAGGGACCATCCAAATTAAATTTCTCAAATGTGGTTTGAGGTTTATGGTGAGGAGATACATCTATTAGTTTTTTTAAATATATAAAAAAAATACATAAATAAGAAAATTAATTAAAAAATAAATTAATAAGTGCAAAATAGTCTTTTTAGGTAAGACAGAAACCAAACACGTAACAAAAATAAACAGTAGGGACCATCCGAGTTTAAAAAAAAATAAGTTAGGGACCAAAAACATAAATTCCCCAAACCACAGGGACCATTCATGCAATTTACTTTTATTTTTCGTTTTGTTCATATTTAGATAACTATTTTTTTTTTGTACACATCTAGGTAACGAACTTGTTAAAAACGTTCACATCTAGGATTTAACCTGCTATAGCAGGCCATAATGGTCATATGTGAACACTTACAACAAGTTTGTTACCTAAATGTGTACGAAAAAAAGATAATTACCCAGATGTGAACATACCGAAAAGTTAATTACCTTAGGAAGTCATTTTCCCTTTATCTAATTGTTATTATATACTAGATATGAGATTCATGTATTACATTTATTTTAAAAAAATTAAATATATAATTTTAACAATTTAAAATATTTGAATTTATAAGAAAAATAAGTAAAATTTTAAATTATTAAAATTAATGAGGCTTTAATGTATTCAATACATTATATATAAACTCTTTCTAATAAATACCTTACATATTAAATGTGGAATTTTAATTTAATAAAATGAAAAATACAATAAAATGACAAGTGGAAAATAGAAAATTAAAAAATTCTAAAAATGTCATGTGTCCAAATGAAGAAGAATAGGACATGTGGCAAAAAAAAAAAAAAAAAAAAAAAAAAAAAAAAAAAAAAAAAACTTCTTTTATTATAAGAGACTAGGTGTGACACACGTGTAATACAAGGGTTTTTTTTTTAAATTTATATATTTTGTTAAGCATTACATGTTTAATAATTTACAAAACTGAATTTGGAAAAAATATCAACATTAGCTGTGAATAAACCAATTTTTGCAAAGTTTCTGCAAATTATCGTGAATTTAAAATGGATTGCTAGAAAATTATGTTTTTCAATTAAGAAAGTTGATTTGAATATAAATTGAATTTAATACATTAAGGGACAAATTATGTGAGGATTTATGGACACATTTAAGTTTCCTTATTTTGTTTATTATATTTTTAGATTAGATTTTTTTATAATTTAATAACAAAGCCAAAAAAAACCACAATTTACCAAGTGGATTTAAATGAAATTGAAAAAATTAAAAAAAATAACATGTGGCATATTGAATTAGGTGATAACATGTGGCAAAAAAACCTTCATTTATTAAGTAGGATATATATATATATATATATATATATATATATATATATATATATATATATATATATATATATATATATATATATATATATATATATATATATATATATATATATATATATATACTAGGTGTGAGACCCATGTATTACATGGGTTTAATTAAAAAAAAATATATATGAAATTTTAACAATTTAAAAAGTTTGAATTTATAAGAAAAATGAAAAAAAAAATGAATTATTAAAATTATTGAAACTTTAATGTATTAAATACATTACATATATAAACCCTTTATAATAAATATTTTACATATATATTACATTACACATTGAATTTGGAATTTTAATTTAATAAAATGAAAAATCCAATAAAATGACAAGTGGAAAATAGAAAATTTAAAAATTTTAGAAAATGCCAAGTGTCCAAATGAAGGAGAAGAGGACATGTGGTAAAAAAAACCTTCATTTATTATATATATATATATATATATATATATATATATATATATATATATATATATATATATATATATATATATATATATATGGGTAAGTGAATATACCTAACAACCTTATATAAGCTTAGGTACCTAACCACATCATACTACATAATTTTGTATCATATTTGCATTGTAATCACCCAAAGTTCTTAAAACTCAACCTCATAACTTGATTGCTTCCAAAATCTTTGGACTTTCACCATTATCTTCCTTCAAATGACGTCTTTCTATCGGAGACCCCCTGGTGGGCTTCATATACTACCGTTACAAATCAAATGGTGTAGGAGGAATACAATGGTGAATGTCTGAAAATATTTGAAGTAAATCAAGTTAAAGGTTGAAGTTTAAGAACCTTAGACGATTGCAATGGAAATATAATGCAAAACAATGTAGTATAATGTGGTTATGTACCTA
The DNA here is from genome assembly GCF_052625555.1 of Lactuca saligna. Classification (NCBI taxonomy): domain Eukaryota; kingdom Viridiplantae; phylum Streptophyta; class Magnoliopsida; order Asterales; family Asteraceae; genus Lactuca; species Lactuca saligna. The sequence continues at coordinate 128,066,814 of NC_136422.1, forward strand.
AGCTTATATAAGGTTGTTAGGTATATTCACTTTACCCTATATATATATATATATATATATATATATATATATATATATATATATATTAAAGTTCTCAAAAAATTTAATAGTAAAGTAGCACATTTTTGGTCACTTTTGGTCCAACACTATTTACAACATTGATCATTCACTTTTATGCTTTTGTTCACAAATAACCCTTTAACTTTGGTTTGAATTTTTCATAACCCTCGCTTTTATTACATATTATTAGTATTTCTACTTACAACATTGAACCTTCACCCTTATGCTTTTGTTCATAAAGAACCCTTTCACTTTGGTTTGAAAATGGTCCCTAAACTATATTTTGGTCATTTTAACGTTGCTTCCTTTATGTCTTTTTTGGTCCCTGTGGTTTACCAGATTTAACACATTGAGGACAACGATGGAAACCGAAATTACTCTTTTACTCCTAATCCGATTTTTTTTATAAATTTATATTTCTCTTTTTTGTTTTAAATTAATGTTTTGTTTATTAGAAAATACTCGTCTAATACCATAAAGCCACCCACCATCTGTCATCACCACCACCACCACCACTGCCAAAATTACATAAATTGTCCATATGGTTTATCCGCGGTCACAAATTCAGTCCCTACTACCTGAAAAGAACAAAGTACCCTCACATTAACAGACAAAAAAGCAACGGTCTATATTTTCCGGATTGGTTTTCCGGCCACTGCCATACATGGCAATAAAGTTCAATTTGTGACACCATTTCTTTATTTTCCTTATTTGTTATAAGAAATAATTATTTAGATTTCTTTACTTATGTAATTAGATGATATTGTTTATCTTCCTTTACTGGATTATCTCAGTTCAATTAAACATGCTATTTTACTTTACAAAGCAATACCTTCCGACCCCGGCAACGCCGGGGAATCCTTTCTAGTTTATAATAATAATTGTGAAACTCAACCACTTTGGTTGTGGTGACTTGGTAAGGCATGTGGAAGATATGGTGGATAACCTATTGACCCATGTTCAAATCCTGGCACCACTCAGCCCTTGTGGCCATGGAGGTTCGCCTGCAGTGACTCCAGGGCATGAGGCAAAGCTTTATGTTTGCAGCGGGGGATTAGTCGGTGCGCGAAAGCTGGCCCGGAAACCCTCGTTAGGGAAGTTCCCTTTCCAAAAAAAAATAATTGTGAAACTCATATATTATATGGGTTGAATAAAACAAAATGTTAAATATGAATGATAGTTCACTAGTTCAGCGGCATCAGGTGATGCCTTTTTTCCATGAGGTCGAGGGTTTAAGTCTCATCGTAAACATAGGTGAATTCAGATGTTAGTTTAGGAATGTATTATATATTAATATAGTATATTTGCCGGTTCAAAAAAATGTTTATTTGAATTTGAAATCTAAAATAAATGAAAATTATATTTTTAGTTGTCACACCCGTGTATTAAATGGGTTAATTATAACAAAATGTTAAATAAAAAGTTTAAACTGTAAATTTATTTGAAATTGAAATTTAAAATTTAAAATTAATAGTCATGATAGGTTTAATTTATAAAAACTAAATTAATGATATTATGGAAAAAAAATGAAATATAAAGAGTAAATTACATGAACGGTCCCTACGGTTTGGGGTAATTTGCACGCTTAGTTTATTTTTTTTTAATTCGGAAAGTCCTTACTATTTGTTTTTGTTACGCGTTTGTTTCCTACAATTTGTTTTTGTTACACGTTTGACCCTTATCTTACCTAAAAATACTATTATTTAAGCTGGAAAAAATTGTGAGGTATATAAGGTAAGATAAGGGGGTGAGATTGGGGGTATGTTTATTTTAAATAAATCAAAAATATAGGGCAAAATAGTTTTTTTTAATTTTTTTTTAACTTTTTTTTTATTATTTTTTTTATTTTTAGGTAAGACAGGAACGAAACGCATAACAGAAACCAGTAGAGACCTTCCGAATTAAAAAATAGGTAGAGACCAAACGCGCAAATTACCCTAAACCATAGGGACCGATCATGTAATTTACTCAAATAAATAACAAGTGGAAAATAAATATATCTAATAATTATGACAAAATGATATCTAACCAATTGAATGAGAGAATAAAATATAACAAAATCATTCTTATTTATTAGGGTAGATTATGTTGTTTAATAAAATTTATAAGGCTAAAAAAGAAAGAGCAAGGCCGTAATATTAAATTTTGAATTTGTATTCATGTCTAATATAAAAAAAGCACGATGTCATTTCATGTTCAAAATTCGATATGAAATTGACTTAATATCATCATGTTTTTGTTGTTTTTTATATGATTAAGTATGAACTAAATGAACGAATGGTTATTTTTATTTTATATTTAAGTGTTTGTCATATTTTAATTAGGCCACTTCTGTTATACCTGGTAAAACATGACCCGACACGAAATTAGCGGGTTAGGGTAAGAGATTTTGACACATTTATGTAAACGGATTAACACGACACGATACGAAAATTAAACGGGTATGGTTAGGGTTAAGACTTTCAACTCGAAGATGTCGAATATGACCCGTTTAACTATGTATTATTTATTATAAATTTCATATTTTAATAAATATATTATATGTTATAGACTTGTAGTGAGTTAAACTCAAGAATTAGAAATAATATTCAAATTTTCAAAGTTACTTAATTGTATTCATCCTCACCACTTATTCTTTTTGCTCCCCCAACTTCAACTCTTTTCATTTTATCTTCTAAACTTACTAAAACAGATTTCATTCTATCTCTTAACTTCAATGTTTCACTTTTTCTTTTTTGCATCCATAACTCCTACTTTCCAAACTTTAAAATGTTTTAAGCAGAAATGACACAACATATTTACAAGGTATAGACCTTAACTCGAAACCCGACACGAAAATAAACAAGTTGACACGACACGACACGATAATTAAACGGGTTGGGTTAGGGTCAACACTTTCAACTCGAAGATGACTCGATTCTGACTCGTTTAACTATGTATTATTTATTGTAAATTTCATATTTTTATAAATATATTATATGTTATAGACTTGTAGTGGGTCAAATTCAAAAATTAGAAATAATATTAAAAAATTTTAAAGTTACATAATTTTACTCATCCTCACCACTTATCACTTTTGCTCCCCAACTTAAACTCTTTTTATTTTGCCTTATAAACTTACTATAAAAAATTTCACTCCATCTCCTAACTCCAATGTTTCACTTTTTCATTTTTGCATCTATAACTCCAACTTTCCAACCTTTAAAATGTTTCAAGCAGATATGACACAACATATTTACAAGCTAGGTCTAGACCTTAACTCAAAAACCGATACGAAAATAAACGGGTTGACACAACACGGCACGATAATTAAACGAATCGGATTAGGGTCAAACCCTTTCAACCCGCTTAATGTCTTGACACGACACGAACCCGATACGACACGACAAGACACGTTTGTTAGGTCTAACTTCTATCTTAGTTCAAAATAATATGATATTATATCGTAGTCGTGATACACAAAAAGTTATTGCTACGTCGTATTAATTCTAACAAAACTATGTCTAAATTCGAACAATACGTACAAGACGCGAATAACTTACAAGAGATGGCAAACTTCTGAAACGCATACTTATAGGTCACATCACTTGTCCAACTTGTTGATATGTGAAATGAAATATAGTTCTAGTAAACGTTTGATTATATATTAAATGTTTAAAATATTTTTCAACGTTTGCTTATATATTAAATGTTTATAATTAAAAATTTCACCGTTTGATTATATATTAAATGTTTAAAATAAGTTTCATGAAAGTTAAAGGAAATATATAGCAGATATCGTTATCACCAATATTGTTATTGATGGCGATAATATCTGTTTAAGAAATTTTAATTTGAAAAAGAAAATATTATCAAAAAGATGCTTTTATAATTTTTAGGATTAAAATATAAGAAAAAGTAACATATTATAATCAATATTTTTATTATATTATGAGACTTTTATTTCGTTTAGTTATATTATTATGTTTTTTTTTTTTAAAAAAATACTAATTATAACCTCAAAGCAATTTAAATACTATAAATAAGTAGGTTGTTTTTAAAACTAATAAAATTTAATAGCACAAAACCAAAAATAGAAATTTCAAAGCTAACATATTTTAGAATGGTTTTAGAATGGTTTATACAGACGTCCATGACTTTACATCTAAATCTGGACATTTAATCCTCCAACAAAACTTGAATCCGCAACCTTTGAGTATAAGGCACTTAGGCTAAACGGTATCGTAGTCTTTTTGCCACCGATAAACTGGCGTAACATGTTTTACTGCCAGTGAACACTGGTCCATGATATTTTTTGCGGGTGGTTTTTTGCCATCAGTGATCTCTCTCTCTCTCTCTCTCTCTCTCTCTCTCTCTCTCTCTCTCTGGGTGTTTTTTTGCCATCAGTGATCTCTCTTTCTCTCTCTCTCTCTCTATATATATATATATATATATATATATATATATATATATATATATATATATATATATATATATATATATATATATATATATATATATATATATATATATATATACCGTTTAAATTGACACATTCATTCTTTTTGTCAGTGGTAAACATATACAATTACACACCACACCTTACCCATTTTTAAATGTGGAAAAAATAAAAAATAAAAATATGTCTCTATTAACCTAGATGAGAAATACTACTTGTGGTATAACACCCTTTAGTCTTAGCCATCAACTCCTAATACATATACGTCAAAAGCCTTTTGGTTTAAAGCAACACCTTGATTAAAAAAAAAAAATTTAAAAATTTAAAAAATTTAAAAAATTAAAAAAGAAAATTTGAAAGTAAAATGTTATATTATAATGAGATGAAACTAACATTATATAACAAACACAAGCAGATGAAAATAAGTGGTAATTTTTTATATTTATTACATGAGGGTCTTTGGCTTAAATGCAACATGTGTTGACATATAAATGTCTCTTAGCTAAAAATTGAGATACTTTCCGTTTAGAAATAACAGAATCATATTATTAGGTAAATGTTTCAAGTGAATAACTTAATAGTCACAAAATCATAGTTGATCATGGTATTTAAAATATATAAAGTTTTGGATTTCGAAAATGCACTTTTTGTTCAAGAACAATGAAGCACCATACAAGTTGCTTGGTCTTGTAAGGAAAAATGCCACTAGTTTGAAATCAGCGGTTGTCATGGAACGACCTTACTTGAAGCAATTTGATTTTGTCCAAATCCTATACGTAAATTTACATTAGGTTTAAATTAAGATAATTAGATAACACTTAGAAAATTCTATATTGTGTTTGGATAAATCCAACAACAAATATATCGTATTTACTAGATACATCATATGCTAAACTTAGGGCTAATCACCTATTTTATTTGATATAACGAAGGTATACCTCTTATTTTAGAGAAAATCCCATAAAACTGTTATAATAACATTTTATTTGTTCTTCTTTTAATTATATCTAATTGACCAGCAAACTTTTTTTTTTTTTTTTTTTAGTTTTAATATACATGGATTTCATTTTTTACTAGGGATAACATGTTCAGGTATACATTAGTATAATATAACCAAAAAAGTTAGTTGATCAATTTGATACAATTAGAAGTATATTGACTTAAAGAACGAATAAAATATTATTGATTTCCATTTTTTAACATTTTCAATTTAAATAAATAGTTGGTCGTAAAAATAATACGTCTTTAATTCTTTATCATCAAAAAAAATTACTAGTTTGAAACATCAAATTTAAAAAGAAATTAGCAAACATATGTACACAATATTCAAACTGAGAACCTTTAGATTATCATTATAAAATTTTACTCATTTTGAATATTTTTTAATAAACGACTCATTTTGAATATTTTTTTAATAAACGTTGGTATTGTAGGTATCAAAGTATTTGTTAGACACTTAGAAAAAATTAAGGTTTTAGTATAAAAACGGTCGCATGATACAAGTTACTATTGGTGTTTTTGAGGTTTGTTAGGCCGGTCATTGCACCACAAACTCATTGATATGTATTGCAGGTAGACTCCCGAAAATAATACGGTCGATAAATGAGATTAACCCTGATAGCTATCGACTTAGCGACTGTTGGATGAACCCTGACAACTATGGACTTAGTGTCTGTTATATAAACCCTGGCAACGATGGACTTCGTGCCTATTCCTTAGGATAATCCTTAGGAATAAATAATGAGGAATAGATGATTCTTAGTGAAGATACTTAAAAATAATGAGGAATTTGGTTTATTGTTTGATGATTAAACATAATAACTTTATTTTTGTGGGTTGAAAATCCTATGTACTCATCAGGTTTCCCAACTTGACTCATTCAAGTTTATTTGTATCACAGGAGTTAATATGAAAGAAGATGAAAATCACTAGTATAAATGAATGTAAATTCTGTTTATGCTTATGTTTCTGTATTGACGATGACATCCCAATGTTTTAAAATGAATAAAATACATTTCTTCGGAAACGCTTTGATAACATATTTATCATGTTTTTCGGGTAACAAATTCTGCAACATATTTCCTTAAAATATACTCTGATTTTCAAAATAAAGCATAAACAAATCGGTTTTTTTTTGCCGTGAAAATGGGATGTCAAAGTTGGTATCAGAACATTAGTTTAAGCGAACTAGAAATTTTAGGAAAATTTCTAGAATTCAACTTAGAATGCTAAGCGATAATTATGAGATGAGTGTTTTCTATATTTAGGATGTATGCCTGAATAGACACGGGCACTAGTTTATTTTAGGAAAGATTCATAAAATGATTTTATATGCTAAATGATTTATGTTATAACAATAAAGATGCCTTGTGTGCTATTATTTGATCGGATCTATGGTCTATTGCCGACCGGATCTGGAAATTTTTTGTGCTCAGATTTCTAAACGTTTAAATACGGCATTAGAACTGTCATGTAAATTTTCGGAGTGATAAGGAGATTTAAACGTCTATCGTAAATAAAATCCTTCCTATCTTAATTCTCGTCGTTACACACCGGACGTCTGGTTTGGTGTATAAATCGAAATGGCAAGAACCCAAAGCGGAGTTGGAAACGCAAATGGAAATATGAATCAACAGCCTCAACCCCAAGTGATTGAGCAAGTACTGGTAGTAGCAGCTGCACTTAAGCCAATCACGATGGTAGGAGTGCAAGTAATGATCCAGATGATGTTGGATCATCAAATGGAGGAAACAAGGCGGTTACTTCAATAGAATTGAGATGAACCTATGATGCCCATTGAACAACCCAAACTCAATGATGGACAGTCAGAAGAAGGGAACTATAGTAAGACTGTTGGTCAAGATGAACCGCCAATGGTTAGAAGGAATAACTAAGATGGAGGAAATGATGGATGTGGATGCAAATACAAGGATTTCATGGCATCCAAACCACCATGTCTTTCTGGAAGCCCAACACCGGTGGAAGTTATGGACTGGATCTCCGAGATATAAACAATGTTTGAGAGTTGCGACTGTAGCAACAGACAAAAGATTGCTCTCGTGGTTCCCCTGTTAAAGTTTAGAGTACTAAGCTGGTGGAAGCTACTAGCTTATACAATGCCCAAGGGTGAAGCAAGCAAGATTCCTTGGGAAGATTTCCTAGTGCAACTAAAAATGCAGTACTGCTCTGAGCAGGATCTTCTGGAGATCAACAATGAGTTCCAGAACCTGATGAAAGGAATGATGAGTGTCACCGAGTCTGCTGCAAGTTTTACAGAGAAGATGAAGCTTTATCCTTAGCTAGTTCCAACTGAACTCTCCAAGGTCAAAAAGTTTGCCAATGGATTACCAACATACTTTGGTCTAATGGTTAAACAAGCAACCACTTTGAAAGTCTTCATCTGGGCAGCCAGGAATGTTGAGACCCAAATAAGGGAAAAGGGTTTATCGAGAGCTAAAGTTGGAGAGAAGAGGAAGTTTGAAGGATCTTCAAAGTCCAACAAGGAGAGAAAATTCTTAAAGTCTGGAGGAGGAGGATGAGGAAGTGAAGCAAGATGGTGCGATAAGTGCAAGAAGAAACACTTGGGAAAATGTGGCGAAGAGGTGATATGTTTCAAGTGTGAAAAGTCTGGGCATTACGCTAGCGAGTGCACATTCAACAAGAAGGTATGCTTCGGATGTAACAAAGAAGGACACATTTCTAGAGACTGCGCAAAGAAAAATGAAGCAGCAAGGCCAAATGTGCCGCTAAAGCCAAGGGCATTCCACATGATCCTCGACGAAGCAGATAGCAACGCAAAGAATCAAAAGTGAGGACTTGATATCCAAAGATCAAGATACGAAGTAGCCATGAAGATAGTATCCGGTGGTGTATCCTATTAGAGGCATAATATAGGTTAAACTTGAACATCTGTGTAATCATTTCAAGAAGTAATATAAACCTTGGTTTTGTTATATGGTGTGTTAAGTTGTTATGTGATTTTCTTGTATGGTGAATTGGAAAACTACGATATAATACTTGGGACGAGTATGAATAGGTGTGAATGGTAGTAGAGGCCTATACTACCGGAACCACAACACTCACGCTTGGATCAGGGAAAGTCACAAGGTTACCAAGGTGTTAGCAATTGATTCTATTTTGTTCAAGTATGTCGTTACCATCATTTCGGTAATGACTAAGAAGATGATTGTTATTCCGACCCTAGTGGTCATATCAAATCGAGTCTGAATTAGATAAATATGTTACGTGTTTTAGAGAACCAAGATCGATGTAGCATCCGACTTAGTCCAGAAGATTGAAGTGAAAAATAATCAAAGCGATCAATAGAAGTATTGCGATCACCGTTAAAGTAAGGAAGCTTGTAGCAAGGAGTACTACATACTAGAATGTGATTATGTCACATTAGAACACGAAGGAATGTATATTCCATTATGGAATTTGACTCTAAGAGACTTGAATATAAGCATTGCATCATACAATGAGAGATTATTAGAACATGACCCATTGGTATGATAAGATAATAAAAGGAAAGAACATATCTTAATTTAAGTCTGTTAAGAAGGAGCAGGAGTCTCCAATAAGGATCGATTTTATAACTCAAAGGTTATGATTGGAAGTCCAAAGTGCAAGATTGAGCACCGCCTGCGGTCAAGAAGTCCAAGAGTAAGATACTCATTCGAAGGAACATAGAAGTTACAATTATTACCTAGGATGAAGAGATAACATATTGAGTCATTATACAAGCCCTGTTTCGTTGATGATTCTGGGACGTAATCATACTAAGGGGGAGATAATTGTAACACCCGCAGTTTCAGACTAGTCAATTTAGAAACAATAAGCGTCAACAGTAACTTTTTAATAGAATATTATTTAGAATAAATAATCTTAACCAATTTATAGTATATATCACAAGGATTCTGTACATATAAACAACGTTGAAATCCGAGATATAACGAAGAAGTTATGGTCTATCGATGTTTTACGGCTAAATCAGCACGGCACTGCATAACGTAAAAAGTGAATTTTTTGATAAACTACTTTTTAGCCTTAGAGATCTAAATGAAAGTTGTATTATACATTAAAATGAGAGTGTTCATAAAAAGAACGCCCAAATCTGACTTTGTATGAGGAAGTTATGATTTTTCTAAGATTTGGCATAGCAGTGCACAACCCGAATTCGAATTTTAGATCGATCGATTTTTAGCCGACACAACCTAAATGAGAATTGAAGATCTCATTAATTAGAGTTCAACAATAAAAAGACAGACAAAAACGGAGTCTGTATGTAGAAGTTATGAATTTTACACGGTCGTTAAACAGTGTAACATTCTCAAACTGTTTAATTTAAATTTGGTTGAGAATTAACCGATGGAGTAAAAATGACAGCTATATATCTTGTCAATACCTACGCATGGATATAAAGAACGTCAAAATGGAGCTCGTATACAAAAGTTACAGGGTATAGAAGTCGGCAGGGTGTTGCTGCGAAGGGGGTGATATGTGGCTGAATCTGGGGCATTGCTTTCTCCCCAAGCCTTGCCACCATATGGTGACATATGGCACCAACTCGACAAGTTTGAGGCCAAAACTCGATGAGTTGAGATGTGTTTCGGCCTATAAATACCTTACGAGATCACCTTCATTTCTCACACCAAAACACACTTCCCTCTCACTCTAACTTCTCTCTAAACCTCTCAAAACCCCTCTAAAGCCCTAGTAACCTCAAGGTGCTAGAGGAAATCCCCGGAGTGCCTGAAGGATCGGAGAAAAAGAGCTTTTCGACTCAAAATCTCTACTCCAGTGGAGCCTCGTTTTTTTAGCAAAGTGAGATGCGCATACCCTACTTTAAATATAGCTTATATTTAAATATAATATCGTTATTATGAACCTACAAATAAGATTTATTAGTGATTCAAAGTCGTTATACTGATTGAACTACTTATAGGAGAGGTGTCTAGAATGGTCACTTTAGGTTTGGTTGTTGGATTTCAAAAAAGCTATATGTCGAAATGGTCCTGCCTCCCAACTGTCCTACCTAACAGATCCTTACTTGATAGATCATGAAGTAGACTATGAGTTAATGATGAATCTAGATTAATAATTAGTTGCAATGAATATTAGACTAAAATCTAGTGGTAATGATACTAGTTTTTTCGAAGGAAAATAAATTAAGCAAAGCACTGTGTGAGTTCAGAATCACTACCTTAACAGGTGAGTGCATAGTTACTTTCAACTTACACATAGATATGAAGTATTTGATATAAATTATGTGCTATGTGTGCATATTATCTATGTACTTAATATTTATGTTGGATAAACAAAAATATACATGTTTTAATTGTTTTAAATTGTATATGTATTTTATACCTATAATTATGATGGGTAAAAGTGTAACACCTATTCCAGGTATTACTTGAATTGTTTAATTTCAGGGTTTTGGTGCATGGACTCAGCGATTTGGGAGCCCAACTCGTCGAGTAGAGGACATTTCAAGGACACAGGATCTACACCCTACTCGACGAGTTGGAATGCCAACTCGATGAGTAGGTGCTATAAAGATAAAACCCTAATTTTAGGTTTTGGACCCTATATAATCTCCTTAAGAGGCTTAGGCCTGACCTTCTATCAGCCTCCAAACCCTAAGAACGTTTGCGCTAAACCCTAATCCTTACTATCTTTCATTTTGTGAGCTAGAGTAACTTTTGAAGCTTAAGAAGAAGGATATAGTAAGAAGAAGGAGAAGATCCAGCAAACCAAGCCCTCACTCGTGAGCTTAACCATCTTGTGGACTACTGTAAGTCTTCAAGATTCAGTTTTTATCTTAGAATATGGCTAGATCTTGAGCTTACTCTTCATTTACTATCCTTCTTGTTGATTTCATGCATGGGGTTCATAAAGTTTGCAACTTTATGGATCTCTAAAGAAAAATGGTCCCAAGGTGGGCTAGATCTAGCCTTTGGTTAAGAAAGAACGCCATGCTAGGGCTTTTAGAGCATATTTCCCTCTTTTTGTCCATTTTGACCTAAGGACATGCATTGGACATGCATGTTCATAAAGCCTCCATCATTGGAACATTTTGAGTACTAGAAACTCTTCTGGAAAGGAGGGATTCCAGATCCCTAGAGTTTTGGACCATATGGAAAATCTTTGGAGCTTTCTAACCCTTGATAAGGGCCTTAGAGCATTTGGAACTGTTCTAGAGGGTAAAGTTGGAAACTTTATCCTCCTAGACGCCTTAGGGCTTCAAATCTAAGACCTGGAGTCCCTGTATTCGGTGTATCATCACAACAAGCAAACAGGAAGGGGGACTCGACGAGTTGCCCTAACAACTCGACGATTCGGATCGGGTTTACCCCTTTCTGAATATCAAGTGAACTCGTCGAGTTAATGAAACAACTCGGCGAGTTGGCTAGGGTTTGATCGGGTTGTCTGGACTTGGTAGGAACTCGACGAGTCGCTAGATGCACTCGACTAGTTGGGGTCAACATGGACTGTTGACTTTGACTTTGACCAAGGTTGACCAGGGTTGACCATGAGGGTAATTTTGGGATTATGACAAGTTTATCTTATGATGCTTACAGGTAGTTGATTTGGAGCAACACGTCGGATATATCTGGTTCTAGCTTGTCAGTTCAGCATTCAAGAGAGGTGAGTCTTCTCACCATACCAATAGGTCTATGGTACCAAGGCCGACCCATTTTATGTTATGTGGTACACTAGTTGTAGTAGAGATGCATGGTATGATAGTTAGCTTTATGTTAAGTGGTATGCTAGTGATGATATGATATTTGCATGGAAGACCTCGGGGAGAGCCCATGGCTATTGGATATAAGACCATGTGGGGGAGCCCATTTCATTCCTATGTAAAGACCATGTGGGGTAGCCCATGACATGATTGTATAAGACCCTGGGGGTGCCCACGACATCCTTATATGTTTATGTATGTGTTATGTAGTATGATAGATACTTCTGTGATATATGATATGCTAGTTGATTATGTATGTTATTGCATGGAAGACCTCGGGGGGGGGGGGGGGGGGGGGAGGCCATGGCAGTTGGATATAAGACCATGTGGGGTAGCCCAAAGCATTCCTAGGTAAAGACTATGGGGGAGCCCATGGCATGAAGGTATAAGACCCTGGGGGAGCCCACAACATCCTTATACGTTAGTATGCATGGCTTAGGTGGTATGTGCAGCTTTTATAGATGATATGATATATGTTATGTGGATTGTGTGTGGGGTATGCTCTGGGAGTCTCACTAAGCATTAGGTTATGGTTTGTAGATTTGTTTCAGGCACATCTGAGCCCATGGGCAAGGGAAAGGATTGATAGCATGGCATGCACTCTTACAGGCGTTTTATTGGACATTATGATGTTTTTAAATAAAAGTTGTAATTAATATGAGTTTTGAAAACAATTATGTTTGGATTTTGTGATTTATGGAGATGTGTTTGGTAATCAAAAATGAAAACTTTCTCTTGAAAAATTGGGTTGTTATAAAAAGATGGTTAGATTAAAGATGAGATGAATAATGAGCGATGAAAAATGAGATGAATGATGAGCGATGATATATGAGTGGTGAGAAGCGATGAGCCAAGCGATCAACCAAACGATGAACCAAGCGATGACCGAAGCGATTGCCCTGTCATCTAGTATAGTATGGATGACAACCACAAACTATTCTAGACGGTCCAGTGGAACACTATCAGGCTCACAACCTGTAGGTGTTGTGAATGATATGTTCACCCGGTGTATTCTAAAAACCCATTGACATGTATTGCGGGTGGACGCCCGAAAATAATATTATCGATAAATGAGATTAACCCTGGAAGCTATGGACTTAGCGCCTGTTGGATGAACCCTAGCAACTATGGACTTAGTACATGTTATATGAATCCAAGAAACAGTGGACTCCGTGCCTATTCCTTAGGACAATCCTTAGGAATAAATATGAGGAATAAATGACTCTTAGGAAAGATAATTAAGAATAAAGAAGATAACGTGGATTGGAAATTGGGTTTATTGTTTGATGATTGAACATAATAACTTAATTATTGTGGGTTGAAAACCCTATGTACTCACCAGGTTTCCTAACATGAACCACTCAAGTTTATTTGTATCATAGGTGTCGATATAAAGCTACATTATACTGAGAGATTAAGAAGAGGAAAATCACTAGTATAAATGAATGTTAGGTCTGTTTATGCCTATGTTTCTGTATTGACGATGACATCCCAAGAGTGCCCACTTTCTGGCAATTCGGGAGAGTTCTTCGGGAAAATTTTGGCCGATGTGTATGTCCGTGAGATTGTTGCTCGCCATGGGGTTCCGGTCTCCATTTTTTTTAGATTGGGATGTTCGGTTCACCTCCCTTTTTTGCTGAAGTTCCATGAGGAATTGGGTACAAGGTTGCACTTCAGCATTACTTATCTTCCGCAGACCGACGGGTAGAGTGAGCAAACTATACAGACCCTTAAGGATATGTTTCGGGACCGAGTTATCGATTTTGGTGGGAGTTGGGACTCCTACCTACCTCTGGCATAGTTTTCCTACAACAATAGTTATCACTCCAGTATTGGTGCACCGCCCTTCAAGCTCTTGTATGGGCGGAGATGTTGTATCCCAGTTTGTTGTGGCGAGGTCACTCATAGGGTTCTAGGGCAGACCGAAGTAGTCCTTCAGACCACAGAGTTGATTTAGCAAATCAGGCAGAGGCTGCATACCGCTTAGAGTCGGCAGAAGAGTTATGACGACCGGCGCCAATCCGAGTTGGAGTTTCAGGTCGACGACATGGTATTACTGAAGGTCTCACCTTGGAAAGGTGTGATACGCTTCAAGAAGACAGGGAAATTGGCCCCCCAATATATGGGTCTTTTAGGATGATTGCCGGTGTTTGCAAGGTTACGTTAAGATTGGATATTCCTGAGGAGCTCAGTCATATTCACAACACTTTCCATGTATCGTGGTTGTGAAAGTGTGTATTGGATGAGGATGCAGTGGTTTCCTTGGATGATATTCAGGTTGATGAGCTCTTGAATTATGTTTAGAGGCCGGTAGCGATCCTAGAAATGAACATAAAGGTTTTGTGTAGCAAGGAAGTACCTTTGGTAAAGGTACAATAGCAACACCAGAGGGGCTCTAAGTGGACCTAGGAGACGGAGGCCAAGGTGCGGGAGCATTATCCAAATTTGTTCACTGCATGAGACTTCAAAGATGAAGTCTAGTTAAAGTGGGGGAGATTGTAACATCTCGATGTTTAGGTAGTTTTAAATTTATCCATTTAAATTTTTTATATGAAATTTTGGTCCTTAAGTCCAAAAGAATGTGCCTTGAAGCCCTAGTGACATTCTTGTAATTTGGGCAAGAGGAGTACACTAAGCGTACATGTAGGTACGCTGAGCATACTAGGGGCACCTTACTATGTTGGGAATACACTCATGTACGCGGGGCATACTAAAGAAAGATGAAAACCCTATTCTATAGGGTTTGGGTGGTATTTAAGCATCTTTAGGGCCTCATTTCTCTTCATTTAACCAACCTCTACCCTCTCTTCGTGATTTGAAACCCTAGAAGCACCTTGTTATGACATTTCAAGCATTAAAGAGTCCGTTTCTATGATTTGAAGAGGAAGGACGAAGATCAGGCTCAACTTGGAGAAAAAACACCTTAGATCTGGGATTTATCTTTCATTTGCAAGCCTTTCAAGGTATAAAGCTTACACCTATGTCTCTTAATCTTGTAGATCTACTTATGGGGTTTTTATGTTATCTTTTTGGTCCCAAGAGTATTATTTTGAGCATGGCATGTTCTGGATGTTTTGAGTTGTCCTTTCAGACCCTAGGCAGGGTCCTTAGCCATAAAAATGAAGTCCATTTGGTTGGTTTTGCTCCATGAATCTTGTAGAAGGTCTTAATGGATTAAGACCTTGTTTTAATCTCTTATTAGGCGTGTAAAGTCATAAAGTTGGAAACTTTATGACTTTAAGGTATGTTTTTGTCGTGGATTTGAAATATGGGATTGAGTGCTTAAGCCATTAAGCACTTAATAAAGATTTGGGGTTGTGAGGTTACGCCCGCATACTTGGTCAATCATCCCGATGGTGGTCAATGCGAGGTTTCGTGTACGCTAAGCGTACCTCTGGGGTATGCCCTGCGTACTCACATGGGTCGGCTTTTTAAGTAACTCGGTTGAGTTTAGTTGGCCGGGTTGACTCATTTGACTTAGTGGGATTGACCATTGGACTTTGACTTTGAATTTGACCAAGTTTGAACTTGAGGGTATTTTGGTTATTTTTGTAGTTTGATGGAATTAGTCATTTGATGGAATCGGGTATCGGTTAGAGAGCTGAGACTCAGAGTCTGACCTTATTAGCTCTGCTCAGCTTGCGAGGAGAATTTTCTTCACTGTACTTATGGGTTGAAGGCACCAAGGTCGGCCCTTTGGATTGTTATCTTGGTTTATCATATCATTGAGTATTGTAGTGATCTGTTAGATCAGTATCCTGATAGATAGGATGATGCAATGCTTAGTTATCTATAAGATCTGTCTATTTATTATTGGCTAGTTATTTGTATGCTTGTCTGTTACATATATATATATATATATATATATATATATATATATATATATATATATATATATATATATATATATATATATATATATAGTTTGGGACAGGATCCTCAAAACATTCAACATCCTCAAACCTCTTCAAATATTCAAGATCCTCAACTATCTCAGGATCCCGTCAATTACCGTTATTATTATTTACTAACATTTATAACGGTTATACTTCATTCTTAATTAACACATGTGCAGAAATAGTAAAGGGAAGACTTATTCTCCACAGAGAGTCATATCAACTATGCTAAATACCCAAAATACCAAGTGCAACAACGTTCACAAAGCTGGTCATAGAGGATCCCGGGAATATCGGACATCTTGTTAGCTAGTTTAGACTATAAATTGACACATGTATCTCACACACGACACACTACTTACTCTACAAACGTTTTCACTTGTACTTACTGAAATACTCTTTGTTATCATCATTTTATATTAATAAAATCATCAAGACAGGTGATCATTATCACCTCCCAAGGGTTGTGCCGGAGATCCTAATAAGGATCAAGGGCTTTCCTTGTAAATAATTGTGTCATTCACTTTACCTTTCCTTATTGCATAATTCGAACATCATAGCCTCTCATTTCAATTTGGTTGATTTATACATGTGTAACTTTTTACCAAAATAATTTAGCACCCACCGTTGGGATGTGGTATTCAAAATCCTCGAAAGATCATGTCTACACAACCGATCCTTTCTTCATCCTATGCTCCTTCCATTCCAACCAAAAACCTACCACCTCCTCGGAGTGGACCCCTTGTTCAGAGGAAAACACTTGACCTTTCCAAGAAAAACACCCCTCCGGTCACTAACCAAGGAAGTTTGGAATCTTCAGGACTCCATGTCTGACTGCTCTGGTCACTACTGTTGAACTCTTCGCTATGATGAGGAAAATGACGCAACAAATGACTAAGCAGCAAGATGATAATAGAACACTACTTAGAGAAGTGGAGAGGATGAAGGCGGAATTTCAGAGATCTAGGAAACGATGCCCATAGTTGTACAACCAAGGATCCTGAACTTCGACAATGCATGATCCTCCGAAAATCATCAGGGGAACATAGCTCCTGCTACTGTTGCATCACCCTGAGGGAAAACTATGAACAATCGAGCATCTATGATCAATGATCTCAATGAGCCTTTCAATAATCCTAGAAACCTTGATTCTAGTAACTTCTGAAACAACAATACTATCAATACTAACTCTACAAATGTTGATGCAGGAATAAGTCCAAACATGGCTAGGGAACTTCAATAGTTGAGAGAGGTGATCTCAAGTGTACTCGGTGTAGTTCAACCCATACCAGAATCATCTCCAACAAGTCAAAGGATCTCGAGATTTACTCCTACGATAGTTGATACCGAAGTTCCTAAGCACTTCTAGACTCCTAGGATGAAGCCTTACGATAGAACTACGGATCCTAAAGAGCACGTGAAAGGATGGAGATTATTCCCATCCCAATGAACTTGAAGGAAGCTTGTCTATGTAAAGGATTTGGTTCAACCCTTACAGGATCAACGCTCACGGGATCAACCCTCAAATGGCTGCTAAATGTTCCTCCCTATTCTATTACTTCATTTGCACATTTAGTCAATATTTTCAATAACCAGTTTTCTTGTAGTAGAACCATCGAGAAGATCACTAGATCTCTATCGAGTGGTTTGGGATCCTAAGGAACGACTTAGGGATTTTGTTAACAGGTTTGGCAGGGAAGCTCTGAGCATCCCCAACATTGATATGTAGACTGTTGTCGAGGCCTTCAAGATGGGTCTAAGGAAGGATTCACCCTTATATAAAGATCTCGTGATGATTCCATGAAAGAGATTAGACGAAGTTAGGTGCTAAGCATTGAGGTTCATAAGGCTTGAAGAGGATAAAAAAGTCTAGAAAAGGAGTAAGCCTTCAAGTCAATACAAGAATCCTAATAGGAAGGTCGAATCCTCAGCTCCAAAATCCTATAAATCGAAGCCCTATTCCAAACCAGATCATCACAGGGTTAATTCCCTCAAGATGAAGGAGAGGAGGGGAACCCCTAATATCATTGACTACTGTTTTTCTGTGGATGTTTCAGGTTTAATCCATGTTATGCAGGATCTCGGAGACAAAGAAAGGTGGCCAAAGAAGGATAAAAAGTCCACCATTTGGAAAGACAAGTCCAAATAGTGTGCTTACCATGAAGATTTTGGTCATATGACAGAGGATTGCATAGCCCAAAGGAAGGAGATCAACTATCTCCTTCGCAAAGGGCATCTTAAAGAAATTCTCGGAAGAAAGAAAGAAAAGTCCAAGGAGAACAATCAGTATAGTCACAAGATCCCGGAGAAACCAGGATCTCCACCCCCAAACGCTAAGATAATTAACGTTATCTCAGACGGATCTTACATTTGTGGTACTTCTTATTACCATGCTAAAAGACACGCCAAGGTCTCAAAAATAGAAAAGGAGGATAGACCACGGAAGGATACCTCGATTAATAATGAAAAGGAAATCATGTTTGACGAGACGGATAGGGAAGGATCCAAGATCCCCACCATGACGGACTCGTGATAACACTTTATGATGACGTTCCTAGGGCAGCACGGCAGAATCGTGTCTAGCCTAGGAGCTAGGCACGCCAACCAGGCTCTGCCCAGCAGGCTTAGCGCCCGCTGGCGCTCCCAGGAGTGGAATGCAAAGGTGGAAGGCTCGCACCCGCCAAGGGACGCTCCCGACTCCAAGACAAAAAGATACGGCCGGAGGACAAGCAGAAGAATCAGGCCATTACAGTCAGAGCCAATGAGAGCGCCCTAACGGTTGAAGGCGCATGACCCTCCAATCAACGCCCATGATCTTGTCTCCCCAAAAAGCGATCTTGTCTGGTACAGACCAGGCAAGGGCGCTAGGTATAAAAGGATACGCTCTTAGACTTACGGGGTAAGCTCTCTGGAATTTCAAAGAGTGCAAACCCAAATAACCTAAACACTCTCTAACTTGACCGTCGAAGCGTTCTTCCGGGAAATCCTCCCGGAAAGCAGATGACGACCTTCTTTCTTTGTGATCTTGCAGAGGCTGCCGAGGATCCAAGTGAACAACACTGATCGAGCCAAGACAAGGTCACATCATTTAGCGCCATGCATTTGTGAGATCAAGAACACAAACCAAAAGCACAAAAGTGGCAAATAAATGGCGTCCAACGGCAGTGAGGGACAACAACCTAGTCCCATAGGTCCTATGGCAGCGTTGGACGAAACACCGCCGTCTACAGCAGTCAGTAGGGCCACTACAGGTGAAGGAATCTCAACAGTAACCATTGAAGGTGCCCCACAACCGCCAGTTCACCAGCCAAGAACAACTTCAGGGGGGCCATTTCCAACAACGCCTTTTCAGATGTCACCGTTCTTCTTGCTGTCATTGCAACAAACACAATCAGTTCACTTAGCGACGATTCCACCGGACCACGTTTTCAACATCCCACCGACGTATCAAGTGACAAGCGGACAGAGTTCAATGTTTCCAGTGCCACCATTGGCGCAAACCATGATAGCTCATACACCACCTGTCTATTCATTGACTGGTACATGGACCGGACCAACCATCGCCGCCAACAACAACTCACAACAGACAACAACTCTTAGCCTGTGACCCCCATACACCTTTTCCCCTCCAACTACCTTTCCAGCGGTACCCCTTTTACGGAACAAGTCCTGGCTATCACACGCCACCACCATGTGGCCTAAATGCACAATACCAGCAGTCGGGATCGTCCACCATCTTTGGCCACGAATGCCTTTCCCGTATTGTGACGTCTCTATTTGTCAAAGAATTGTTGGATTATGAAATACAAAACACAACCAAACTACCGACACTCAAATCATATAGCGGAACCATTGACCTAGATATCCACATCGACACATATGAATGGACCATGACGTCATTGACGCTTGATGAGAGGTTTTGGTGTACGTATTTCCCAACTACACTTGATGGCAACACCGACATGTGGTTCAAGACATTACGACCGGGCAGCATCTCCAATTTTGCCCAGCTTAAGTATATTTTCCTTACCAACTTCATGCAATTACACAAGTACAAGGTAGACTCTCATTCAATCATAGGCTGTAAGCAAAAGGAGGGTGAAATTGTATGGGAATACTTCACAAGATTCATAAACGCCAGGTTAGACGTACCGAGGCATGACGAGGGGCTCATAGTCGGCGCCTTCACGTGGGGGCTTTTGCCAGGCCCCTTATTGCAAAAACTGATGGGAAAGAAGCCCCTAACACGGGATGAATTGAAGGAAAGGGTGGAGCGATATTTGAGGTAGGAGGATGGTGAAGCAGCAAAACAGGCCTACTTGGACGCAATGAGTACCAGACACCACAACCCGGGTCACACGGACTTCTGAGGGGGAAGTAGGCACTACGGCCAAACGAGAAGACCACAGACTTGGTTCCGACCGTTTGCTACGGATGACAGGCGTGGCCATCACCTGGAGGTGTACACAATGTTGGAGAAGCAGAAGCCAGCCAATTCACCAAAGAATCGGTACTGCGAGTACCACAAAAGTAAGACGCATGACACAACTAACAGTTCGGTGCTAAAAAAAATTGGAGGAGAAGCAGCTTAAAGGGGACTTGGTGGAAATAGCACGAAGCTTGCGTGCCAAGTTTGACGTTTAAAATGCTAAAAACACACCTCGCGAAGGGGTCCAGCCTAAGGAGATATTCATGATACGGAGGAAGAGAAGCAGGGGAGAACAACAAACGGAACAGGGGACCGCCAGAGCCCCAATGCACACGCTCACATTCTTCGTTCAAGACCCTCTCCTGGAGGGATAGATGGACGACGATCCACTAGTGATCCAAGCCTCCATCAGGGATATAACCATACACAGGGTCTACGTGGACACAGGAAGTTCGGCGGACATCATCTACGAGCACTGCTTCCGGCTTCTCCTAGATCGATGGAAGGACAACTTAAGGCCCACGAAGGGGAGGCTGGTCGGGTTCACCGGCCATAGCTTATGGCTGCTAGGCACGATTCAGCTTCCCTTAACCATAACCAGCCACGATAAGCAGCAAAAGAAAACCGCCCTGATCGACTTTGTGGTCATTCGGCATATGGCGGAACAGAATATTATTCTAGGGAGAACAACTCTTCTAAAGCTAGGGGCGGTTCCATCAACTATGCATGGAGTCATGAAGTTCGACACCCCAACGGGCACAACCATAGTACTAGCCACTCCACCGAAAGAATTGCAATGCTTTGCAATCATGAAACCAGCAGAGATAACTAAAGAGGCCAAGAAGCTGAGACGCGACCCTGCGAAGGGAAAAGAGGTGATCAACGAAGAACACACTGACCAAACGGTCAGTATTGGATGTGACTCCCAAGTCACGTAAGAAGAGCGTTGGTCGACCTGCTCAAACGGTATAAACACGAGTTTGCATGGACCCCCACGGACATGGTAGGGGTAAAAAAGAGAGTCATTGAGCACAAGCTCGTAATTAAACCAGGAGTAAAGGAGGTCAAGCAAAAGAAGAGGGCCTAGGGTGGGGACCATAATAGGGCAATCAACGCTGAAGTGGCCAAGCTAGCAGAAGCTGGAATAGTAAGAGAAGCAATATTCCCGACATGGATCGCCAACCCAGTTATGGTTCACATGCAAGATGGGTCATGGAAAATGTGCATAGACTTTTCCGACTTAAACAAAACATGCCCTAAAGATTGCTACCGACTCCTAGAAATTGACCAAAAGGTAGAGTCATTGCAAGGATTCAAGCTGAAGTGTTTCTTAGATGCATATAAAGGGTATCACCAGATCTTGATGAGCAAAGAGGATAAGGAAAAAATGACTTTTTATACGGACCACGACACTTTCTGTTACACTAAGATGTCATTCGGTCTAAAGAATGTCGGGGCTACATACCAATGCTTAGTTGACTCGATCTTTGCAAAACAAATCGGGAGAAACATTGAGGTATATGTGAATGATATGGTGATCAAGAGTCCGCACGAAGACAGTACGTTACAAGACATCGAAGTGACGTTCCAAACCCTAGAGAAGGTAAAGATGAAGCTAAACCTAGATAAATGCACGTTCGGGGTGGAAGAGGGGCAGTTCTTGGGGTACTATGTCACCAGGTCGGGCATCCAGGCCATCCCGACCAAGGTGGGCGAGTTTACTGAAACGCCAACCCCAGGCACCCTCAGGGCCTAAACGGGAAGCTTATAGCTCTAAGCAGGTTCATCTCAAAATCCACTGATAAAGCCATGCCATTGTTTCACACATTAAAAGGTTGCATTGAAAAGAGCAACTTTGAGTGGACGAACGAAGCAGAAGTGGCGCTCCAAAAAATCAAGGAGGCATTACACAAGCTACCCACGTTGGCCATTCCCGTCCCGGGGGAACATTGCACATGTATCTTTCGACCTCAAACGAAGCGATATCCTCAGTATTAATTGTAGATAGAGAAGGAGAGTAGAGGCCGGTGTATTTTGTAAGCAGGGCACTACATGGGCCAGAACTCAACTACCCCACCCTGGAAAAATTAGTCCTGGCGCTCATCTACGCGGCACGGAGACTAAGGCGATATTTTCAAGCACATCAGATCGAAGTGGTAACCAACTACCCCATCAAAAAAATACTTCTTAAACCAGAGACGTCGGGACGGCTCGCCAAATGGGCAAGCAAGCTAGGGGAGCATGACATAAGTTACTATCCGAGGACAAGTATTAAGGGACAAGCGTTGGCCGACTTCCTACTAGAAATCCCAGATGAAGGGTATCCCGTTAAGGAGAAGGTATGGGCGGTTGAAGGAGCCCCGCTCGACAATAGTTCATGGACATTATATACAGATGGAGCATCCAACAGGGAGGGCTCGGGGCGGGTTTAATCTTGACCGGCCCTGAAGGGGAAGAAGCGACCTACGCCCTCCGTTTTGATTTTCACACATCAAACAATGAAGCGGAGTACGAGGCTCTACTCGCAGGATTGCGACTAGCCAAGCAAATGGGTGCAAAGGCTGTAACAGCCCTGACTGACTCAAGGCTAGCAGCAAACCAGGTCAATGGAAGTTTTAAAGTGAGAGATTAGAGAATCGGAAGGTAAGTGAAGATGGTGAAACATTTAATCAAATCATTAAAGCAGTTCACAATTAGACAGATACCTAGGAGCGAAAACAAGAGAGTGGATGCCCTAAGCAAGTTGGCATCCACGTGTTTCGATCACCTATCGAAGAAAGTCTTGGTAGAGGTGCTCCGAGAAAGAAGTATAGACGAACGACAGGCGAATACCCTGACGGCCAATGGACCAACGTGGATGACACCATTCAGGGAATACCTACAGAGAGGGGTGCTCCTGAACGATCACAACAAGGCCAGGAATATAAGTATAAAATCGCCCTCATATGCATTAATAAATGGAGAACTATACAGGAAAGGGTTCACAACGCCATGGCTGAAGTGTGTCGACCGAGCCAAGGGGGGCAAGATGCTACAGGAAGCACATGCAGGCTAAGTAGGTGCACACGAGGGGGCACGTGCCTTAACAGGCAAAGTACTTCGAATGGGTGTATACTGGCCCACAATACAACGAGATGCGCTAGAGATAGCCAGGAGATGCAGGGAGTGCCAGTCGTACGCTCCAGTCTAAACAAACCCCCAAGCACCATTGCATAACATATCCAGCCCGTGGTTGTTCTACCAATGGGGTATAGATATAGTGGGCCTATTCCCGGAAGCACCAGGGAAGCTAGAATATATGGTGGTGGTCGTGGATTACTTCACAAAATGGATTGAAGCGGAGCCATTAGCATGCCTCTCAGGGAGACAAATGATAAAGTTTGTATGGAAGAATATTATGACAAGATTTGGGATGCCTAAAGTACTCATCAGTGATAACAGCCTACAGTTTGCTGAGAATCCATTCAAGGAGTGGTGTGCCGCCAAAGGGATAAGTCAACGATTCACATCAGTAGCGCACCCACAAGCGAACGGACAGACGGAGGTGTCCAATCGAACCATCGTGAATGGAATGAAGAAAAGGCTGGGCAAAGCAAAAGGGAACTAGCCAGAGGAGATACCGATAGTGATATGGTCATACAGGATCAGGCCGCGAACGAGCATGCAAGAGACCCCGTTCAGCTTGACATACAAGACAGAAGCCATGCTCCCCATGGAGTTAACGGTGATTACACTAAGGGTGGCTAACACGGATGAGGAAAGCAACGCACAAGACCTGAGGACAAACCTAGATATCCCAGAAGAAAAACGCGAAAAATCAGAAATGTGCCAGGCTGTACACAAGCACGAAACATAAAGATATTCTAACCAAAGGGTAAAAGAGAAAGCATTCGAGGTGGGTGAGTATGTTCTGAGGAAAAACGAAGCAAGTCGAGCCCAGCCCCAAGGAAAATTGGGCCCAACATGGGAAGGCCCTTACAAAGTCACGGAAGTAAATCGGAATGGCGCATATGCCTTAGAAACGATGGAAGGAAGGCAGGTTCCAAGAACGTGGAACGCTAGGAACTTGAGAAAGTTTTTCTTTTGAAGAAGAAAGAAGTGTAGTCCCAATCGATCAATGCGTTGCTTAGTGCGGCATATCCCAAGTACTTAGTGTACAAAAGTTCATGCTTAGTGACATGAGTCTAATACTTAGTGTATTTATACTCCATGGATAATGTAATGGGATCATTCAAATGCTAATTGATGAAAATGCTTAGTAACATGTGTCTAAAACTTAGGGTATTTCTTTAATACTTAGTGTATTAACTCTTAACAATCGAAAGTGCGCACGTAGGTATCCGTTCGTTGGGTACTATGAGCACCCAGTGCCAACACTTAGCGTGTCGACGATGAGATAGGCAAAGCAGAATGCCTAGCGCATCAGAGCGC
The DNA here is from genome assembly GCF_052625555.1 of Lactuca saligna. Lineage (NCBI taxonomy): Eukaryota > Viridiplantae > Streptophyta > Magnoliopsida > Asterales > Asteraceae > Lactuca > Lactuca saligna. Next base: position 128,091,812 of record NC_136422.1, read on the forward strand.
TATGTTTTTCTTCAAAACAAAACAAAAAAAGAGAGAAAAAGAGAGTAAACAACAAACAAGTAACACTTAGAGTGCATGATTACACACGTAAAATAGTGAATATCGTCCATGTGTTATACAAACTAAAGGCACCATATGGCCATAAAAAGAAACATAGAAGATAAAAACTTAAACATGCGAAGAAATTTTTTACTCCCCAAGAGGGGTAGCACACGATGCCGGAGCATCATCAACAACATCATCACCTGCAACTTCACTTCCCACAACAACCACCTCACTTCCACTACCATCACCAATGCTCGCTCCAACAATATGATCACCATCATCCTCCTTACCCTCATTACCTCCTCCACCATCAACCTGAACTACCTGTACCACCTGACGACCCACCGCACTCTCCGGGGTACCCTCCGAGCCACCAAAAGAACATAATTCCTGGAGACCCTCAATACCCAGCTCCCTTAAACCCAAAAAGGACACATGGTCCATACTAGCAAAAGACAACAAAGCATCGTTCACGCTAACCACAGGACCAACGGAAGTAGCATCAACACCAACATCCCCGCCACCAGCACCGACATAAGTTTTTTGAACGGACTCAACCCCGGCCACAAAAGCAACATGATGGATGAGACTTATTGTATTAGTAAACTCTGAGTGCTCAATCAATTTATCAACAATGCGAACAACACCGACGTGCACCAGCCAATGCAAGTCCCGATGAGAAGCGTCCACATCCGATTGCAGCGAAGAAATAAGTTTATCGCGATCAGCGACGTCACGCTCAAGACTTTCCACCTGGATTATCAAACCTTCATTCACTTGAGTAAGGGAGTCAATATTAACCTCCAAAGCGGCCCTAGTTTCATCAAGGACGGTCTTCTCAAAAACCAGCAGTTCGCATTTTGCTCAGACAAACGGAGGTCCTCGCCAAGCTCGCCAAGGTGACGCTCCATCCCGGTCACGTGTGACTCGCAGGTAGCATGTAAGGCCTTCATCTTGCCAAGGGCATGGATACGTCGGGAACCTGCAACAAGGTAAAACATGGTTTGCGCTGTAGCGTAAGCCATGTTATGATCAAGGGCAGGATTACTCATAGCCTCCATATCGCCAACTGCAGCTGGAGGCAAAGCATGGAGGGAAAATTCCAAAGCATTGGCACGAAAAGAAAGTCGGGAATCATTGCGGAGATCCCAGGAAGGAACAAACACAGAAGACCCAGTAGAACTATCCCCATAAACACCACCTACAGAAACTGGAACTTGACCAAGGATGCTAGAACCTTTAACCGATGAGAACTTCAAGGGAACAGATGGAACAATTGGAATAGGAATAGAGGAGAATGTTGAAGCGATGAGCTGTTCAGTCGCCTAGTCGATCCCTTCGAACTGTTGCGCATCATCATCATGGATCATAACCACACCGTTCGGTGTGGAATTCATAGAACTCAGCAGACGGGAGAAGCTGCGTCGGGTCTGAATTCTCTTGGTAGCAGTAGGCGCATCGGTAACCAACTCACCCATAGCCAAGACAGCTTTTATCTTCACCTCCATCCGTCGAACATCGGTGATAATCCCTTATTTGCTGTCTTCGCTACCTTCCACGGAGGAAGAGTGAGTAACAGAAATGGGGCGAGTGTGTAAAGGATTCTCCTCCGACGATAACGAGCCTATAGGGGGAATGGAAGGGGCAGCAGTTAAGGCAAGCTGATCCATCTGGCGAGGTAGAGGAAACCGATCAACTAGATCCACCTCGAGATACTCCAACTTGCCCCGATAACGCTTTCGTAACACCTCATCCATGGGCAGGGAAGATTCAACACCTAAGGATGTCAGAACAAGGACTATCAATCATATAGTAGTAATAAGGGGAATAAGGAAAAAAGAGGGGAGCAACACTTACCGTCAACGACGGAGAAAAACACCGCCATTTTTCCACGACGCCTCCAAGAATGGCTCATCCCTACACTAGAAAGTAGAGCCTCAGAATAATCTCCAGGGGATACTTGCACACTCATTAGGTAGTCAGCAACACCTTGGTTACGAGGGAAGAGTTTGGGGATGGTATCGGCAAAAGCATTCGCACGGTACCGACTACTTCCAACCAACTCCTGGTTCACCCACAACCATTTATCTTGCTAGTTCTTAGGGGTTCACCCGTCGGGAACCAGGGCATGCCCCCCTCGTTGGACTGAAAAGGTGCATTTGTCTCCAGTGACGCATACTCGGAAGAAAAACTTGAAAACGAAGTAGTCTGGAAGATACCCGTTAACTCTACAGATCATTTCAAATGCAACCACTTTGTTGACTGTGTTGGGAGTCAGCATCTGGAGACTGCAACCATCTTTTTGGAAGACCTCTTCTTGAAAATCCGTCAGAGGAAAACGGATGCCAGCATGTAGAGTTTTCAAATAAACCCCAATCTTTCCAGAGGGAGGGGATGAGATACTGGAGTCGGGTGAAGGAAACTCTACACCTTCTAGGGAAGTTAAACCATATGTGATCTCTAGTTGACGATACTCAGTGGCAGAAGGGAGGATACTAGGAAGATTGTCCATGAGAAAGAAAGGAAGAAAAGAAGAAGATAAACCCAGAAAAAGGAAGACGACGAGAGAAGGAGGAAAAGATAAATAGAAACCGTGTAAATGCTTCTATAAAAGAAATGATGAAGAGGCGGGACATTTAAATGGATGAATGACATAACTGCCAGTCACCATGCGCAGTCACGTAGCCATTAAAGACAGAACAGAGGGTAAAGAAAAACCAACACGCGTAAGTTATCTAAGTCCAGATTACCGTAACTAGCACTGCAACCCTATGGTTACTAGACTGGGGGACTTGATGACATGCCTAGGGCAGCACGACAGAATCGCGTCTAGCCCAGGAGTCGGGCACGCCAACCAGCCTCAGCTAGCGCTCCCGGGAGCGGAACGTATAGGCGGAAGGCTCGCGCCCGCCAAGGGATGCTCCTGGCTCCAAGGAAAAAGATACGGTCGGGGGACAAGCAGAAGAATCAGGCCATTACCGTTAGAGCCAATAAGAGCACCCTAACGGTTGAAGGTGCATGACCCTCCAATCAGCGCCCCTGATCTTGTCTCCCCAAAAAAGCGATCTTGTCTGGTACGGACCAGGCAAGGGTGCTAGGTATAAATGGATACGCTCTCATACCTACGAGGTAAGCTCTCTGGAATTTCAAAGAGAGCACACCCAAAGAACCTAAACACTCTCTAACTTGACCAACGGAGCGTTCTTCCGGGAACTCCTCCCGGAAAGCGGCTGATGACCTTCTTTCTTTGTGATCTTGCAAAGGCAGCCGAGAATCCAAGTGAACATCACCGATCAAGCCAAGACAAGGTCGCATCACTTTACATGGACAACCACTTCGTCAGAAGGATCCTTGTTGATGGTGGATCCTCGTTCAACACATACTCTTGGATGCACTGAAGAGGATGAACGTCCCAGAATCAGAGATAAACAAAATGTCCTTCGTCCTCATAGGATTTAGCGGAGATAAATCTATCAATATATATAGAGGGGGTAAACTCTATACAAAAATTTTGTGTTATTAACACCTTATCTTACTATAATATGATATTAGGTAGACCGTGGATGGACGAGATGAAAGCGGTTCCATCAACATATCATCAATGTGTAAAGATGCCTACTCCGTGGGGAACAGTGAAGATCATGGGAGATCAACAAGAGTCAAAGGAATGTTATAAAATCTCTATGAAGCATGCGCAAAGCCCCAGTAAGCATAGCAATTAAGGCATGGGGCACAACATGTTATAGAAACAAGGAAACAAGACATGAAGGATGTGCCCCTGAGCAACGAGGATCCTGAAGCCAAATTCCTCATAGGATCCTCAATATTCGAGCAAATTAAGCAAGACCTATTAAATTTCCTTCAAACCAGAAGCAAGACGTTCGCATGAAAACACAAGGATATGACAGGTATAGACAAGAGTATTATCACTCACAAACTTAATATTGTTCTTTCTTTCAGACAGATACATCGAAAGAGAAGGAAGTTTGCGCCCGAAAGGAATCTGATTATCCAGCAAGAAGTGGAAAAGCTCCTCAAGACAGGGATGATCAAGGAAGTGAAGTTCCCGAGATGGCTAGCTAATGTAGCTATCGTACAAAAGAAGAACGGCAAGTGACGAGTATGTTTAGACTACCTAAGGATCCTTTCCCTATACCACACATTGACTCCATGATAGAAGCAATGCATGACCATGAACTTAACCTTCATGGATGCTTCGGCAGGATTCCAACAAATCCAGATGGAACCATCCGATCAAGAATATACAACATTTATAACACCAACAGGTATATATTATTACACTACAATGCTTTTTGGTCTTAAAAATGCAGGTGCAACACATCAAAGACTGGTGAACCTGATGTTTAAAGAAAAGCTGGGGGACACCATGGAGGTCTACATTGACAACATGGTGGTGAAGTCCATGAAAGTTGAAGATCATCTCAAGGATCTCAAAGAATCCTTCGACATTCTAGACGAATACAACATGAAGTTGAATTCGTTTAAATGTTACTTTGGGATGAAGTCGGGCAAGTTCCTTGGGTATATGGTAAACAAGAGAGGAATAGAAGCAAGCCCGGAGAAGATCAAAGCAATCATCGAGCTGAAATCTCCATCTTCAACAAAAGACATCCAAAGGCTAACCGGAAGAGTAGCGACACTCAACAGGTTCATTTCAAGATCCTTATAAAGGTGTAATCCCTTCTATGATATGTTGAAAAATAATAAGAAGTTTAATGGACTGAAGAACACGAACAAGCTTTTCAGGAACTCAAGATCTACTTAAGTTCTACACCACTGCTGGTGAAGCCTATAGATAGAGAACCACTTCTCCTCTAACTCTCAGTATCCTCAAGTGCGGTAAGTGTTGTCCAAGCCAAGTATCTTAACAGAGACCAACATCCCATCTATTATTAAAGTAAAAGTCTTCTGGATCTTGAGACCAGGTATTCTCATCTCGGAAAATTAATTTTTGCATTAGTAACTACTTCTACTAAGTTAAGACATTATTTCGAGACACATACTATACATGTGAAAACTAATTATCCTATTAAAAATGTGATGAGAAAATCAAAGATGTTAGGAAGGATGGAAAATTGGTCAGTGAAGTTAAGCACGTTTGACATCAAATATGAGCCAAGACCCTCCATAAAGTCACAAGCATTAGCAGACTTTGTGGCATACTTTATTGATGATCTACAAAATGAAGTAGACATTGAAGCTAAACAAATCCTAGAAGAGGAACACTTGGGGAAATGGACACTATTCGTGGATGGAGCTTCAAACCAAAAAGGAATCTAGGTAGGGATCATAGTAAAATCACCACAGGCGGACATCCTACCCCAGGCAGTTAGTTGTGAATTCGACACAACCAACAACGAAGCGAAATACGAGTCACTTATCATGGGACTACAATTGGATAAGGATCTTCAAGTATTTGTTGATTCTTTATTATTAACTAATCACTTCAATGGATCTTATGCAGTGAAAGGTGAAAGATTAGCATCATTCCTCGAGATCCTCAAAAAATTGGCCTCTGATTTTGAAAACTTTAGCCTAACACAAGTTCCCAGAGAAGAAAATACAGAAGTACATGCATTAGCCAACTTAGAATCCTCCCTAACGATCCCACCAAAAATGAAGATCCCTATAACCCACATAATAAATCTAGCCATATAAGCCCTTTCCGAAAACTCGATGATCCTGAACAACCAATAGGTGTAGCAGCTATCGGAGATCCTGACCCTCAGATCCCTCCTCGAAGGGATCCCGATGAATAGGATCCTCGAAGAAGTCCACGATCATGGATCCAACCCATTATGGATTATCTCCAAAATGGAACGATCCTAACAGAAGAAAAAAGCGAAAGAGCATTCCAAACAAGAGACTCAAGATTCGTAGTAATCCAAGGTAAACTCTATAAAAAGTCTATTGCAGGTCCATATATCAGATGCTTGGAAGATCCTGAAGCTGCGGAAGTCTTGAAGGACATACATGAAGGAGACTGTGGCAATCACACTGGGGGAAGATCCTTATGCTCCAAGGTATTGAGAACGGGGTACTACTGGCCAACCATGAAGAGAGATTCTTTTATGCATGCTCAAAAATGTGATGTTTTCCAAAGACATAACGACATCCTACATTAATCGTCGGAACCTCAACATCCTACTATCTCTCCAGGGTCATTCATGAAATGGGGAATAGATATAGTAGAAAAATTACCAATAGCTCCATTAGGAAAAGTATTCATGTTGGTGATGACTGGTTACTTCTCGAAGTGGATCGAAGCTGAAGCCTTCATTCAGGTTAGAGACAAAGAGGTAGTCTTATTTATTAAATGTAATATATTGAACAGGTTTGGGATCCCCGCTGAAATCATATATGATAATGGATCCCAATTTATAAGCAAAAGGGCAAGAAAATTTTTCACGAGTTGGGGGATCAAAATGATAATGTCCACTCCTGTTCATCCCCAAGCAATGGTCAAGCAGAATCTATCAATAGAATCATAGTAAACAACTTGAATAAAAGGCTAGATTAAAAAAAAGGAAGATAGGCATAAGAGCTTCCTTTCATCCTATGGGCAGATAGGACTACTTCTAAAGTAGCTACAGGTCAGACCCCCTACTCCTTGGTGTTTGGGACAGAAGTAATGATCCCTACCGAAGTAGTGATCCCGACAGTAAGATACTTGCTCCAAAATCAAGAAAACAATGACAAGATCCTAGCCCGTGATCTTGACACTGTTGACGAACTTAGAGATCTTGCCAATATACGCATTGTTGCTTATAAACAAAAGATCACCAAGTCTTAAAACAATAACATAAATGTCAGAAGATTCCAAATAGGAAACTTGGTATTAAGGAAAACATTCCAAAACACCAAGGATCCTAGTGCAGGTAAATTAGCTCCAAAGTGGGAAGGACCATATCTCATAGATGATGAAGAAGGAAAATGAGAATATTAGCTAGAAACACTCGAAGGAGACATTTTACCAAGATCCTAGAATGCTATACATATCAAAACATACTACATGTAAACAAGATTGATTGATCTTCAAGGTACACAAGCTCTTTACCTTAAACTTTTCATCATTACTTATTTTCTCCTCGAATACATTACTAACTTAAGCATCGGAGGGGCGCTCACTAGACTAACACCCACCCCTAGCTAATGTTTGCTATGCAGAACAACATACATCTAATGATCTCCATAAGCAATGATCCTAAAACATGAGGATCCTCAAGCTTGAAGATCCTGAAACATAAGGATCTTGACACACTAAGATCTCATGATCTTAACACTTAGACAATTCCACTATATCAACGGTGTAATCTTTAAATTATCATATATGCAAGCTGGAGACTGATCAGCTCTCCTACGCCTAAGGGTACTTAATCCCCTCAATGGTTTAAAGAGATAATTACCTCTTTCACACAAACTAAGGTTTATACACCTCGCTTGAACGAATGATATCTAACTATGGGATACAAATAAGGGGATCATTTCACGATGCAGTGGCTTGGCAACCATATTATCTTTGAACATAAGTTAGGATCCTTAAGGTTTATAACATTTTCATGTTATCTAAAATTGGGATCTTACCCCAGAAATTACATAAGATTTGTAACATCTTCATGTTATAACACGTTGGGATTTTTCCCCAGAAAATACACACGAATCATAACATTTTCATGTTATCATAACTAGGGATATTTCCCACGAAATATGTCACAATTTGGGATCCTCATCGGTACATAACATTAACATGTTGAAATTATGATGTTACCGAAGAATTTTGTCAAGGATTATAACCTAAACAGGTTATCCTAAGAAGGGAATTCCCATGTATGATATAATGATTAAGGATCCTCATCCTTAAGGATCCTCGTCATTAAGGATACTCATCATTCAGGATCCTCATCGGTGCGGATCCTCATCAGTAAGAACCTTATCATCAGATGTCAAAAGTGATCTTAAGTTCTTTCCTAAGTTGATATTTATCCTCGGTAAATTCTAAGATTGAAAGGCTTATTAAGCTTAAGGAAAAACTTGAAGAATCAAGTTCCCTCTATCCTTATCCTCAAAAACTCTAAGTAAAGTTTAAGGATCCTGAAGTTCCTAGGATCCTAAGCAAAAATCATTTAGTTATCAGAATTCAAGTATACTAAAAATGATTCACTAAAATAATTTGTCTCAACATTGTTTGCAGGAACCAAGTTTTTCGGGATCCTAATTATTTAAGGATCCTAGTATCGTAACAATCATGCAGAGAAATCAAGAAAGGGATATAAAAAGAAAACACAACCATTGCATTTGAAAGGGGTTACGCACCAACCCAACCAAAGATTGTTTGCTTTACACTACTGATAAAAATAAAAACTACCTAAACTAACTTCTTGCATGCCTAGACCTTAGCCTGATCATCATCATCCGCATCCTTCTTCTCCACTCCTTCGATCAGCCGCAGTACAAGATCCTGATTAGCGGTAGTAGGCTTTCTAGTCAATCTGGATAATGCCTTTCGCCAATGGTCCACATCCCAAGAACCTGCATTCTCCATTCCTTCGAAAGACGGATCTTAACTTCCCAAACAGCCACCGTAACACTGACCTTCATATCAGAGATCACTTCCTCTATCTCAAGCAAGTGTTCCTCCTCCTTTTCAGCCTTCTCCTTGTTGATTAGCTCCACTCTCCTCAACAGATCATCGTTGCTCGCTTTCCACATTCTGTCTTATCCATGAAGGGCTTGTTCATCCCTCTCTGCTCGGATCCTTAGATCAGTGGAACCATGATCAGAGATCTAAAACAAAGACATAGTGGGCCAACAAAAGGTAGAATAAAAGATAAAACAAGAATAAATCCAACACTTACAGCTTGGAAGAAAGAGGCCAATTTTCGGAGTGCTTCCTCAGCCCCACAACTCTCCAAAGATAGACCTGCAGACTCAATAGTTTTCCTTTTCCGGGATTATGCGGTCTTCACTGTTAAGTCAATGGTCGATCTTTTAGGAGGAAGAGAATATGAGATATTCTCCTTTTTCACCGTCAGGTGATCCTTCGACATGGTTGTGTCAAGATCAGCGAGTGTGAAGCGAGCACTAGAGAGAGTGACTTTGGATCCTATATAATATAAGACTATTAGAAACCTTCATCACAAGTGAAAGGAATCAAGGGTCCTTACCTATAGACATGAGGTCAGTGGCAGAAGATCTTTCTTGTAGAGTGGCTTGAAAAAATCGAAAGGATCTCTCAGCTTCAGACATGGCCAAGAACTTCTCGATCTTCTCTTCAGATTCCTCAGCAACAGGGACGAGCTCTTCGAATTTGAAAGCTGCAAAAAAGAAAACAAAATAAGATGATGTGAATTCCAGGATCCTTATATTAATATAAAAGAATCCTACCCTTCTTGACCCAGGCATCCGACAGGAGATCTCCATTAGGAACAAAATCATGTCTCACAAAAAGGTTTTTTTCTTTCCAAGTTCCGTCATTATGTTTGGGCTAGAGAGATCTGTGGGTTTTGACTTTGAGGAGAAAGCGATAATTCCTGAAGGTTGTGAGGTCATACATGCAGGCTAGGGATGTCAACGGGGGCAAACGGGACGGGGATTGCATCCCCCGACCCCGACCCCAAAAGTTTCCTGTTCCCTCGCCCCCGCCCCCGCCCCCGCCCCCGAAATTTCCATCCTTTCCACCCTCCCCCCCCCCCCCCCCGCCCCCGAATTCCCCTTCTAACACCCGCCCCCGCCCCCGATTGATTTTGGGCTAACTTATTTGGGCTAAAATAAGTTCTTGTTTGGGCTAAAAGAAACTATTTTTTGGATAACAAATAGATATTTATAACATAACTTTGCATGTTACAAACAACTTAAAAACTTGTTTTTGTTGAATTTTTGTACGTAAAAATCATTTCGTTGTTTATTATACTTATATAAATAACATATGTCAATTTATATAATTTATTAACGGGGACCCCATGGGGGTTTCGGGAAGGGACTACCAACCCCCGCCCCCGCCCTCGAAATTAAAACGGGGGTTAACCTTGCCCTCGTCCCCGCCCCCGCCCCCAAAATTTTTTTTCAACAAATGCCCCCATACGGGACGGGGTCCCCATGGGACTTTTTGACATCCCTAATGCAGGCCAGTTCAGGAAGACCTATATCAAGTCCTTTTGATTGATTTACTTGGTCAATCCAGTATAGGATCCTCCAAACAATCGGCATGGCCTGAATGTATAAGATCCCAGTCACCCTGAAGAATTTAGAGACAGTCCTAGGGAAAGGGTATTTTAAACCCAGGGAGAAGGGGTATACGGGGAAGCACACCTAGGTAGGAGAAACAAAGTCAAGTTGGAGGAGAGGATCAAAGGACTTAAACGGATTTAGGAGGGAAGTCTCCATTCAGTCTCAAACCCTCAATATCATCTTCTCCAAAGGAACACGTATCCTCGTAGGAGAGAATCCCTTGGTCGATAATGTCGTCTTTAGGGAGATCTAAGATGTGAGAAACGGCCATTTTTCTAACCATGATAGAATAACTAAAAACATAGAAGAAAAAGAGATAATTACCTTCTAATAAATCGTTGGTAATCGAAAGATAGAAAGGGAGAGTAAATAAAATCATGAGACAATTCATATCTATTTATACTAAACCAACAGCTAATTTGACCGCTTGATAACGACTAGTAATCCATCTGTTAGAATTTGAATTATTCTATTCATTAAGGGTTAAAATTTAAAAATTATTATTATCTCATTTTCATTTATTTAATTTAAGTTATCCCTTTTAATATTCTCTAAATTAACTCCTAAATTTTCAGGAATAACTTAGGGGCAATTGTTAGGGCTAGGATCCTCAAAACATTCAGGATCCTCAAACCTCATCAGATATTCAGGATCCTCAACTATCTCAGGATCCCGACTATTACCGTTATTATTATTTACTAACATTTATAACGGTTATATTTCATTCTAAATTAACACATGTGCAGAAATAGTCAAGAGAAGATTTATTCTCAACAGAGAGTTGTCTCAACTATGCTAAAGACCCAGAATACCAAGTCCAACAACGTTCACAAAGCTGGTCATAGAGGATCCCAGGAATATCGAACATCTTGTTAGCTAGTTTAGACAATAAATTGACACATTTATCATGCACACGACACAGTACTTACTCTTAGCTTACTCTATGAACTTTTTCACTTGTTCTTACTGAAATACTCTCTGTAATCATCATTTTATATTAATAAAATCATCAAGGCAGGTGATCATTATCACCTCCCAAGGTTTTGTGCCAGAGATCCTAGCAAGGATCAAGGGCTCTCCTTGTAAACAATCATGTCATTCACATTACCTTTCTCTATTGCATAATTCTAACATCGCAACCTGTTATTAAATTTGGTTAATTTATACTTGTGTAATTTTTGACAAAAACACACATACACATACACACACACACACATATATATATATATATATATATATATATATGTGTGTGTGTGTGTGTGTGTGTGTGTCGGCATGGTTTATGTGTGGTTGGGTTGAGGCAATCCTGTTTTGTTTTGAAGGCCAAAAAACTTAGGGCGACAAAGATAGACTAAAGGCCAGCGGGGCATACCAGGCAAGCAGAAGGCTCGGAGAATGGCCCATATAGCTTGAAGGCCCGATGTGGCATATCAGTCACGCTGAAGATTCTGTTAGCGTACCATGTAGAATGTAGACCGGTGGCATGTTCAAGTCACTAGAACAATTCGGGCAAGAATCTCAAACGGTCCGATGTATCGCAGATTTAGTTTTCCTTGTTTTCCAAAATGGATCATCCCTTTCTAGGGAGAGACCTTTAATAGTACCCGATCTCTAGCTTGGAATTCTACAGGTTTTCATCATTTGTCAGCGTAACTCTTTTGTCGGTTATGCGATGCTTGGAGTCGGGCTTTGATCTGGATTATCTTCTCTGTAGTTTCTCGAATGATTTATGGTCCTGTAAGAGTGCTGCTTGGTGATTTCCCTTTGCCAGCTGGGTGTCACCCACCTCAGCCCAGTAGATAGGCGATCGACATTTGAGACCATATATGGCCTCAAAAGGAGCAACCTTTATACTTGTGTTATAGCTGTTGTTGTACGAGAATTCAATCAGGGGAAAGTGGGTATCCCATGACTTTCTGCAATCGGTCACACACGCTCGGAGCATCTCTTTGAGTGTTTGGATGGTTCGTTCACTCTGGCTATCAGTTTGAGGGTGGTAAGCAGTGCTCATGTATAGTTGTGTCCCCATAGCCTTATGGAGTGACTGCCAAAACCGTGAAGTAAATCTACTATCACGATCCGAGATAATAGATACCGGCACCCCATGAAGTCTCACGATCTCTTTGATATAGATTCGTGTTAACCTTTCCATCTTGTACTACTCTTTTATTGGCAAAAAATGAGCGAATTTAGTTAACCTATCGACAATCACCCAGATAGCATCCAATCCGTATGCTGACTTAGCTAGTTTGGTTATGAAGTACATAGTAATCCTTTCCCATTTCCACTCGGGTATTACTGGCTGTTGTAATAATCCTGACGGCTTTTGATATTACACTTTCACTTTACAAGTGAGACACTTGCTCACGTAAGAGGCAATCTCTGCCTTCATATTTAACCACCGATAATGTTGCTTAATGTCCAGGTACATCTTATCCGAACCTGAATGGATAGAATATCGCGTTCTATGAGCCTCGTTCATGACTATCTCTCTGAATCCCCCAAGTTTAGGGATACAAATTCTATCCATGAAGTAGTAAGTTTCGTACTCCCTGGCATCAAAGTTTTTATCCATCCCACATGGTGTTTCATGTGTGGCGTTCTCCGGCTTCAATGCATCTTTTTGGGCTCCCTTGATCTGTGAGGTTAGGTGGGAGTGGATGGTTATCGATAATGTCTTCACCTGGCATCCTGAGTATTCTTTCCTGCTCAGGGCATCGGCTACCATGTTAGCCTTGCCTGGATGGTACTTGATCTCGCATTCGTAATCATTCAGCAGCTCAACCCACCTTTGCTGCCTTATGTTAATCTCCTTTTAGTTAAGAATGTGTTGGAGGCTTTTGTGATCCATGAAGATGGTGCACTTAGTACCGTAGAGGTAGTGCCTCTAAATCTTTAGGGCGAAGACCACAACTCCCAGCTCGAGATCATGGGTGGTGTAATTTACTTCATGCATCTTCAATTGCCTGGATGCGTAAGTTGTCACCTTTACAGGCTGCATGACGACACAGCCTAAACCTTGGTTCGAAGCATTGTAGTAGACCACAAAGTCTTCGATTCCCTCTGGTAAGGGTAGCACTGGTACACTACAGAGGTCTGGCTTCAAGGTTTGGAAGGCAACTTCTTGATTTTCCGTCCAATTGAAAGATATGCAATTTTGGCTATCTTGGAAAAGTTCTGGATAAACCTTCAGAAGTAGCCTGTGAGACCCAAGAATTTTCGAATTTCTGTTGGTGTCTTCGGGGTCTCCTAGCCTTCAATGGCCTTGATCTTGGAAGGATCTACGTGAATCCCTTCCTTTCTGACTACGTGACCCAAGAAGTTTACACTGTTAATCTAAAACTCGCATTTGGAGAGTTTTTCATATAATCGTTCAGCCTTTAGGGTTTCCAAGATTTGACGAAGATGTTGACCATGCTCCTCTTTGCTTCGAGATTATATAAGGATATTATCAATGAAGACAATCACGAAATTATCAAGAAATGGGCGGCAGACTCGATTTATGAGGTCCATGAATGATGCAGGGGCATTTGTTAGACCGAAGGGAATCACAACAAATTCGTAATGACCGTATCGAGTTCGGAAAGCAGTTTTTGGAATGTCCTCTTCTCGAAGTGGAAGTTGATGATAACCGGATCTTAGATCTATTTTGGAGAAGTAACTAGCTCCTTGAAGCTGGTCAAATAGATCGTCAATCTGAGGGAGTGGGTATCGGTTTTTGACAGTGAGCTTATTTAATTCCCAATAATCAATGCCCATCCTGAAAGATCTGTCATTCTTCTTGAGAAACAAGACCGGAGCTCCCCAAGGTGAGAGGCTTGGTCTGATGAATCCTTTGCTCAACAATTCGCTTAGTTGACTGGATAGCTCCTGTATTTCGGTGGGAGCTAACCAGTAGGGTGATTTGCAAATTGATGTGGCTCCCGGTACGAGGTCGATTCGAAACTCAACCTATCTTTCTGGGGGTACTCACATAAGGTCTTCAAGAAATACATTCGGGAAGTCGCATGCTACTGGGACGTGTTTGATTAGGGGTGAGCAAACCCAAACTGAGAAACCAAAAAACAGACTAAAACTGAAGAAACCGAAACCGAAGCAAAACCGACGGTTAGGGTTTGAATTTTCTAGAAACCGAAAAGTCGGGTTCGGTTTCGGTTTTTACCTAGAAACCGACCCATCCAACCCAAGAAACCAATCCACACTTAAAATCGACAAACTGCCCCAAGAGACCGATCCATCCAACCCAAGAAACCGACCAATACTTGATTGTGTTTTTGTTGTAATAGACTATTTGGGGCTTTGGTTGTAACTTATAATAGACTATTTTGTTATAAGACTCATTTTTCTTAAAGTATTTAACTTCAATTTGGTGTTTTTTGAAGTATTTAACTTCTTGCTTTATTTTTGGAAAATGGGTTTGAACCCAAAACCCATGGGTTTAAACCCAGAACCCGTCAGTGTATGGGTTGAACCCAAAAAACCAAAAAACCGCCCAAGCCAACCTTAAAACCCAAGAAACCCAACCAATCAAAAACCGATCCTACTAGGTTCTGAAAACCAGAAACCGACCATTTATGGGTTGGGTTGGGTTTGGGTCCAAAACCGACCCAAACCGACCCATGTACAACCCTATCTTTGATGTTTACTTCTTCTTTGGATTTATCCACAACATGAGCGAGGAAATCATAGTTTTTCTTATGCACCCACTTTTGTGCTTTAATGCACGGGATAAGGCGAAGATTGGAGCCATGCTTATCACCATAAATCATTAAGGTTTCATGATTCGGGAGGCAAAGACGAACGGCCTTCTTGCGACACATAATATCAGCATGGTGGGGGCTTAACTAATCCATGCCGATTATCACATCAAAACTCCAGATATTTACTAGTCAAATCTATTTGAAATGAATGTTTGTTTAGTGTTAATGTGCACCCTACATAAACAACTTTGGTTGTTTTGGTTTTTCCATTAGCCATCTCGACCGTGAAGGCTTCGTTTAGCTTTTGGGTTTGTTGATTTAGTAAGTGTTTGAATTTGTTACTAACGAAGCTCCGCTATCGAACAAGATGCATGCAAAAAATTTGTTAAGTGGGAACATACCAGTAACAACCGTCGAGTCTTGAACTGCTTCACCTTGACCCAACGTTAATACCCTTCCTGATCCTCCTACCCCTTGGTTGTTGGCTTTGGGGCAATCACGTTTGAAATGACCAGTTCCTCCACACCCATAACAAGTGTAACTAACCCCAACATTATTGTTGTTGTTATTGTTCTTGTGATTGTTGTTTTTGTTGTTATTCGGCTGTTGGTTCTCTTCAGGCTGAGTTCTGTAGTATCGTGCAGTATGACCCTTTCGGTTGCAACTCGTGCAATGCATCTCCCTGCATTCTCCATGGTGGTGAAAACTTCATTTTTTACACTTGGATAGGATCCCTGAGTATGGTCTGGTAGTAGTTGGCGTAGATAAGGCTGGAGTATGTGGTGTCGAGGCAACCTGGCCAGTAGCAGTGTGGACTGCTACTGTTTGTTGCTTCTTTGATGACTCTTGATTTTGCTGCCCTTTTCGCTTGTTGTTTTTGCCTTTCTTGTTATCACCTTCCTTTTTTACTTCAGTATCCCTTGCTTTGGCACCCTTCTTGTTTCCATGGTCGTATAACTTCTTGGCTAGCCTTTTAGCACTGTCATACGTTTCCGGGTTCGTTGCGATTACATTTCCTTGAATTGGAGCGGTCAGTCCCCAAATGAATCTTTCAATCTTCTTTCCTTCAGACATGGTCATGCCTGGACACAGAAGTGAAGACTCACTAAACCTCGAGATGTAAGCATCGATGTCGAAGTTCTGGACTGTGAGATTCCACAATTCTTGCTCCATCTTATGAATTTCTCCCCTTGGACAGTACTTGACCATTAGCATTTCCTTAAGCTCATCCCATGGCATAGCATTCACTACAGGGAGTGTCATGGCCTCGACGTGACCATTCCACTAAGAGAGAGCTTGATTGATGAATGTGCAAGCTGCAAACTTCTCCTTGCACTCCTCGGGACATCCACAGATCTTGAATATTGATTCCACTTTTTCTATCTACCTCTTTAGAGTTATTACACCTCCTGTCCCGTTGAAGGTTCGAGGTTTGCTGTTCATGAAATCCTTGTAGGTACAGGTCCTTGTGGATCCTTGGTTGATTTGAACTTTTGGCACCTTGCCTGTTACCTCCTTCGTTATTTCCATTGTGAATCTGTGCCAGTGTTGCGGTGACCGCAGCTGACACCGCCTCTTGGAACACAGTTGAGTTTATCTTCAGTGGTGTTAGTGTTGTGTTGTTTCTGTGATTCGGTCTCTGAGGCATCTTCTGTCATGGAACGGAAAGATGTTGAGTATCCAGTATATTCTAGTTTCATGATTTCTTGATTATAGAATAGTGTCGGTGATTCGGTTGTGTGTAAGTAAGTGGGTGCATACAATCAACATGTAATAATAGTAATAGAACACATAGCAGATAACAACATCATGAGAAAATATATAGTCGTTTTCATTAATGATAATATTTTGAGTACATTAAAATTTGCCTACATAAGGCATACAATACATGAAATAAAATAAAATCTGATAGAGTAACGACTCCATGAGTAGTGTAATCACTTAATCATGTAGTCAATAGTACATAGAGTGATACATAAAAGAAAATCATAACGGTGGTGGTAGTAGAAGAACGGGTAATAATCAAGACGAGAAGGGTCTTGTGGAGAAATAACATGCCAAAATGTCGCGCCACGAGGTCATCCATCTCTCTCATTTCCCTGGTGACCTCATCCCTTTCGTGCTCTGCTTGCACGACTCGGGCTTCTGTTGCTAATAGTTGTTGTCGAAGGGTGGCAACCTCCTCCTTTAAGGAGCGAGTCCGATCAATGGGATCTCTTGGTGCTGCAGAGTGGTCCTGCATCGCCTCTAAAGTGGGAGGCTCACTGGGGACTTCATTAGTGTCCCCATCTTCCTCCATAACCTCGTCAGGTTCTCGAAACTCGTAGTCTGTCTCCACGTATTCCTCATGCCCAACACCAGGATCTGCCTCCTGATCCATCAGAAGGTCTCCTTGAATTAGCCCGTTGGCCACCAGTGCCTGATAGTAAAGGATTCCTTGGTGTACCTCTTCCATGATGTGTAACATCCCGAAATATCAAGAGTAGAGTTGAAGGGCTAAAAGAGTAAATTGGGAAAGAGTGACTCGGCGAGTCCATGTGCGGACTCGGCGAGTAGAGTCGCGACCTGGTCGCGTGTTAAGTGGCCGAATCGGCGAGTAGGCGCTGAGTGGAGAAAACCCTAATTCTCGGGGTTGAGCCTTATATAAAGATCACTATGTTTTCCTCCCAGCCTCTTTATCACCCCTTGAGCCCCAGAAAACCCTAAATCACGGAGAAGCACCATTGTTGAGTGGATTGGAGCTTGGAGAAGTAATGGTTGAAGGAATTTTGGGAAGATTGAAGGCTTGGAGCAAGGGGATTTGCTTGGATTCGAATTTCATTGCAGTTGGGGCATCACTTAGAGGTAATATCTCGTTATTGACCTGTTGTTATGTTGTTTCTTCATTTTGGGGTTTGTGAGAAATTGTCTATGGATGAAATGGGAAGTCTAGAGGTTAGATCTGAGGTTGCTACCTCAGATCTGGAAGGGAGAAGAATCAGAGAGCATGAAAGTCCCTGTGTTGGAGTGTTTAGTGAAGCTTACATGTCCCAAACCCTAGCCCCAATGTGCAAACGGCTTAGATCTCTTTGGATTCACGTAAAGTTTGCCACTTTACGTGATGGATGGGTTGTAGGAGGCTAGATCTATGTTTTGGATCAATTGCATGGCCTGGAGTGCTTCTGAATGGATTCAGAACGGTGGTACTCGGCGAGTCACATGGGTCGACTCGACGAGTTGCTTGAAGATGGCCTGGAACTCGACGAGTTGGAAGAACAACTCGGCGAGTAGGTTGAAGATAGCCTTGGACTCGACGAGTCTTGTCGAAGAGTCCCAAATATTCTCTGGTTGAGCCGAGAATCGGTGAGTCGAGGGATGACTCGGTGAGTCGAGTGCGAGTGGACTCAGAGTTGTTGGACTCGGTGAGTCTCGGGGTGACTCGGCGAGTTAGGTCGCAGATTGAATAAAGTTCTGATTATGGGAACTCGAAGAAGTCACAGGGTTGACTCGGCGAGTAGGGTCAGTCAGGGGTTGACTTAGACTGAGGACTTTGATTTCGACCAAGGGTTGGCCGTTGACTTTTAGGGTTTGGTCAGCGATGTGGCCTTTGGGCCAAGAGAGAGGTAAAATAGTCTTTTAACCATAAGAGGGTGTTATGAGAGGATTTATTCTAGTCTTGAGAGTTATATTCATGAGAGTATTTGCCTTACGTGTTAGGCGGTGGCGAGTTCGAGATTCAAGTGTGGGGATATCTGCTTCCTGCTTGCCAGTTGAGTCTTCTCACTATATTTTACCTTGAGTAGGTAACCAGAGTTATGTGATTAGAGTATTTGTATGCTATATGTATGTGATGTGTTGTACTGCATTATTTCTATGTGATTTATGCTGTGCATGTTTATAGAGTTGGAACCGGAAGGTTCCCAGAGTTAGAACCTGAGGGTTCACAGAGTTTGGGTGCACGGACCCACAGAGTTATAGCCTCGAATGGCTAATATGTGTTATGTGTGGTATTTTGGGGAACTCACTAAGCTTCGTGCTTACAGTGTTTTGTTTGATGTTTTTCAGGTTTCTTTCAGTATCACGGGACGGCACCGGCTTGATTGTACACACCAGAGAAAGAGTCATATTTTGGAGGATCCTGGTTTTCTATGCAAGTGAAAATGGAGTTATGTTTTGTAAATCGACTATGAATAAGATTTTAAACAAGTGTTTCTAAGAGTAAAATGATTATTTTAAATGAAAAATTTGTCTTGAAATTTACGGTGTTACATGATGACTGCGTAAGAAACCGGAGGGGTGAAAAGTGTGTAGAGAGAGTATGTAGATATCATTCCAAAATACTCCTATAGTATTTTAATTGCTTAAGTTTGAGTTCCTTAGAGCTTTTCAGTTTCGAGGTAATTATCTAGATTCATTTCCCAACATGATCACTCCCAAACACATGTTGATCGTATTTTGAACAAATATAGTTGATCAGACAATATTTACCCCCAATATGACTACACAACTATCCGGGTTTAACCACAGTGTTCAATTTCCTCCAGAGACTTTTAGGGTTATAATATTAATGCGCACCTAGGTTAGGTATTATTTTATTCAGAGTGCTTTAGTCCCATTGTATTAATAGTTGCATATCTTGTATGATTAGATATGCCATTTCACTATAAACAATGTTCTGATACCAATTTGTCACACCCCCAAACCAGACAGCGGAAACGTCCGGGGGCTTGGTGTGACTTCATTGTTGTAGTATCATCACAGAGTATATAATTGAAACATAACATCATCATCATCACACATCTAATATACAACATTCACTGTTTACATCGAGTATTGTATTTGAATATTACATGCCAAAATAGTCTAGTATGATGAAACAAAATATAACAAAATATACATGACTTCATTCTGCTCAACTTGCTCAACGATTTCCTAAGAATACAAGTTAATTTAAAAAGTCAACATAAAATGTTAGTGAGTTTATATAACTTTGTAACCACTAGAAAATCCTATATTTTCTTAAAACAGTTTGATATGTTTGTGTCTGATCTTGTATTAATGCATGTGTGTTAATGTTTGAGAGAGTATAGATCCCATACAACCCAATGTTGTCTGCTTATGAGAATGCTGGAATCTCAACACCCGTGTTTGAATACCAGCGCGAGTATAATATCGTGTATCCACAAGAGAAGGTTTCCGAGTGTAAAGAGAGTGAACCTCAGACAACTCGATGTTGTCTGCGTAAGAGAATGTTGGAATCTCAACACCCGAGGTTGAGTACCAGCGCGAGTATGTTACCGAGTAACCCAAAGAGAAAAGAGAATAGTTTCCCCATAAATTTTATAACATTAATTCCTCTGAGTGAGTTGTTATAACCATACTAGATAATGACAATTTTGTCTGTCTTGGCGTTTATGGACGCCAATGGAATAAGGTAAGGTTTTTGTCACCCTAGACTGGTCTAGTCTAACTGTAGCTTACAGATCAGGTGTGGGGTGTCACCCCCGTATAGATCTATACACAAACCTTCGCTCTCCTTCTAAGAGACTCTGGTTATAACTATAGGCTACAATCGTACACTCAATAGGTGTCGATTGACATGTCTCACTAGAACCTTAATCGAATTTGCGCAAAAAGAAATATATAAGGTACATTCCAGGCCCAAAGAACATGTAAGTGGACAACTGAGGCCCACTAAGCATGCATATATATATATATATATATATATATATATATATATATATATATATATATATATATATATATCATTTCTAGGCTTAACAGGAATGAGAATGTATATCCCGGACCCAATATATATGTAAAAGGACAACTAAGGCCCATTTAACACGTATATTAATTACAGGCCCAATAAGTATGTAAGGAGTATCCAAGGTCCGTCGATCATGTAAATGGGTCAACAAAGCCCAATAAACATGTAAAGAGTATACATGACCTATCAAGCATATAAATGGGTCACTAAGGCCCAATAAAAGTGAGAATGACCTAATTAGCCCGTTTATTATTATATTGCTTGTTTTAGCTCAATTATTTACTAAAATGACATAAAAGGCCCACTTTTTGTAAAAATGCCATTGTTGGCCCCTTAAACCAAAAATTTAAAATTAAGGCACATTTTTGGTAAAAAAAATGACACTTTAGGCCCATTGAGACCGAAAGTTTACTTTTAAGGGCTCAATTTGTATAAAATGACATTTTCATCCCACTCTTGATAGAAATAAATTTTTTGGCCCATGTTTGCTTAAAATGACACTTTAATCCATAGAAAGTCAATAAATTCCTTTTTAGGCCCTTGAAAACTATGAGTTTCTAAATAAGACCCATTTTTGTGAAAATTGACATATTTAACCCATTAAAACTGTGAAGGCCCATTTAGAAGCCCATTTGTGAAAATTTGCACTTTTGGCCCCTTTAAAACCATGAATATTATAAAGATCCATTTTTATTTAAAAATGACTCTTTTGGTCCTCTCAAAATCGTGAGTTAACATAAGAACCTCACTTTTTGTTTATTTTGTCACAAATGGCTCTTTATACGATTTTAGTTGGTTTTCAAACATTTTTAGCATGTTTAATTCTTTCCGCCTCATAGTAAGTCACATAAGATGGTTTAGTTTACAAACATCACCAAGTATGGTAGATATTTCAAGTTTGGTAGAGATCTAGCTTGTTTTCATAACATAATCACAACATATAACATGAAAATACACATATACATGCATAAATACAACGATCTAACACAAAGCAACTTGTATCCTCCCCCAAAACATAGTAAAAACCAAAAATAGGGGGTATGAACTCACTTTGCTTTGAAGATTTCGGTTCTTGATGAAGATTAGAGGAGTTTTCGGCTTTACAAGCTCCCTTGAAGAGATTTTTCAAACTTAGGGTGTTCAAACTTAATGATTCTTGAACTAGAAGTCTTGGATTTTCTCAAACACCACATGATTTTTAGAGTAAGTGGAAGGAAATTATGTGTGTTCTTGAGAGGATTTCTAGTGTAATTGAAGTGGAAGATGAGAGTAATGGTGAAGTTCCCTTGGCCGAGAATTTAAGAAGGATGAGAGAGAAGGATTAGATTGGTTAATACATAAAGGATTTGGTCTTAGAAACATGGGAGGTATTAGCTTGGATTACCTCCATATAAACATGAGTTATCATCAATTAAATTAATTCAATTTTTTTTTTGAAGTTGGGCTGAGAATAAGAGGGGCAGACAAAAGAAGAGGAGTTTGATTAGGTTCGAAATTTTAAGGCCCATAATGAAGGTTCTCGACCCATTGGGCCCTTCTTGAGGGTTCACGCACCATGAGAAGATGGGTTTACGATCCATCATAGTTAAATAGGGTGGTTCACAGCCCATAAAGGCCAATGAGAATAGTGAATTATTTTAGGCCCAACATGGCTCAATTGCTATGGTTTACAAATGTAGGCCCAAATAGAGCCCAAATGGGTTTCATTGGCCCAAAATATCAAATAGAAGGTTTACTAGCCCATTAGGCCCAATACGAGGATCCTAGTCCATATTAAATTCGAACTGGGATTTTAAGGGTTTCAGACCCATAGTTACGTATATGAGATGCATTATATTTGGTTTTGAAATTCATTCAGGAGTTTTGATTCAAATGGATGATTTTGATTGAGCATAGAGTACGATATCCACTTGGATTACAAGTCTTACAATATTTGGTGTTTACAAGAGGATAGAATTTCCTAGCTAAAAAAATGCTAGTTGTGATAAGAATCACCCAACCCGCGAATCGTTTAAGCAATTGTTTCACTACATGGATAGGGGAGTCCTTAGCTAGTATAAGTCATAAAGGCAACCAATGTTAGGAGTCTTTGATAAATATGACATGCCACTTTATCGACATATCTGGGTTATAAGTCCACACTACCAAAATAATTCATTAGACCGCCCAGAATAGTCAAGTGTTGTCATTTACTCTGGTCGATGATCCAGACATACTTGTCAGTTGTCTGATATGGATCCACCATTTTTGGTCATCCAAAAAGAGGAGGACTACTACGCTCCGCTCTGATCTCACATTCTACCATAGCATGAGACCTATTCAATATCCAACTTATTGGGAACTAAATTGTAACACCCCGTTCTTCGAGTGTTCAATTATAAGTCCCTGAGATTTAAAAGAAAGGTAATTCTGGTCCCTTTCGAGAAATGAGTTCATCCGAGAAGGTTTCGGGTGGGTGTATGTGTTGGAAGTATTGGGCTTCTCGTCACCCTCGTATGAATGTAAAGTTATTTGAGAGTGGGTTTAGATTGGAGGAGTTGTGGTGCCTCGAAGTTTATCATTGTTTATGATCCTTTGCGGAATAAGAAGGAAAGGGTCCCATGCATGCATGCTTGTGATTTTGAAGGGTGGCTGGGTACGCCCAGCGTAAGCTGGACGTACGCCCAGCGTAATGGGACGAAAGGTTGCGGGTAGCCGGGTGAGTTACGCCCAACGTACCAGGGAGGTACGCCCAACGTACTCTCAGAAACCCCAAACCCTATTTTTAGGGTCAACCACTATATAAGGAACATGTTGGTTCACCCCTCAGCCTCCTTATGCTCGTCTTCAACCTCAGAGAAACTCTAGAACTCATATCCTCTCATATTTAGGTGTGTTTGACCTTGGAAAGCTATTGTTGGCAAACGAAAGGCTTGAAGGAGAAAAGGGAAGTTGTCAAAGAAGAAGAAGAACGTGTGGAGCTTGTAGATCTGAAGAAATACCACCCTTTGGAGCTGGTTTA
This sequence comes from Lactuca saligna, assembly GCF_052625555.1. NCBI lineage: Eukaryota > Viridiplantae > Streptophyta > Magnoliopsida > Asterales > Asteraceae > Lactuca > Lactuca saligna. Next base: position 128,115,555 of record NC_136422.1, read on the forward strand.
AGGTATAAAGTTTCTTGCTTGACCTTCATATGGCATAGATCTATGTATTTTGAAGCTTTGTTATCATTCTTGTCCCAAAAGTCTTCATCTTGTTGCATAGTTCGATTTGGTCAAGTGTATCTGTCCTTTCAGACCTTTGGAGAGGTCTTGAGTGATAAAAATGAGGTCCCAAGGGCTGTAGTTATTCCATTTATGAGTTATATGGGTCTTAATGGATTAAAACCTTGGATTAAGAGCTTAAGGACGTCCCAAGTGATAAAGTCTGAGACTTTATGATTTCTAATCATATTTGGCCTATGGATCTGTAGTTTGGGCTTAAGAGCTTAAGCCATTAAGATGTTAAAAAGGACTTAATGGATCTCGCAGTTATGCCCCGCGTAACCTTCGAGTACGCCCCGCGTAGCGGGCCAGTGCCCCGTTTTATGTTGGCGATATTGCAGTATGCCCCGCGTACCAAGGAGAGTACTCCCAGCATACTCCTCCCGTGGACTTTCTTTTGGGCTTTTGTGTTGGGCCATTTGTGGGTTGTTGGTGTTTAGGCCAAGTCTGGAAATTATGAATAGAGTATTTTGGGCCTAATTAATATTATGGATATTGGTTCTAGGACCATTGATGAGGTGGGCCCAATTTGGTAAATTGGGCCAATGTTAGACTTTGTGTGAGATTGGGACTTTGGTCTTGGCCCGATAAGTGGAAGTATGATTGACCGTATGTTTATTTTTGTGATGATGGTTAGTTCGGTATTTACGGTGAGTTGGTGATTCGAGAGTCGGCTTCTTCGGTTCAGAGTATCGGCAATCTCAAGGTGAGTTATCCTCACTATATCGATAGGGTCTACGGCACCAAGGCCGACCCTTTATCGGATGGAAATTCGGATAGTTGTCTGTTATGGTATTGCTTGATACGGGCCGCAAGGCATTATGATATGGGCCTGAAGGCATTATGATATGGGCCGGAAGGCATTCTATGTTATGTGGACCGGAAGGTCATGGCCTAGAAAGGCGTATGTGCGTAAGTAGTATTTTGGCTGAGACGTAGGGTGATGTTATGCTCGTGATCGGTTAGGTCGGTATCCTGGTTAGGGTGATGATATGTTATGTGATCTGTTGATCGATTTGTTGATTGTGAACTGTTATATGATTGAATGTTATGTACACAGGGTTGTTTGGACTGGAGTTTGACCTGGTATGCATGGCCGTTCTATGTTCTGTTATGTTATGTATGCTTTTAGGTTATGGGCCGGAAGGCAATATGTTATGGGCCGGAAGGCAATATGTTTTGGACCGGAAGGTCGTGGCCTGGAAGGGCGTATATGTGGTTGGTATTTTGGGGGCATCTCACTAAGCTTTCGGGCTTACAGTTGTGGTTTAATGTTTTTCAGGTTCTTCAGGAAGATGTGGCAAGGCAAAGGCGTGATCATACCGTTCCTCGCGTTTAGGTTTTATGAAATGGACCTGGGAATACTCTGATAAATAATGTATTGGAAACCTTTTTGTAATAATGTTATTAAAATGAATTGTTTTGAAAAGTTTAAATTATGTTGAAATTTTTGGTCGTTACATAAATACCTTTTACAAGCCTTATTATACTAATCCAAATTTATACTAAAGGCAATCTATGTTCTATATAGTTCCTAGTCAGCAGTACTATCATAGTTATATAAATAACACAGAATATAGATGCTAGAGTTAACAATAAATTTCATATCCTAGTAATAACACTTTTATTAAATTATAAACTTGATAGTAACTACATACTCACTTGGAAAAAGTAAGTGACTCAAGGTTAGGGTAGCGCTTCACCTTAACACTTTTTGAAAAAACCTAGATGTACATAACGCTAAGTATTAGTCTGGTTTCATAATCTTAACGACTATAGTAATAATAGTCTAGATTTCTCAATAATCTCAATGTCTACATCAAGATCTATCAAATAAGGAATAACCAGGTAGGATCATATTAGAGGTAAGGTCTGTTTGGTATACAAATTATATTGTTTGGAAATCCCAATTTAAACACCTCACTAAATTTAGCCTAAACATCACTCTCATAAGTAGATCAGTTAGTATAATGACTTGGAAGCACTGCTAAATCTTAATTATAGGTTCATAATAACTACTATAACTATAATTATAAATTATACTTAAAGCATAGTAAGTGTAGCTTTACTTACAAAGCTAACTGACAAAAATTGGCAATTATGTGGGCAGAACTTTGATCTGGGAACTTTTATTCACTGGTTATCTAACACCGCAGGGCTTCGTTAAAGTGGTTGGTAACTCGGGAGTAAAAGGGACTAGAGATACGAGAGAAATCCAAAGGTTTCTAAGTGAAAGAGGTGGAAAATGAGGTTAGAATTTGGAAAATATATAGGCCCAAAAAGTGAAGGCATGTCGCGCACGGGTCAACAGGGTGATGTTGCGTTTTCTGAGTGGTGACACGAGGCAAGGTTTAGGTGGGGTTGTGTGGCTATGTCGGTGTGTGTCGTGCCCTTGGTCGGTGCGCACGAAAACATTGATTTCTTAGCTGTCGACAAGATATACAACTTTTGTTCCGTCGTCTAATTCTCAATTTTTATTATTATTTATTTTTAGTAGGTTTAGCCTGCTAAAATCCATATATATATATATATATATATATATATATATATATATATATATATATATATATATATATATATATATATATATATAATTCTCTTTTATTTATTCTTTACAATTGTATGATAATATCACAGAATATGACTATACTTAGCGAGAAACGCGGAGGTTACAATTATTCCATTAACTATGTGTGACATGGACTATGTGAAACCCGCCATGAGGTTATCCATGGTAAAGGAGAAATTGATGGTATAATAAAACCAAATAATAAAAATTTATTGGTCAATTAGATATTAAAAGTTTAGTTATTTAAAAAACAACTAAAATATATAGGTGTCTGATTATGTCATTTCCCTTCTTTTTTTAATCAATTTATACAAAGAAACAGGTTTCTTACTAATTCAAGTAGAAGTTTTCCAAGTTTTTTGTTTACTAATTTACACAACCAATACAATAAAATAATACATAAATTGATAATAAAAATTGTTATATAAATTAATAAAATAGAAAACTAGACAACTATATATCGTCCTAAGATGCCCAAAATAAGGAAACAATTATACCCATGGTTGACGAATTAAATAAGATATTGGAAAGAATATTAGTTATCAACTGGATGAGATGGTTTGAAGCACAATAATTGTTTCTATGTAATAAAAAATCATCCAAATTTTCATAATAATTTTATACTTCAAATACATATATGAATATGAAAAAAAAAATAGAAATATTAATAGTCAACAAAGAAAATGCAATAAAAAAGTCTGATTGTTATTTAAATGTTCATAACAAAATATCAAAGAATATATGGATAGGAATTCAGAATCTCTCTCGCCAATAATTCCTATGATTACCAAATTAATAAGAAGATATGGATCAGGATGTCTCTCATAAGTCAGCATTTTTATTATTGATTTAATAAAAATAAATAAAAAAACAATAAATGCTAAGATTTTGAAAAAGATTGTTGCTAAATTAGTAAATATAATCGACATATGAATTCTTGACATTTAAAAATAAAAACAGCACAATGAAACATGATAAAAAGAGCCATTGTTTAACTGATTGTCTAAAACATTTGCAACAAAACGTTGATTATTAACGATAAATTTTATATTTTTTTTTAAATTTAGAAATCATAATTTAGTATCAACGTTTAATACTTTAAGTTGATAATCAAACTAAGGTATTATTGAAATTAGAAACTATATAATTTAAAGAAAAAATATTTGTTTACGAAAATGGTTTTAATAGCCAAAAAAATAAGCCTTTCGAAATTCATGATAATATTGTGAATATGATATGTCAATACATAAAAATTCATTTAAAAATAAATAATTTGAGAACTGTTATTTAGTACTTAATTTAATAAAATTTAATGAAATAAATCAATGAAAACACATTGCTATTTCTTGCATTTAACCCAAGATTCAAAATATGATTCAACATGTTTTACCCAAATCCATATAACAAATACACAAGATGACCATATGAGTATATGATATCATGAGTGATCCACTACTTTTCAGAATAAAAAAGTTCAAACATTGATTCCATTAATATAATAAAAATAATTACTAAGTTAACCATGGTTAAGTCCCAAATGACTGATTTGATCAGATTGAAATTGTCTTAACAGCTTCAGAGATTGTTGATACAGATTAAGGTCCATTCCATCTACATTTCTACCAACTCTTGCTTTTAATATCCCCTGCAAAAATAAAAGGAAAAACAATTAAAATGCAGTTTCTAATCTTGATGAGGATAATGAGGGCATTTATGTCTTTTACATATAGCTTTAATAAGTCAAAAAAATGGATAAGGAGTTGTAAGCTTATGTACCTCATTATTTGGTTGAATGGAAAGTTCTCCAATGAACTGATAAAGGGAACCCACACGAAGATTGAGTCTTAAGTGTTGAGTGTCAACTGCTAAGGTAACACCTCCATCAGCAATAATGGCAATGGCTGACTCAACATCATGTTCTTGTAACCTAAAATCAGAAAAGAATGTAGATTGTAGGATAAGAATGTAGATGAATCCACTGAGATCAAAAGATTTCACTCACTTTCCATTAACCCTAAGGGATGCTCCTTGCTTGAAATGTGAAGAAGACGGGTTGAGTTCTTGTAGAAGAACCAGGGCACCTGAGGGAATCGGAGCAGATGCCATTGAAACACCAGCAATTCACAGGAAATTCAGTAATGTAAGTATCCTGCAGTAAAGAAATTTGAGCAATCGTTAGGTCTTGTGAATGTGGCTTCTAATTTCTCGTTTCAGTTTTTAATGAAAAACAGCAACAACAACAACAACAATGGATAGTTTTCGAAATAGATATGAACACATAGAATGTTCTTCGATACTCGAATCGTTTTCAAATTAATATGAACACATACAAGGCGAACAATAAATAGAACTTCGTAAGATTAAGATCATGCGAATGCTTGGATTAATAGTGTCACAACTCGCAACAGCAACAAATTAAATATGAAGGTGAAGATAATCATGACACGGAATAGCAAATGCAAAATTAAAGAGAAGAAGATGAATTAGGGCTCGACGTATTTGTGTGTGCGTATGTGGCAGAGAGAGAGAGAGAGAGAGAGAGAGAGAGAGAGAGAGAGAGAACCTTCACCGGCGATTGAAGTAGGGCATGTTTCCGGTGGACCGTGACAAAAGGGATGCACGATTCATGAAGATCGACGCATAGCCCTTTCTACGACCTAGATCCGACCCGTATAGATATTGTATTTAGTGTACCATTTGGTCGTTTGGTCCTCACCGGAAATTGGCATTTGGTCCTCCCTAAAATTTCGTTTTAAGGTCCCTCAATTTCTATCAAATCCGTCTAACCTGTCTAGTCTAATGAACTGGACTGATCTGGTTCGGTCTAAATTATCACCTCTATGTCCAAGAATTGTGGATCGGACCTAGACCGCACAAGTTCGGTCAAAGATCCATCAATTTCTATAAAACCGGGTCAGTTTGGTCCAGATATTTCACCTTTATTCCGGATAGCCCAAATTCACACATTTGATCCTAGTATTAGATTTTTGACATGGAAGGTTATGGTCCCTATCAGGGTTGGCCCTTAAGGAGTGTAGGATGTGCGACTGCATAGGGCTTCAGAAAAAATAAAGTCTGAATTTTAACAATATATTTTCTAAACAACATGATATCTGCATTTTTGAACAAAAATTACGTAGTTCAGTTGGATAGAGGCACTCCTATCTTCAAATCTCATTCGTGAAACCTGTGTTTTGAAACATATAGATGTTTTTTTTTACATTATCCCTTGAAATGTTAAAAATACTAACACCAATTTATTTAGATGTTTGTATCAGGCATTGGTATAAATAATAACATGTGAAAATCATTAGTAATAAACGCAGTGACTGACTGTCAGGTTTAGCAAAAATGAGGGTTGTTCGAGCCTATGTTTTTGAAGCTTCATTTGTGTCCATGCACAAGTTCAATGAACTTGGGCTACGAAATCCAAGATTTGCACCATCATGCGCATGGATAGGTGTTGGAGTAAAACCATACATATAAGTTTTTAAGTGTGGTTTTTCTTCCAATGTGGAATTCATTCTCACACTCACCCCTCTTGCTAACTTCTATTCTCAAATACTCATTTTTGAATATCGATATCTCATTCACCCATATTGTATTTTTGACGTATGATATATCATTTCGAAGCTCTCACGAAGAAGAACACAAACTCACTTAGAGTTATTTATGTATACAACATATGTATATATTTATATCTGTCCAAAGTTACTAAATATATAAATATTTATACTAGAATTTCCAATAGATTGGTTAACAACGATAAAGTTTTAAATCCAAATTAATATGCAATATAGTTGGGTCAAATGTTAAAGGTTATATGTAAAAAATACAAGATATGTTTGTAGTTCTAAAATCTACATACCTATGATGATTATTTTGGCTCAAAAGTGAAATATTTCTACTTTGTATTTTATAATAATCACTTAATATTACAATCTATAGAAATGTTAAAATTGGGTGTTACAATTAGCACGATGATTTGTTTAACGAATTAGATGAAATTTTGGATATATTCGACGAGGACTCGGGTAATGATTCGAATGACGATGACGAGTAGGACGATTTCAAGTGACATATTTTGTTTTTATTTTTTTAAATTCAGATATTATGTAATTCTTAATTATGTTTTTTTGGACGGTTTTTTAATCTAGATTGTGTTTTTTTTAATATTTTTTGTTTTCTAGGTTTTTCTAATCTTAATTGTTTTTTATGTATCTTTTTTTAAGTAATGAAGTATTTTTATTTTAATTAGTTTGTGTTTCTTAATCATTTGTAATAAAATTATATTTATTTTTTTAATTATAAATATTAAAAATCAATTTTTTTTTAATTTAATAATAATAATAATAATAATAATAATAATAATAATAATAATAAAGATAGTGAAAGGTGACTATTTCCTGCATTTTTGTGAGTAAAATGAGAGTGATATGACGTAACAATCAAGAAGTAAAAGGTGAAAGGTGATCATACCCTTCGGTCTTATAAAAAACTAGTGTTATTAAGATAGTTATCTACATGTTTTTATAATAAAATGGTTAAATTGGTTATAACTATTACTATTAATATTGCTTCTTTAATGAAAATAAGCAGCTACCAGTGGTTAGGATTATAAGTCCAAACGTTTTTTAAACGAGTCATTACATCAATTGGATCATATCCAATTGATCGGAACAACGCTCTTAGTTCTAATCTTGATTAATTCAGTTGAAAGCCAAAAGTTTCATCTTATTCGTCATGACTTCTTTCCATCGAGCTGTTACTGTATTTCAAAATCACCTTCTTAATTTTTTATGAGTATTGTTCTTTCAAAAAAAATTTAAAACGATTGTGTTATAAATAAAAATTATTGAAATTGTATGGGTGAAGAACTTTTTGGTACTTGGTGAAGGCCTGCATAAAGTTTACATATTCAACCGGGAAAATATAGAATACATGTCAAAATGTTATAAAAAAGTTTAAAAATAAAAGTTTAATATAAACAAAACAGTTTTTAAGGTTCAGTTTGGCTTTCTTGAATCTTAATAGCTTTAGTATTATCCCACATCCAACAATTATGTTGATTGTTGAATACAAAACTATTTAGAATTAATATATATTTTTTAGAACGGCAATTAATATTATTTTTACTGTAGTGTGTCCTAAAATAAAGTGTATGATAATCATATATAAACAAATTATACGGTTTGCATTCAACATCCAAAGAGATGGATAGATATTAGTGAATGATTCAAATGAGACCACTTTTTTGTGAGACCCAAGTACTCATTGCTAAATTTTCCAAAAGAAAACGCACTCATTTCTAGTCACATATTTTGGGGTCAATTTCTTTTTTTGTTTAAATGATAAGAGAAAATCACAAGGCATCAATTTTTTCTTTCTAAAAATAAAAAAAGATAAAATAAAGAAAATAAAAAATAACATATCTGATTACGTAATTGTTCATCAATACAACTTGTAATAGAAGATTTTGAAACTTTACATTACATTTATGAATAAATTCCTATTAAGATATCTAACTTGAACATTTTTCTTTCTTGTTTTCCTTAATGTTAGAAGTAACATAAATCAATACTCTATAACTTTTATTTTCATTTTTTGTTTTATTATTATCCTTATTTACTCCTAAAACGCATGGCTATAAAAGAATCATTGAACGAATCACATATGCACCTCTACCTATACTTTCAACGAAAATGCATGTTTACCCGTTGAAGTTGTCGCTATTTACCAAGTAATCCTTGAAGACAAAATTTTAAAATAATAATAATAAAACTAATACAATTATACAAAGGCATGATTTCTTTTTCCACTTTCCATTAGCCAGGAACATTTATCAGATTCTTTAGAAGAAGAAAAAAAAAAGACAATTTTTCATGTTTGAAGTCCTTTGTTAAACGCCAAAATAAATATCAAAAACATGTATACAATTAATTTTCAAAAAAAAAAAAAAAAAAAAAAAAGCTGAAAAATCTCATTTACATTGTCCTCAGCTCAGATGAAATACAAGAGCTATTTACGATACCATCAATTTCCAATACGATTATATATATCAGATGACCGGAGTATTAGTATTATCCCGGTCATCTGATATCAGATGACTGTCTGGTAGTCATCTGTATTTGTGGGGCAAGAAATGAAACTTAGTGAAAAACTTGAGGTGAAGCGTAATACTCGCTTTCTTTAAACATGGGCCGTAGATCTTCTTTGCACATAAAATCGGTTGGAAAAGAAACCAAATGTCCCTTCACACCTTCTAATCTATCCATTGGATCAATTCCCTTCACACTTCCATCTTCATATGATTCAATACTCTTTGGAGCTATTCCTAAATCAATCGTAGTATGACCCAATTTTGCCTTTCTCTCACTCACACATTGCCTCAATGATGCTCTGCAAACATAAAATACCAACCTACTTTAACTTCCTTCTATTATTCAAGTGCAATCATGTAATATAAATTAAAAAGTATGCTGCTATTTCTTGCATTTTACCTGGAATGAATAAGATCGTTTGGAATGCAAGAGAAGACATCTTGGTAGATCGTGGTATTCATCTGTCCAAAACAAACATGATGATTAGATTGATACAAAAGACGTAAATGCCCCTACGAAGATTAGCTTAGGTTATACCTTTGCAGTTGCCATCCATATATCTTTGTAAGTCGAATCAATCACAGGGTCGGATATCTTATTAATCTGAGAAATGAAAAATTAAATTAAATTAATTAAGCATTTATATGATTTAAATTTTAAATTATATAAGTTATACCTCTGAAGTATGAAGACCGAGGTGTTCAGACCATAGTGAAAGGCGAAGACTCAAGGCAAATTTTCCAGCCTTCCATGGCTTCCCTCCCATGGAAGATTCAACTACTTCTTTATCTTCAATAAGCACTCCAATCTGAGGAAAAAAAGTTTTTTTTTTTAATATAAATTATAAAGTTGTGAAAGAAGATTAAAAAAAAAAAAAAAAAAAACCTCGGAATCACGTAATCCGAGCAAACTTCTGTCGTTTATGTTAGCGGATCCAACTAAGACTGTGTTGTCATCAACTATCATAACCTTGCTATGCACATATACCTGGAGAAAGTAGTAAATAAAAAAAAACAATTTTATTTTGATTATAATATAATCTTTTATGATATTTAGTGATAAGAAGTAAAGTAACTTACAGGACTGGAGGCAATGATACCATCATGAGAAAGTCTACCATGAGCTCTAAGACCATAGAAAGATATGTAGTCATGAACTCTAGGGCCAAGAACATCAGAGAGATTATGTAAAATAGAACTGTTTCCTCTTGATATTGTTCGATACTGCCAATGCATAATGGCTCTTACAGATGCTGCACCCACATCATCAAGCCCACCCTGGAACCCAGGTAACAGTGGAATGACGATAATAACCCTAAAAAATTGTTTTTCGTTATATGCCTTCAAGATACGCCTGTATAAGGATTCCAACACACGGTTTCGTATTATCTCGTCTCCAGAAAGACCTGAGATGAAGAATTGATTCTGGAAACAAAAGTTGTATTTTATTAAATTACAGCCAAAATTACCAAAATTCAAAATTACCAAAATTACCTCAATGTAGATGAAGTGTTCAGCTTTTTCAATAAGAGAACAGTAAGCTTTGTGAATGCTCTCTTCAACTTGACTTGTCCCAGCTGACCATTGACTCACACTCCTTAAAACCTAAAATTTAAAAACATACAAATTTAAAAATGTAATAATATATTTTAATTAAAAAAAAAATTACCTGACAGCGACAAGCAACACAAGGACCGACTTGACCTGTTTCATCAGCAGAAACAACCAAGTTACCACGCTCCTGAGTCTCCCACCATTCTTTATCAGAAGGTTTCATCATCATGCCACGTGGCGGTGCCACGTCAGCAAACAAATCTTTCTCAACATTCAAACTAAAACTAGCTCCCTCATCCACAAAATCTCTCATTGGCATATCTGGAACTGAAGTTTCGGCTTTTGATTTCATGAAAGAGAAAGAAGCCCTAGAAGGCCTACTACTACTACTACTACTGCGTTGACCTTGACCTTGACCATGATAATTTGTTGACCCATTAGAAGCTTCTAGACCATCGGCCTCTTGAGGGATTAGCAATGGGATATCTTCAGAAGATGCAGAAGAAGACGAATCATCATGGTTTATTACTTTATGATTTTCTAGAATTGTGGAGTTTTCATCTTCTAATTCTATGTTGTTGCCCATGTAATGTGGGATCACCATGTGCTGTTGTGGCATAAGTAGTGGAATACCTTGCTCATTCGGAGCTTTATTTCTCTGAAACAATTATCACCCATGTCAGCAAGAAATAGCAATGTAGTTTTCATTGTTCTTTTTATAATTACTAATTATAGCATATCTTACTTTCATTGTCATTTCTTTGCATTTAACAGTCAACATATAATAATATTAAACTCAGGAATTAAACAAATCCATACATACTTTTGCATAATTCCATCGCTGAACAAAGTGGCGAGCAACATCACGACATGGTGGGCCCCACAAGGCACAATGGACATCATGCCATGGCATTCGAGGATAATTTTTACGATCAAGCTCATCCCTCATTGTATCTTCCCATGAATTTGGTTCAGATTCCCTGTAAATTACAGATAAAAAAAAAAAAAAAAAAATGAGGCTGCTGCTATGATATGGTGAAAAAAATCATTAAATTACAGAGACAAATTACTATGATTTACCGAGGGTTATAATAGTCTTTTCCAGGCCAAAGCGTAGCAGGGTCATCACCGACTTTGTGGTCATGTGAGTCATAACGACCAAAGCAAAGATCAAGTCCACCAATGAAGCAAATATCATTATCAACAATGACCAGTTTCTCATGGTGGGACCTATTTTATTTGTTACACCAAAAACAAAAAAAAAAAAGATTAATTACAAAATTAACGGAATTGGTCTTAAAGATCATCAGAATCCAGAAACAAGAAATAAACAGGAAACCAGAAGTACACCTAGATAGGTTGCATGTGTTCAACATTAATTCCAGAAAAAGAAGGGATAAAATGGTCATTTACCATAGATATACACCGCTAGAGAAATGGTCTGGAAAACGTAAAACTCTGACATTTTCATGGATGGCAACCAGTTTTTTCTTGCTATAGACACTATTAATTTTCAGGGCAAGTGCAAGCTCTTTGTACATGAGAATGTAAATCTGCAATCAAAGATATATCAACAAAACATATTAGGTAATAGTTAGTTCACATTATTCATGAACTTTATTACAAATTTAAAAAACAATAATAATAATAATAATAATAATAATAATAATAAACTACCTGAACACCTTGCTTGGCTTTAGCCTCCAGCAAAGCATCAAGGCGAGAGGAGGCATGGGCTTGAAAAGGACGCCGCAAATACAGTTCTGGACACAGCCACCAACCACACATAAATATCTGCATTATTAAACTCATAACAATCTTACCATTCTTTCAAATTAAAAAATAAAAACAAATATCCAATGATAAAATAAAGTCATGTAAATAAATAAATAAATAAACAAAAACCTCCGATTTTGCTCCTTCGATTGCTAAAGCAATTGCTTCAAAAGCTGCACGACCATCAACAAACCACTGAGCCTGACTTCCATCATCAGTCAGCCCACGTGGTGGAGCAAACGAACCGAATCTATGAGGGTAACACCAACCCTCAGGTGGCCTTAATCCAGCATCATTAACTGCAGTAACCCAATCCCTTACTTTACCTTTGTTTCTACTTCTTATTGTTATGCTTCTGTTTCCACATGATACCTGTTTTCATCATCATCAACACATTAGTTATTAGTAGTATTCACAAACGCTTCAACCATCATCAATCTATGTTATACTTAGACTTATACTTACCATAAATGAATGTCGTAAAGGATTATGTTCATTGATTTCTTTAGCTAATGACACTCGACCTTCTCCATTTCCATCTGAAGGGGGGAGAACATCAAACACAATTATGTCCAATGGCTCTGAGTCAAACGGGTCTTTTAGCAGGGCTAAGAATCCAGGCTTCAATACAGCCCATACCTGTATAAAATATTACTAAAATTTAATACAAATGTGGATTATAAAAGTTAATATGAAAGAGTGAAATAGTAAAATACCTTTTGCCAATTGTCATTGCAGCAATTAAACCAAAAACAAGCAGAGCATTTTCTTTCATCATCCCTGTTTGAGATTTTAGGTAAGTGCTTCACTAATACGTATTCTTCTTTTAGCTTGGAGCCATACTCTGGACAAAAGGATAACTTTGAAGCACCCATAAACTTGCATACCTGTTTTCAACAGAATTTATGTAAGAAAGATGAATGTGATTCAAGTTTCCAATATAAAATATATGATTATAAGTTAAAGTTACTTCTCTGGAATTGACAATGTCCAAGTTTCCAAGAAAATGATTCAAGTATTCCTGCATTGCTGTCTTTGCTCTATCTGACATGGAATGTTGTCTTCCAAGAGCTGGGCGTATCATTGGCAGGGCTGCACTTGAAGGAACATCTCTGAACAAAAAATCACCTGTAAGAACTATGATCATTATAGCCATGAACAAATATCCCCACTCATCCTTCCAGTATTAGGTACTTAGTAATCACCTTTTTCTAACACTTCCCTCGTTGTTTGATGTCATTACATTGTCATCAGGATCATCATCATCATCATCATGCACAACTGCAGGGTGGTCACCTATTCCTAGGTTTTGAAGCCATTCTTTAACCTTCAAAAGAAAGATTGTCAGTCTTGATAAATCGGTTGTAATCTAAGTGATGGAAAAGTAAATAAGAATGAATGAAGCTAGGTAAACCTGTTCTTGTTTCTCCTGAATTTCCTCAATAATGGCACGTTTCTTTAATGCAAAGTGTAAATAAAAGACATGTGAAGCTTTCTTTACTAACTGCCACTTGAACTGTAGTCCAGGGTATACAAAAACAGAGTGAATCAGTAAAAAGCAAATCGGGTAATGAATCTCATAATAGGCAATTCTTCATTCAACTATGAATTCTTGTTCGATTGTTCAACTAGTTTTTAAAATCTTACTATAGGCGATTCTTCATTTAATTGTGCAAATGTGATTGAAACATGCAGATTGCAATGGCAATTTTCAAATTTCAATCACAAAAACTAAATAGAATGATATACAAAAAGCAATAGATTATATTAGAAACGTGATCAAGAAGACTTGATAATAGTTTCTAATTTAACTTGTTTATTAAGCAAAGTGATGCAAGTCAATCTTCTCCGATCTTCCTTTGTATTGTTTGTCCAACAGAGTGTTTGATCATACATGAAATTGATAGAGGGCTCCTTGTTGAATATTATACGTAACTACATGACTACATCAAACCTAACAACAATTACAGCAGTTTATACATATTCGTAATTAATTGTTCAACAAGTTTATATCAATTTCGTCTCGCAATTTAAAATTACCTAGCGAACATATATACTCCATGAATTCTGATCAATCGCCAGTTTAATTAAACCACACACATAATAATTCAGAAACAGTCTGCGATTTAAAGAAAAATACCTGTTTGTACTGGAAGTCAATAGTGTAAGAAAGAAGCATGGGACTAATATCACCGGCGTCTGGACGAGAGACATGTACAATTGTGGCCTTGGGCAACTCATCGAAAATTCGAGTTCCCTCAGGCGGATTTTGATGAAACGAGAAGAACGATGACAACCTCGACGGCTCCGATTGCATTTGGACGTAATGGGATCCACTCCCTCCGCCGGGCATCAACTGCTCTGATTCCATTCTTTCACTCAATTCCGATCAAAATCTATAGAAAAATAATCAATTAAATTTCTGTACCCGTATAGATTTATGCATATATATATATATATATATCTATATATACCTACGTGTATCAACTGTCGTCTTAGATCGAAAAAGCAGACGAAATTGATGTATTCAATTTTTTTGGAAGAGAGAGAAAGGTAGATTTAGTAGGTGATGTACCAAATCTGCTAACTCCATTTTCGGAATTCGGAATAGTTGGGTCGGGTCGGGTCGTGCTTGGTTTTGTGCTCCACGGTTTTTTCCCCTTTTCTAAAGAAAAAAAAAAAAAAAAAAAAAAAAAAAACTTAAGTTTGATTCGTTTATAATGTGAAAAACAATGTGAGAATTATATTTTTTTATTAAGAAAGTGATAAAGATTTATTGCAGTATAATAATTATTTCTAGAAGTTAAAAAACGATCAAGATTTTGACAATCAACAAAACCCATTTTAAATCTCATTTAATCAGAATTTATTTTTGACTCCTTACAATTTTGAGTAAATCTAATCCACATTTAAATCTTAATCTAAAAAAAGAAAATTAAAAAAAAAAAAAAAAAATATCTGATCGATGATGATACATCATGATAATTGATAGCTATGAATCCAATAATTGTTATTATTCTCGCAGGAAAAACCTAAATTCAAAAACAAAATAAATAATCTTTTTGTCTCTCGATATGTACATGGAAATCATTAAAAAAAGAAGTAATATATATTATAAGGTAGGGAAGGGAAGTAAAAAGTGTTGGGAGCAATTTTATGAAAATAGGGTCCATGTACATAAAATCAAGAGTAGGGCCGATGCCAACAAGAGTCCTAATTGATTTTGTGAACTTCAGCCATTGCGATTCCTAATTTCCTACCCGCAGCCAACATCTGGGATATGCCAATCACGTGCCCCGACTATAGTTTGACCATTAATGACATCATCTATCTAGGCTCTGTAACATTGACCTTTTTACAATAGTAAGATGGAGGTATGGGAGGGATGTTTTCATCATTTTTTGTGGATGATACATACCACTTTTTTTCTTACTTTTCTTTTCCTCACCTAAAAGCTAAGAAATTGGTGGGAAGCTCACCTTATTATTTTTTTATATTTTTTTAAATATATTTCATACATATATTATACTCATTTTTGTAGGAAATTAAAAACCATAAATTTTGATATGTTTTTTAGTAGGTATATAATTTTATAAATATTGAAAAAAATAAAATGAAAAAACAAAAAATAATTGTCTAATAGCATGGAGAGAGAGAGAGAGAGTGCGGTACCCCTCCCCCCACCCTCTTTCCCGCGAGTTGCTTCCCTCACTCAAGTGATGGTATTTCAGAGTGAGGAAGCTTCCCTCACCCCTTTCTCGCTTCCATTCCGTCCGGCCTAACTCAATTTTCTTCTTTAATGCAATCTTCGGGGTCGATGAATGGATGGATTAATACAATCGTTAGAAATATATTTAGATTAGTGAGTAAAATTGTGTGTTTTCGTTTCTAACTTTTATTTTACACTCGGATTATTTTTATAATATGTTTTTGTTATGGATTTGGTCCATGATATATCTAAATATACTAAATTGACCTTGCTAATTCTTTTCTATAATTAATTTATTGTTTTTTACTATTTAAAAAATAAAAGTAATATGTTTATGCTCAACCCCTCACTTTATCTCCTAACCTTCAACTAGATCATCTTCATCATGTCTTTACAGCCACCACATTCTCCGATGGAAAGCCCTTCATCAGAACCATCGATCACTGCTGTTTTCTCTGACAAACCCATAATTATGGTAAACTCTTGAATCCAAGCCTTAGGTCCTCCACAGTCGATCCGCCTCTTGTCCCTTAACCCAAATTGTATCTAGTTTCATCTCCTTCGGCTCCGTCTATTCCATTCTTCACTATCTCCATTTTTTTGTTTTTGGTTTCAAAAGTCGATTGAGTGGTCGTTGGAAGAGCTCAAGCTGATGCCTCCATGAAATCTAGTAACTTTTTCTCATCCGCCAGATCATATCCATATGCTTTCTTCTCTCAAATGAAATCACAAATATCCATCCGCCAACAACCTTCCTCTCATTTCGAAATAAAGTTATCATCGTTGGAAATCCTCTCGCTGCCTTCGTCTTCCTCCCATTTTGTTCAAATTTGTTTGTTCATCGCTTACTCATCGTCGTTGGAAAACCATCTAGATCTCTCTAACCCCTCACCGGTAAAAACCTTTGTACCGACACCTTGGCTTCATCTTTTTCGGTTTTTCTCCGTTCACGCCTCCACCGGAAACCACTAAACCTAAGTCCTCCACCATTGGACCTGACTTATGTCAGCGGATCCCTTATACAATGCTAACTCGTTGTCGGATCTACTCAACCTTTCACCGCCATAATGTTTTTTGTGGTGTCGTTCCAAATTTGCTCAATCTTCCCACACATCCTATTTAGTGACGTTCTTGTTATATATTTGATTGAGAATCAATATGTTTTTGTAAGATTTGGTTTTAAGTGGTGGGTTGGTTTAGTGTTGATTGCAGGTTATGATTTTATATACATCTTCTGATTTTGATTTTGTAAAGAGTGGTAATGGCTAATATTTGATGGTGGTGTTTGATGGTGAAACTTGGTGTGTTGATCGGAGATGGGAGGTGGTGAACTTAGGTGAACCTTATCAGGTTGAGGAGTAATTGAACCCATTTATCTATAAATTATTTTTCCTTTATTTTTTTAATTAGTAAATAAGGAACTAATAATAAAAAAAAACTAAAAAAAAAAAGCAAAATACAAAAGTAATATAGTCTTTTTTTTTCACTACAAAAGGATGAAAAAACACAAGAAAATAATATGCTATGGACGATCCAAATGCAAAATAAAAATTAGGATCAAACTACAATTTTATCCAAAAGGCAAGGATGATTTAAGTAATTTGTTCATAGTTTAATAACAAAATATCTTGTAGTCTTCATTCTTGTGCCACTGCCCTGTACGAACAAACTTGGAACATCTACTTGAATGATGAAATTTCCCCAATTTCGATTCACTGCTCCAATCAACAATTGATCGGTCGATCGATCAATTCTGATATATCAAGCCTAAAGAATTTTACTCTAACTTGAAAAACGATGGAAGTTTCGCTAATTCATGATACTTTAACAACAATCGACAAAAAACACAGCCATCGCTTAGGGTTTGCTAATTCCCTCATTCGTCGACACAGCTTCGCAATTTCTTCACCCGATCAACAACAACGCCTCGAAATCTGCGCTCAAATGTTGCCGATCGACGCAGTCGCTCCACCACCTGTAAAACCTAGCACCATACCTAAGACGGGCGCTAGAAAACGTTCTCGTATCAGAAAGAGAATTAAAGTCGACAGCTTTGGTGCTGATGATGGAGGAGACGGAGGAGGGTTCTTTGGTGGTGGCGATGGTCCGTTTGGCGGCGGTGGTGGTAGCGGTGGCGGTGGCGGTGGCAATTTCCATGGGTTTAATTGGGATGAATCGTCTTCTTCGTCGTCGGATCCGGCTTTTGATTTCATCTACGAGGCACTTACCTGGTTTGTTCTATCAAATTGCTTGCACTTCGCACTCAAGAGGGTGGTGAGGATAGTAGCTGATGGAGTTGCTGATCCTGCTGAGAGAAGGTTGCGTTGAGGATTTGAGGTTTGCGACTGTATGCTGAATTCGTAACTGGTAAATCCCGCTTTCCCTGAATGACAGTCGTTTAAGATCATTCTGATGCAAATATTGTATATAATTCACATGTTTTATGCTTCTATGTTTTGTTTGTACCGATTGTTCTTATGGCAGTGTATATAACTTACAAGAATGATTAAGGTTTCTTCATGTCCTTTTGTTTTGTCTAATTCGAAATTAAAATCTAGATCCTTTTCTGCTTCATATTCATAATGATGAAAGAGTAGACTCTTGTTGGATATATGCTTGATTCTGCAAATACATGTATGCATGTGAGCATGTCTTTCATCTTTGATGTTTGGTCGCTGGGATTTGAGAGGAACATATGAGAAAGAAAGAAAGATTACATAGACAGAGAATTAGTATAAACAGGGTTACCTGTCTTTGATTTATTGAGATATATATAGTTTGAATTAAACACTTCTGTATAAGATGTAGAGATTAATTCTTGAAGGTAAAATGACTTACAAGGGTAATCATCTTTGTTCTTTGTTTACGTAACTTCTTTATTTTTGTACACATTTCAGCATTTAACTTGTTATATGTGTTTACATATTGCAATTGGTTATAATATGTGAAAAAATTAAAAAGTTAAATGGTTAAATGTATATAAAAAAATTGTTTAAATGTGAACAAAACGAAAATTTAATTAACCAGATACGCCATTTTGCCAACTTTTAATAGCGATATTATTTTTAATATTTGTTTGTATTACTTTTTTCAACTGTTATTTTTAAAATATCAATAATTTCCTAAATATTAATTAAATATTTATCAATTTTAAACTTTACTTTTTAATTAATAAATATGTCTTTGTTTTGTGAAATATTTTATATAGCCTCTTATATTTTTTTTTTCTTTTGTTTTGAAACATATACAATATTTTTAAAGTAAATAGCGTCTAACAATAAAACTAAATAAATTAAACATATAACAATAAGTGTGGAGGATCTTTTAAAAAATTAAAAAAATATATATTACTTACCAAATAAAAAAAACAAAAAAAACCTATATAATGTAAATATTTTAAAATTATTCCAAATTTTTAATGCTTTTTACCAGTGGCGAATTTAAAACCAAAAACCACGTGGTTCCTTATGTAAATAAGACAAAAAAAATGAAAGTGTAAAAAATACTAGCAATGATGGGTCGGGTTGTATAACTAAATTATTTAAACATTAGTTCAATAGTTATAATAAAATTCTTACAGTTGAACCCTACGAGGTCTTATAGCTTGAAACATTGTCACAATTGCATCGTTACCAATACCTTTTAAAACATTTTTTTCAATATACGACACTAAACTATCACTCAAAAATTGATCACTCATTTTGTTGCGTATATCAGTCTTTATCAACTTCATTGCTGAAAATGCGCGTTCTACACTTGCTATTGCTACGGGTAAGATCAATGCAAGTTTCATAAGAAGGTAAATCTTAGGAAATATTATATGCTTCTTTTCTTCAATCATTTTTTGGCAAGGTCTCCAATACTCTTCAAATCATGAAATCGTTCATCTTGTCGTACATCTTTAATGTAATTTCCAAGTTCCACTTCAAGAACTCGAAGATCGTATTCTGTTGGAAACTCTTCCGGATAAAGTGAAGCCATTTTCATTATTTTTTCTAAATCAAAGGCTTTGAAAGATTCACTTGGGCACAAACAAGCAATACAAAGAAGTAAATTCGTGTTTGCTTCATTAAAGCGATGGTTCAGCTCTTGAAGTTGTATATCAATTACCTCCTTAAATACATCAACTTGATAATGGTGCAAGTTATTAACCTTAAAAATAATATATACATATATATATATATATATATATATATATATATATATATATATATATATATATATATTAATAACTAACGATAAAACACAATAAATTTATAAATCAATGTGGTCGTTGGTAATAAGAAACATTACTAACCTGTGAACCTTTGCGACGACTGTATCCATTAAAATATTCATCTTCCAAATCCACAACTTTAACTTTGTTTTTAGCACAAAACAACGTAACTTTCTCTAAAAGTGGTTCCCATCCTATATCCTTAATTTCTTGAATTGCTTTTTTTGAACTACTAACTTGATTCATGGCATTTATGATATCTTGGTCTTTTCTTTGTAGTATTGTATTTAAATGATCTGTCACTCCCAAGATATCAATCATCAAATGTAGACAAAACACAAAATCAAACGATTTTAACCACTTTAAGATGCGAATTGCTTCAGCTCTACGATCACTATCACTATCAAATTCACCAAGGTCTTCAAGTACATCACAAATGGAAGCATATATGGTTTGGATATTTAATAAAGATGCAAAATAAGAACCCCATCGAGTATCAGACGGTCGTTTAATACCGACTTCTTGATTCAAACCAGTACCACTCTCAAGCTCACCTAAAATAAACCACATAAAAATTAATTAGTCGAATAATTAGCATAAACAAATGAAAATAAACCATACCTTCAGCTAATGCTTCCATAACTTTATCTGCTTGTTTTTTTCTTAACTTAGCTCGTCGTTTGTAAGAAGATCCAATAATATTTAACAGCCGAGAAACCACATCAAAAAAATCATTAACCGTCTTGTGATTCTTTGCAACAAACACTAAGGCTAACTGTAATTGGTGAGCAAAACAATGAACAATGTGTGCAGATTTTGTTTCATTCATAATCAAAGTCTTCAATCCATTGAATGCACCACTCATATTACTAGCACCATCATAGCCTTGTCCTCTAATCCTACTAGGACTCAAATTTTGTTTTGAAAGCATATCATAAATGGTAGCCTTTAGTGACAAAGCTGAAGTGTCATTAACATTTCTAAGGCCAACAAACCTTTCTACAACTTCACATTTTCTATTGACAAACCGCAAAACCAATGCCATTTGTTCTTTACATGACACATCACGTGACTTGGTGGTTGTCGAGGCCAACACAAATAATAACCCTAAATATTACACACTAAAATAGTGTATAGTGGTAAAGGGATCGAATCCACGGAGACTGGTTCAATTTGATAACTCTATGAAAAATCTCTTTGTAAAATACTTGGAATATGACAATAAATTAAAAATGGGGGTTTTGATGTTTTGAAATACTTGAAACAAACTAGAATTAACTATGATTTAAATAGACAATTGCAACAAAAATAAGAATTTGATGTAAAATCAATAAGGGAAAGATGGTTGACTTAAAGTTTTCTCACTTTGACTTTTGATGAACATATCATTAGAATTCAATGGTGCAATACTTGTTTTAAATCCTCAATTTGGCTATAGTAATCCAAGGAGCTTGAGATTACCTAGACTTTTCTTAATTGTTGAAATGGCTAGAGAAGCTCATAACAATTTCCTTAGTCAAAGTCACTAATTCCAAATAGCATGTAATTAGTGAAAGTCAACTAGCATTAAGAACCAAAAAGTCACCAAATCCAAGAGGGGTCAAATGCTTTCACCACCATGTTGGAGGAAATGTTTTTATGATTGTGTGAAGCAAAAACAACACAAAAATCATTTGTTGCTTGCTAATTTGAGGATCCTTTACTTAATCAAGAAATTAGCCAACTAATCACCACAAACACATTTAAACTCATGAACTAAAACATACAAGTAATGATAAGATGTTAAAACACAAAACATTCCCATAAAGATTCAAGAACATGTTCATGGATTCTTCAACATTCAACAAAAGTTCAAAGGATTAACCAAAAGTCAACCAAGATTAGCTTAGCCAAGCATGGCTAAACCCAAAGAAACAAAGTTAGAGAAAATTGTACCAAACATTAAGCAAGAATCAAGAGGTAAAAATATGATGTTCTTCAAGGGTTCTTGGCCTTCAAAAGTCTTCAAAACTCCAGAGAGAATCTTCAAAAATCGGATGTCCAAGAGTATGCAAAAGATGGGTACCAACCTTCCTCAAATAGCTCAAAAGAAGAATTTCCGAAATTGCCCCTGCAGGAGGTTGCGCGACCCGCGTGCTCTTGCGCGGGTGGGTTGCGCGGGTGGTCCCTGGATGTAGCATCTTTGAGGTTTTGGGCCTCCATAGCTTAGCCCACTTGGCCCAGATCGAATCCAATCACCTCCTAGCCCATTTTCTTCAAGTTTTTCTTCATTTTAAGCCCAATTTGACCTCTCCAAATCCTCCAAAGCTCGTGAATTCGCCCGATTAATAATTTACGTACGCTTGAATATTCCCCCGCATCTTGCAAATTTAAAGTTTATTTCTCTCCAAGTCTTCAAATAATCATCAAGATCACTCCATGCATCATCGCCACTACCCATCAAGCCCAACATCATTTTTGTCTACCAAATCTCATCGCCTCCTATACGTCCCGAACACTCCCGCTCCGCTAGACCCAAAAACCTGCAATTATGCTCACAAGATTCGAGAGTACCCGAAATAGTCATAAAATAACAAAAAGGAAAATATGCATGGAAATTATCTAAATTATGAATGAAATATGCTAAAATAAACTATAAAAAGAAGTAATTAAAATGAAGCTATCAAATCACCCCAAGCTTAAACCTTACTTGTCCTCAAGTAAGACAAGACTAAATGAACTTGGGATGAACTACCCTAGAAATAAAAAGAATGGATAGAACCATGGAACCTGTTAGACGTTAGTCAACATGGTCAGAATTGATTTCGCTGCTATCTCACAACTTTTTCATCCGATGACAATGGAACCATAAACCACAGCCAGGACAACTCCTTTAGGTGAGTAAGGAGGGATGAGCAGTCGCAGCCTCAATGGAACATGTATACAATGAAGAACATCTGTAGTAGGGAGAAAGCAACTGGATGGGCTCGGGTGGAGCTCTTTTTTAAGTGTACACTCTGATCTCACATTTGCCGGTTTCTCTCATGTGTAACTAGGTTTAATCGCTCGGGCACCGTTGTAGGAATCGATTCACTTGGTGTTGGCCCAAACCTCCCGTAGTATCCGACTCGACAATCTCCCTAACATCACCAATTTGCGAAAAACAACTCGATCTATATACAATAAAACATACCTAAATAAATGAATATCAAACGCCGGGTGACCAAGATGTTGGGAAATTTGTTCAATAATTGAACCGGCCACCTTTTTAAGATAGTTGCAACTGAAAATTTGCATGGTTCATTTTGTTTTTGTTTTTGTTTTTGTTTTTTTTTTGTTTTTTGTTTTTTGTTTTTTGTTTTTTTTTTTTTTGTTTTTTTGTTTTTTTTTTTGATGAGAAAACCCTTTGACTCAAAATTTGGTTCCCAAAGGTGTGTAGGTGGAACCGAAAGGGTAATGATATAATCCGAATGGCCTAAGTGTGAAAATGACCATGTGTGGAGCATAAAAATGTAATGTAAGCTCCTTTTCAAACTTGTGGTTTTTCAAAGATAATGAAAATGTCCAAATGTGGACTAAAAGACTCTCTAAATTCTAAGAAAATCGCAAAAAGATATGGTGATGTAAAGAGACCGGATATGGATTCTACTCGGGGACAAGCACCAATGCTTCATCCTAACAGTTCAAACATGATCAAGTGTGATCCTCTCCGCGGTAGTGACTGCAAGGCTAAGAACACCCATTACTATAGTATATCCTACAGTTGTTAGTATTGTATGCATAATTCTTCATGAAACTACCTGGCCATGATCACTTACCCCTTTAAGCTACCAGCATCTGATCCCAAGTATGAAATCCCAAACTGCAGCTAGTGGTCCCGATTCGATGGGTGAGATAGCAACAAGATCCTGGACCAATAATGATATAATAACTGTGAACCTGTTCCATGGCATCCAAGAGAGGTGAGAATAAACAGACAACAAAAATGCATGAATGCTAATGTCTTAAGCTAAATGTTATGCAAAAATAAAAAGTGGAAAAAGAAGAAAATAAAATCTTTTTGGAATTAAAAAAAAATGAATGAAAATTAGCTTAAAACTAAAATGTTATGCAACCTAATTAAAAATGCATGAAAAAATAAAAGGAAAATGAAATGCCCCACCCCAAGCTTAAGAACAAGCATTGTCCTCAATGCTTGAGGAAAGGGCGGAAATGACCTAAATCGGGGGGTCGGGCGGTGGTTTCTTGAAATTATGACCGATAGAACTCCGCTAATCTTGAATTTTCCGGTGAGGTGGGTGCTGGAAGGTTATATGAGAGGAATGGAGTGGGAGGTCAAGATGATTAAATGAAGAAGAAGGGAAGCTGAACATTTTAATCTATGGGTCAAAAAGGGTCAATTTCGGTCAATGTTGGTCAAGAAAAGTCAAAAGGTCAACTCATTAAAACCTTTGGTCAACACCTGGTCAAATAATAGCCAAAAATAGCCCAAATTGCCCAGCACAGTGCGCGGGTCGCGCAGTGTAGCACGCGGGTCGCGCAGACCTTGCAGTTAAGTCTTGGGCCAATGTCGCTTCATCACACCTGGCCGCGCAACCCACTGATCCTGATCTTCATTTTTGCTTCATTTTTCTTCGTTTTTCACCCGTTCTTGCTTTGAAAGGCCCCAAACACCTAGAAACTCTTGATTTCTTCAAAAACAACTCTTTTGAATCCCAAAAATATCTTCCAAACTCATTTATTCAAATTAAAAACACGAAAACACAATGCTTTCCAAAAATGCCCTTCTTTAACGTCTTTGGCGAGACGCCTCCAAACTTCACTTTAACACTTTGGGGGGTCCAAATGGACAACATCTTGGACATTTGAATCAAAAAATTCATTGAATGGCTTCAATCGATGTCCATTAACCTTGTAAGTTTTCCCCGTGTCGACATTTTTTAATTTCCGCACCTCCATTGGGACTCTTTTCTTGTATTTGACTTTCTTTTTACGGGAGAACCATACCGGACTCAGACCTTTGATAATAGCAATCATCCAACCATATTCTTTCTTGTACTTGTTTAGTAAGGTGACCAACTCTTCCCTCTTTGACATGGTGGTTGAGTAGGTGACCGGTTGGGCGTCTTCTTTCTCGGGATAGGTATCCTTTGAAGGGTCCGGCAGATTTATCGTTTCCGGATCTTGTGATTGTTCTACCACTAGAGTTAGTTTCTCATTGGTAGTGGGTGGCTCAATCTCTCTTCCGTTAACCCTTATTACTTCGTTTATAGTTTCATTGACAACATTCTCAATTTCTTCTTCCTCTTTGACAACTTCTTCCACTTCTACTTCTTCTTCTTCTTCTTCATATAAAACTCTTAATCCATCAAAAGTTTTCTCATCTTTCAAAGGAATGCAACATGCGTTATGACATGGGCTCTCTTCAGATGGTAATTTGTTCTGAGCTTCCACTATACTCAATGATTGAGCAATTTGTGTTATTTGTTGCTCTAAGATTTTGAGGCTAGCTTGAGTTGTTTCTTGGAAAATTTGGGTAGAAGTGGCAATGCTTTTCACAATGTCCTCTAAGGACATGCTTGGCGTTTCAGTTTCTTGAGGAGGGTAAGGATAGGGTTCTAGGAACAGTGGAGTTGGTTGGTATTGGTTATTTCCCCATGTTTGGTATGGATTTTGGTAATGGTTATTTTCCCAAACTTGGTTGTTGTCCCACCATTGATCATGTTGAGGCTTATCATAACTCCATTGGTTTGACCGGTAGTAGCTTCCCTTATCTTGCACTTCTTCCCATTCTCCTTGTAAATATGGACACATGTCGGAATGATGTCCATTTTGGGCACAAAAATCGCAAAGAAGAGGTGTGGACTGCACACTTTGGTCACTTTCAATCATCATAATTAATTGAGCTAGCTCAGAAAGTTGGTCTTCAATGCAAGTAGTTTTCATTTCCAAATCATACATTTTTTTAATTTCCGGGTTTTAAATTAGAGTACCTGCACAATGAGATGTAGGCATAGAGAAACAAACTGATTAAATCAAAACCAATCCCCGGCAACGGCGCCAAAAATTTGGTGGTTGTCGAGGCCAACACAAATAATAACCCTAAATATTACACATTAAAATAGTGTATAGTGGTAAAGGGATCGAATCCACGGAGACTGGTTCAATTTGATAACTCTATGAAAAATCTCTTTGTAAAATACTTGGAATATGACAATAAATTAAAAATGGGGGTTTTGATGTTTTGAAATACTTGAAACAAACTAGAATTAACTATGATTTAAATAGACAATTGCAACAAAAATAAGAATTTGATGTAAAATCAATAAGGGAAAGATGGTTGACTTAAAGTTTTCTCACTTTGACTTTTGATGAACATATCATTAGAATTCAATGGTGCAATACTTGTTTTAAATCCTCAATTTGGCTATAGTAATCCAAGGAGCTTGAGATTACCTAGACTTTTCTTAATTGTTGAAATGGCTAGAGAAGCTCATAACAATTTCCTTAGTCAAAGTCACTAATTCCAAATAGCATGTAATTAGTGAAAGTCAACTAGCATTAAGAACCAAAAAGTCACCAAATCCAAGAGGGGTCAAATGCTTTCACCACCATGTTGGAGGAAATGTTTTTATGATTGTGTGAAGCAAAAACAACACAAAAATCATTTGTTGCTTGCTAATTTGAGGATCCTTTACTTAATCAAGAAATTAGCCAACTAATCACCACAAACACATTTAAACTCATGAACTAAAACATACAAGTAATGATAAGATGTTAAAACACAAAACATTCCCATAAAGATTCAAGAACATGTTCATGGATTCTTCAACATTCAACAAAAGTTCAAAGGATTAACCAAAAGTCAACCAAGATTAGCTTAGCCAAGCATGGCTAAACCCAAAGAAACAAAGTTAGAGAAAATTGTACCAAACATTAAGCAAGAATCAAGAGGTAAAAATATGATGTTCTTCAAGGGTTCTTGGCCTTCAAAAGTCTTCAAAACTCCAGAGAGAATCTTCAAAAATCGGATGTCCAAGAGTATGCAAAAGATGGGTACCAACCTTCCTCAAATAGCTCAAAAGAAGAATTTCCGAAATTGCCCCTGCAGGAGGTTGCGCGACCCGCGTGCTCTTGCGCGGGTGGGTTGCGCGGGTGGTCCCTGGATGTAGCATCTTTGAGGTTTTGGGCCTCCATAGCTTAGCCCACTTGGCCCAGATCGAATCCAATCACCTCCTAGCCCATTTTCTTCAAGTTTTTCTTCATTTTAAGCCCAATTTGACCTCTCCAAATCCTCCAAAGCTCGTGAATTCGCCCGATTAATAATTTACGTACGCTTGAATATTCCCCCGCATCTTGCAAATTTAAAGTTTATTTCTCTCCAAGTCTTCAAATAATCATCAAGATCACTCCATGCATCATCGCCACTACCCATCAAGCCCAACATCATTTTTGTCTACCAAATCTCATCGCCTCCTATACGTCCCGAACACTCCCGCTCCGCTAGACCCAAAAACCTGCAATTATGCTCACAAGATTCGAGAGTACCCGAAATAGTCATAAAATAACAAAAAGGAAAATATGCATGGAAATTATCTAAATTATGAATGAAATATGCTAAAATAAACTATAAAAAGAAGTAATTAAAATGAAGCTATCAAATCACCCCAAGCTTAAACCTTACTTGTCCTCAAGTAAGACAAGACTAAATGAACTTGGGATGAACTACCCTAGAAATAAAAAGAATGGATAGAACCATGGAACCTGTTAGACGTTAGTCAACATGGTCAGAATTGATTTCGCTGCTATCTCACAACTTTTTCATCCGATGACAATGGAACCATAAACCACAGCCAGGACAACTCCTTTAGGTGAGTAAGGAGGGATGAGCAGTCGCAGCCTCAATGGAACATGTATACAATGAAGAACATCTGTAGTAGGGAGAAAGCAACTGGATGGGCTCGGGTGGAGCTCTTTTTTAAGTGTACACTCTGATCTCACATTTGCCGGTTTCTCTCATGTGTAACTAGGTTTAATCGCTCGGGCACCGTTGTAGGAATCGATTCACTTGGTGTTGGCCCAAACCTCCCGTAGTATCCGACTCGACAATCTCCCTAACATCACCAATTTGCGAAAAACAACTCGATCTATATACAATAAAACATACCTAAATAAATGAATATCAAACGCCGGGTGACCAAGATGTTGGGAAATTTGTTCAATAATTGAACCGGCCACCTTTTTAAGATAGTTGCAACTGAAAATTTGCATGGTTCATTTTGTTTTTGTTTTTGTTTTTGTTTTTGTTTTTGTTTTTTTTTTGTTTTTTGTTTTTTGTTTTTTGTTTTTTTTTTTTTTGTTTTTTTGTTTTTTTTTTTGATGAGAAAACCCTTTGACTCAAAATTTGGTTCCCAAAGGTGTGTAGGTGGAACCGAAAGGGTAATGATATAATCCGAATGGCCTAAGTGTGAAAATGACCATGTGTGGAGCATAAAAATGTAATGTAAGCTCCTTTTCAAACTTGTGGTTTTTCAAAGATAATGAAAATGTCCAAATGTGGACTAAAAGACTCTCTAAATTCTAAGAAAATCGCAAAAAGATATGGTGATGTAAAGAGACCGGATATGGATTCTACTCGGGGACAAGCACCAATGCTTCATCCTAACAGTTCAAACATGATCAAGTGTGATCCTCTCCGCGGTAGTGACTGCAAGGCTAAGAACACCCATTACTATAGTATATCCTACAGTTGTTAGTATTGTATGCATAATTCTTCATGAAACTACCTGGCCATGATCACTTACCCCTTTAAGCTACCAGCATCTGATCCCAAGTATGAAATCCCAAACTGCAGCTAGTGGTCCCGATTCGATGGGTGAGATAGCAACAAGATCCTGGACCAATAATGATATAATAACTGTGAACCTGTTCCATGGCATCCAAGAGAGGTGAGAATAAACAGACAACAAAAATGCATGAATGCTAATGTCTTAAGCTAAATGTTATGCAAAAATAAAAAGTGGAAAAAGAAGAAAATAAAATCTTTTTGGAATTAAAAAAAAATGAATGAAAATTAGCTTAAAACTAAAATGTTATGCAACCTAATTAAAAATGCATGAAAAAATAAAAGGAAAATGAAATGCCCCACCCCAAGCTTAAGAACAAGCATTGTCCTCAATGCTTGAGGAAAGGGCGGAAATGACCTAAATCGGGGGGTCGGGCGGTGGTTTCTTGAAATTATGACCGATAGAACTCCGCTAATCTTGAATTTTCCGGTGAGGTGGGTGCTGGAAGGTTATATGAGAGGAATGGAGTGGGAGGTCAAGATGATTAAATGAAGAAGAAGGGAAGCTGAACATTTTAATCTATGGGTCAAAAAGGGTCAATTTCGGTCAATGTTGGTCAAGAAAAGTCAAAAGGTCAACTCATTAAAACCTTTGGTCAACACCTGGTCAAATAATAGCCAAAAATAGCCCAAATTGCCCAGCACAGTGCGCGGGTCGCGCAGTGTAGCACGCGGGTCGCGCAGACCTTGCAGTTAAGTCTTGGGCCAATGTCGCTTCATCACACCTGGCCGCGCAACCCACTGATCCTGATCTTCATTTTTGCTTCATTTTTCTTCGTTTTTCACCCGTTCTTGCTTTGAAAGGCCCCAAACACCTAGAAACTCTTGATTTCTTCAAAAACAACTCTTTTGAATCCCAAAAATATCTTCCAAACTCATTTATTCAAATTAAAAACACGAAAACACAATGCTTTCCAAAAATGCCCTTCTTTAACGTCTTTGGCGAGACGCCTCCAAACTTCACTTTAACACTTTGGGGGGTCCAAATGGACAACATCTTGGACATTTGAATCAAAAAATTCATTGAATGGCTTCAATCGATGTCCATTAACCTTGTAAGTTTTCCCCGTGTCGACATTTTTTAATTTCCGCACCTCCATTGGGACTCTTTTCTTGTATTTGACTTTCTTTTTACGGGAGAACCATACCGGACTCAGACCTTTGATAATAGCAATCATCCAACCATATTCTTTCTTGTACTTGTTTAGTAAGGTGACCAACTCTTCCCTCTTTGACATGGTGGTTGAGTAGGTGACCGGTTGGGCGTCTTCTTTCTCGGGATAGGTATCCTTTGAAGGGTCCGGCAGATTTATCGTTTCCGGATCTTGTGATTGTTCTACCACTAGAGTTAGTTTCTCATTGGTAGTGGGTGGCTCAATCTCTCTTCCGTTAACCCTTATTACTTCGTTTATAGTTTCATTGACAACATTCTCAATTTCTTCTTCCTCTTTGACAACTTCTTCCACTTCTACTTCTTCTTCTTCTTCTTCATATAAAACTCTTAATCCATCAAAAGTTTTCTCATCTTTCAAAGGAATGCAACATGCGTTATGACATGGGCTCTCTTCAGATGGTAATTTGTTCTGAGCTTCCACTATACTCAATGATTGAGCAATTTGTGTTATTTGTTGCTCTAAGATTTTGAGGCTAGCTTGAGTTGTTTCTTGGAAAATTTGGGTAGAAGTGGCAATGCTTTTCACAATGTCCTCTAAGGACATGCTTGGCGTTTCAGTTTCTTGAGGAGGGTAAGGATAGGGTTCTAGGAACAGTGGAGTTGGTTGGTATTGGTTATTTCCCCATGTTTGGTATGGATTTTGGTAATGGTTATTTTCCCAAACTTGGTTGTTGTCCCACCATTGATCATGTTGAGGCTTATCATAACTCCATTGGTTTGACCGGTAGTAGCTTCCCTTATCTTGCACTTCTTCCCATTCTCCTTGTAAATATGGACACATGTCGGAATGATGTCCATTTTGGGCACAAAAATCGCAAAGAAGAGGTGTGGACTGCACACTTTGGTCACTTTCAATCATCATAATTAATTGAGCTAGCTCAGAAAGTTGGTCTTCAATGCAAGTAGTTTTCATTTCCAAATCATACATTTTTTTAATTTCCGGGTTTTAAATTAGAGTACCTGCACAATGAGATGTAGGCATAGAGAAACAAACTGATTAAATCAAAACCAATCCCCGGCAACGGCGCCAAAAATTTGGTGGTTGTCGAGGCCAACACAAATAATAACCCTAAATATTACACATTAAAATAGTGTATAGTGGTAAAGGGATCGAATCCACGGAGACTGGTTCAATTTGATAACTCTATGAAAAATCTCTTTGTAAAATACTTGGAATATGACAATAAATTAAAAATGGGGGTTTTGATGTTTTGAAATACTTGAAACAAACTAGAATTAACTATGATTTAAATAGACAATTGCAACAAAAATAAGAATTTGATGTAAAATCAATAAGGGAAAGATGGTTGACTTAAAGTTTTCTCACTTTGACTTTTGATGAACATATCATTAGAATTCAATGGTGCAATACTTGTTTTAAATCCTCAATTTGGCTATAGTAATCCAAGGAGCTTGAGATTACCTAGACTTTTCTTAATTGTTGAAATGGCTAGAGAAGCTCATAACAATTTCCTTAGTCAAAGTCACTAATTCCAAATAGCATGTAATTAGTGAAAGTCAACTAGCATTAAGAACCAAAAAGTCACCAAATCCAAGAGGGGTCAAATGCTTTCACCACCATGTTGGAGGAAATGTTTTTATGATTGTGTGAAGCAAAAACAACACAAAAATCATTTGTTGCTTGCTAATTTGAGGATCCTTTACTTAATCAAGAAATTAGCCAACTAATCACCACAAACACATTTAAACTCATGAACTAAAACATACAAGTAATGATAAGATGTTAAAACACAAAACATTCCCATAAAGATTCAAGAACATGTTCATGGATTCTTCAACATTCAACAAAAGTTCAAAGGATTAACCAAAAGTCAACCAAGATTAGCTTAGCCAAGCATGGCTAAACCCAAAGAAACAAAGTTAGAGAAAATTGTACCAAACATTAAGCAAGAATCAAGAGGTAAAAATATGATGTTCTTCAAGGGTTCTTGGCCTTCAAAAGTCTTCAAAACTCCAGAGAGAATCTTCAAAAATCGGATGTCCAAGAGTATGCAAAAGATGGGTACCAACCTTCCTCAAATAGCTCAAAAGAAGAATTTCCGAAATTGCCCCTGCAGGAGGTTGCGCGACCCGCGTGCTCTTGCGCGGGTGGGTTGCGCGGGTGGTCCCTGGATGTAGCATCTTTGAGGTTTTGGGCCTCCATAGCTTAGCCCACTTGGCCCAGATCGAATCCAATCACCTCCTAGCCCATTTTCTTCAAGTTTTTCTTCATTTTAAGCCCAATTTGACCTCTCCAAATCCTCCAAAGCTCGTGAATTCGCCCGATTAATAATTTACGTACGCTTGAATATTCCCCCGCATCTTGCAAATTTAAAGTTTATTTCTCTCCAAGTCTTCAAATAATCATCAAGATCACTCCATGCATCATCGCCACTACCCATCAAGCCCAACATCATTTTTGTCTACCAAATCTCATCGCCTCCTATACGTCCCGAACACTCCCGCTCCGCTAGACCCAAAAACCTGCAATTATGCTCACAAGATTCGAGAGTACCCGAAATAGTCATAAAATAACAAAAAGGAAAATATGCATGGAAATTATCTAAATTATGAATGAAATATGCTAAAATAAACTATAAAAAGAAGTAATTAAAATGAAGCTATCAAATCACCCCAAGCTTAAACCTTACTTGTCCTCAAGTAAGACAAGACTAAATGAACTTGGGATGAACTACCCTAGAAATAAAAAGAATGGATAGAACCATGGAACCTGTTAGACGTTAGTCAACATGGTCAGAATTGATTTCGCTGCTATCTCACAACTTTTTCATCCGATGACAATGGAACCATAAACCACAGCCAGGACAACTCCTTTAGGTGAGTAAGGAGGGATGAGCAGTCGCAGCCTCAATGGAACATGTATACAATGAAGAACATCTGTAGTAGGGAGAAAGCAACTGGATGGGCTCGGGTGGAGCTCTTTTTTAAGTGTACACTCTGATCTCACATTTGCCGGTTTCTCTCATGTGTAACTAGGTTTAATCGCTCGGGCACCGTTGTAGGAATCGATTCACTTGGTGTTGGCCCAAACCTCCCGTAGTATCCGACTCGACAATCTCCCTAACATCACCAATTTGCGAAAAACAACTCGATCTATATACAATAAAACATACCTAAATAAATGAATATCAAACGCCGGGTGACCAAGATGTTGGGAAATTTGTTCAATAATTGAACCGGCCACCTTTTTAAGATAGTTGCAACTGAAAATTTGCATGGTTCATTTTGTTTTTGTTTTTGTTTTTGTTTTTTTTTTGTTTTTTTTTTTGTTTTTTGTTTTTTGTTTTTTGTTTTTTGTTTTTTGTTTTTTGTTTTTTGTTTTTTGTTTTTTGTTTTTTGTTTTTTGTTTTTTGTTTTTTGTTTTTTGTTTTTTTTTTGTTTTTTTGTTTTTTTTTTTTGATGAGAAAACCCTTTGACTCAAAATTTGGTTCCCAAAGGTGTGTAGGTGGAACCGAAAGGGTAATGATATAATCCGAATGGCCTAAGTGTGAAAATGACCATGTGTGGAGCATAAAAATGTAATGTAAGCTCCTTTTCAAACTTGTGGTTTTTCAAAGATAATGAAAATGTCCAAATGTGGACTAAAAGACTCTCTAAATTCTAAGAAAATCGCAAAAAGATATGGTGATGTAAAGAGACCGGATATGGATTCTACTCGGGGACAAGCACCAATGCTTCATCCTAACAGTTCAAACATGATCAAGTGTGATCCTCTCCGCGGTAGTGAACGCAAGGCTAAGAACACCCATTACTATAGTATATCCTACAGTTGTTAGTATTGTATGCATAATTCTTCATGAAACTACCTGGCCATGATCACTTACCCCTTTAAGCTACCAGCATCTGATCCCAAGTATGAAATCCCAAACTGCAGCTAGTGGTCCCGATTCGATGGGTGAGATAGCAACAAGATCCTGGACCAATAATGATATAATAACTGTGAACCTGTTCCATGGCATCCAAGAGAGGTGAGAATAAACAGACAACAAAAATGCATGAATGCTAATGTCTTAAGCTAAATGTTATGCAAAAATAAAAAGTGGAAAAAGAAGAAAATAAAATCTTTTTGGAATTAAAAAAAAAATGAATGAAAATTAGCTTAAAACTAAAATGTTATGCAACCTAATTAAAAATGCATGAAAAAATAAAAGGAAAATGAAATGCCCCACCCCAAGCTTAAGAACAAGCATTGTCCTCAATGCTTGAGGAAAGGGCGGAAAGGACCTAAATCGGGGGGTCGGGCGGTGGTTTCTTGAAATTATGACCGATAGAACTCCGCTAATCTTGAATTTTCCGGTGAGGTGGGTGCTGGAAGGTTATATGAGAGGAATGGAGTGGGAGGTCAAGATGATTAAATGAAGAAGAAGGGAAGCTGAACATTTTAATCTATGGGTCAAAAAGGGTCAATTTCGGTCAATGTTGGTCAAGAAAAGTCAAAAGGTCAACTCATTAAAACCTTTGGTCAACACCTGGTCAAATAATAGCCAAAAATAGCCCAAATTGCCCAGCACAGTGCGCGGGTCGCGCAGTGTAGCACGCGGGTCGCGCAGACCTTGCAGTTAAGTCTTGGGCCAATGTCGCTTCATCACACCTGGCCGCGCAACCCACTGATCCTGATCTTCATTTTTGCTTCATTTTTCTTCGTTTTCACCCGTTCTTGCTTTGAAAGGCCCCAAACACCTAGAAACTCTTGATTTCTTCAAAAACAACTCTTTTGAATCCCAAAAATATCTTCCAAACTCATTTATTCAAATTAAAAACACGAAAACACAATGCTTTCCAAAAATGCCCTTCTTTAACGTCTTTGGCGAGACGCCTCCAAACTTCACTTTAACACTTTGGGGGGTCCAAATGGACAACATCTTGGACATTTGAATCAAAAAATTCATTGAATGGCTTCAATCGATGTCCATTAACCTTGTAAGTTTTCCCCGTGTCGACATTTTTTAATTTCCGCACCTCCATTGGGACTCTTTTCTTGTATTTGACTTTCTTTTTACGGGAGAACCATACCGGACTCAGACCTTTGATAATAGCAATCATCCAACCATATTCTTTCTTGTACTTGTTTAGTAAGGTGACCAACTCTTCCCTCTTTGACATGGTGGTTGAGTAGGTGACCGGTTGGGCGTCTTCTTTCTCGGGATAGGTATCCTTTGAAGGGTCCGGCAGATTTATCGTTTCCGGATCTTGTGATTGTTCTACCACTAGAGTTAGTTTCTCATTGGTAGTGGGTGGCTCAATCTCTCTTCCGTTAACCCTTATTACTTCGTTTATAGTTTCATTGACAACATTCTCAATTTCTTCTTCCTCTTTGACAACTTCTTCCACTTCTACTTCTTCTTCTTCTTCTTCATATAAAACTCTTAATCCATCAAAAGTTTTCTCATCTTTCAAAGGAATGCAACATGCGTTATGACATGGGCTCTCTTCAGATGGTAATTTGTGTTGAGCTTCCACTATACTCAATGATTGAGCAATTTGTGTTATTTGTTTGCATAAGCTTTTGAGGCTAGCTTGAGTTGTTTCTTGGAAAATTTGGGTAGAAGTGGCAATGCTTTTCACAATGTCCTCTAAGGACATGCTTGGCGTTTCAGTTTCTTGAGGAGGGTAAGGATAGGGTTCTAGGAACAGTGGAGTTGGTTGGTATTGGTTATTTCCCCATGTTTGGTATGGATTTTGGTAATGGTTATTTCCCAAACTTGGTTGTTGTCCCACCATTGATCATGTTGAGGCTTATCATAACTCCATTGGTTTGACCGGTAGTAGCTTCCCTTATCTTGCACTTCTTCCCATTCTCCTTGTAAATATGGACACATGTCGGAATGATGTCCATTTTGGGCACAAAAATCGCAAAGAAGAGGTGTGGACTGCACACTTTGGTCACTTTCAATCATCATAATTAACTGAGCTAGCTCAGAAAGTTGGTCTTCAATGCAAGTAGTTTTCATTTCCAAATCATACATTTTTTTAATTTCCGGGTTTTAAATTAGAGTACCTGCACAATGAGATGTAGGCATAGAGAAACAAACTGATTAAATCAAAACCAATCCCCGGCAACGGCGCCAAAAATTTGGTGGTTGTCGAGGCCAACACAAATAATAACCCTAAATATTACACATTAAAATAGTGTATAGTGGTAAAGGGATCGAATCCACGGAGACTGGTTCAATTTGATAACTCTATGAAAAATCTCTTTGTAAAATACTTGGAATATGACAATAAATTAAAAATGGGGGTTTTGATGTTTTGAAATACTTGAAACAAACTAGAATTAACTATGATTTAAATAGACAATTGCAACAAAAATAAGAATTTGATGTAAAATCAATAAGGGAAAGATGGTTGACTTAAAGTTTTCTCACTTTGACTTTTGATGAACATATCATTAGAATTCAATGGTGCAATACTTGTTTTAAATCCTCAATTTGGCTATAGTAATCCAAGGAGCTTGAGATTACCTAGACTTTTCTTAATTGTTGAAATGGCTAGAGAAGCTCATAACAATTTCCTTAGTCAAAGTCACTAATTCCAAATAGCATGTAATTAGTGAAAGTCAACTAGCATTAAGAACCAAAAAGTCACCAAATCCAAGAGGGGTCAAATGCTTTCACCACCATGTTGGAGGAAATGTTTTTATGATTGTGTGAAGCAAAAACAACACAAAAATCATTTGTTGCTTGCTAATTTGAGGATCCTTTACTTAATCAAGAAATTAGCCAACTAATCACCACAAACACATTTAAACTCATGAACTAAAACATACAAGTAATGATAAGATGTTAAAACACAAAACATTCCCATAAAGATTCAAGAACATGTTCATGGATTCTTCAACATTCAACAAAAGTTCAAAGGATTAACCAAAAGTCAACCAAGATTAGCTTAGCCAAGCATGGCTAAACCCAAAGAAACAAAGTTAGAGAAAATTGTACCAAACATTAAGCAAGAATCAAGAGGTAAAAATATGATGTTCTTCAAGGGTTCTTGGCCTTCAAAAGTCTTCAAAACTCCAGAGAGAATCTTCAAAAATCGGATGTCCAAGAGTATGCAAAAGATGGGTACCAACCTTCCTCAAATAGCTCAAAAGAAGAATTTCCGAAATTGCCCCTGCAGGAGGTTGCGCGACCCGCGTGCTCTTGCGCGGGTGGGTTGCGCGGGTGGTCCCTGGATGTAGCATCTTTGAGGTTTTGGGCCTCCATAGCTTAGCCCACTTGGCCCAGATCGAATCCAATCACCTCCTAGCCCATTTTCTTCAAGTTTTTCTTCATTTTAAGCCCAATTTGACCTCTCCAAATCCTCCAAAGCTCGTGAATTCGCCCGATTAATAATTTACGTACGCTTGAATATTCCCCCGCATCTTGCAAATTTAAAGTTTATTTCTCTCCAAGTCTTCAAATAATCATCAAGATCACTCCATGCATCATCGCCACTACCCATCAAGCCCAACATCATTTTTGTCTACCAAATCTCATCGCCTCCTATACGTCCCGAACACTCCCGCTCCGCTAGACCTAAAAACCTGCAATTATGCTCACAAGATTCGAGAGTACCCGAAATAGTCATAAAATAACAAAAAGGAAAATATGCATGGAAATTATCTAAATTATGAATGAAATATGCTAAAATAAACTATAAAAAGAAGTAATTAAAATGAAGCTATCATGACTCGTCTACTAAAATTGAAAAAAAATCATTTCCAAGCTCTCCCATAATAACATTTAAAATTACATCTGAACATGCTTGCACAATATCTTTCTGGATTTCACCGCATTTCATTTGAGCATTTTTTGGGGCATTCTTTAACACAACACGATCTACAACATCACATCGATCGGCTAACCACTGTAATAGTTCAAGAAAATTACCTTTATTATCTGAGTCTTCCTTCTCGTTATGACCACGAAATGCTAAACCTTGTCGGAGTAGGAACCTAACACAGTCAATTGAAGCATTCAAACGAGTACGATATTCTTTTTCTTGTAAAGTAGTTTGTTTCTCAAAAGCAGACGTGATGGATTGTCTTTGGTTCATCAAACTTTGACACTTTTGGACAGCAATAGTGTGTGGATTTCCTTCTTTATGTTTATCTATTCCTGATTTCCTATTCCATGCTTTAAATCCAGATTTCACAAAATGATCTGATCCACCTTGATTTGGTATACTTGATTTAAATAGATAACAACACAAACAAAATGCAGCATCTTCTTTTATACTATATTCTAACCAATATTTATTATCATCAAACGAAGATTAAATAAATCTTCGAGGTTTACCTCCAAAATCACGTGGTGGAAACTTATGATTGAGAGGTTGGAAAGGTCCTTTTTGCAAGTATGCTCTTCTAATTTCATCTCTTTGGTTTACATGATAAAAATCTATACTTGGTCGTTCAAATGGATCAACAGGTAGTGCGTTTAAATCAACCTTCTTATACTTATGTTGTTGTTCATCATCTTCTTTCTTTTTATAAAACTTATGCAAAGACATTCTTGAATGTTGATGCTTTATTCTGAAATTGAATTATGAAATTGAATGTTATAAAAAGTACCAAACTAATAAGTAATAACCATTATCAATTTATCATTTATCAATCTTTTGTAGTTTTGTTATCAAATAGACTAATAGACAAATCACAAAGTCAAGACAATAAGTCAATAACAATATAACATTATAACATAAAAATCAAGACAATAGCAAACAAACAATGTTTTTATATCAAATACATTATACACAAAGAATTCTCAAAACTGTTAAGTGTTAAGACTTAACAAAAACAAATTAAGAATTCTGCAATCTAATCACTGATTTAGTGATAATGTAATATAAATCATGAAATCATACAAATATACAATCACTAATCAAACAAAGGGTTTTGATTTTGAATAAGAAAAAGCAAAGAATTATGATTTCTAATATTGTATTGTAATACAAACCTCAATTCCTCAAACCTGAACAACAAATAGCAGTTGATCGATGAGTGATGCTGTGTGCGGCTGTGCCCTGTGGCCGATCAGAAATTTCCGTTAGGCGATAGCCGATAGGCTGCTACCGCCGGAGGGGAAGATGGGGACGACCAACGACGGTCGACGGCGTCACGAGTCACGACAGTCGGCACGGACGATGTCAATCGTCACGAACTCACGATGATGAATGATCGATTCGATTCCAATTTTCCAAACAGCGACGCTGCGTCTTTCCCTTTTTTTTTTTTAATAAAAATAAAATATTTGATCAATTGGATTGGGCTACAGCTTAATAGATAATGGGCAAAAGATATGGACATTGATATAAAAAAAAACGGGCTTTGATGTCAAAGGTAGGTCTTTTATAAAAAATAAGGTGGGTCCTTATTTTTTTTTAATAAATACATCATATATAAAATAAAAAAAAAGGCAGGTCCTAGGACCTACCTTCAATGTTACTACCTACGCCCCTGCTTTTTACTTAGAAGTTTATAAACTTTTAATTTTTTTAATACAACGTTTTAAACTAGTATTTAACGAAAGTATTTTAAAATGTTATAAAAAAATATTAAATTGGCATACAAAATCCATGAAACACTTCAAAAATTTTGTAAAGAAAGTTTAGAAATAAATGTATGAAAGTTATAGAAAAATTATATGAAAATAAAAAAAATAAAAAATAAAAAGTAAAAAACTTGTAAGAGAATTCTAAAACATTTATAAAATATTTGGTTTAAAAGCACTTGTATTAAAATTATATGGAAGTATAAAAAAGTTGAAAAAAAATTATAAGCAAAGTTTAAAACATTGTATTAGAAAAACCTATAAGAAAAATAAATATCATAAAAATATTGTAAGAAATTTGTAAAAAAAAATGAAAAAATATCATAAAAATGTTGTAAGAAATTATAAAAAAAAAAAAAATTTAAGAAATGTGTAAAAAAAAATTGTTCATATTTACTATTTAGACAACTTTATTTATTTATTTATTTATTGTATATATTTGACTATTTAACTTGTTAAATATGATCACATATTACCATTGTCACCTGATAATGGTGATATGTGATCATATTTAACAAGTTAAATGATCAAATTTGTACAAAAAAAATAAAGTTACCTAAACGTGAATAAAACGAAAAAGTAATTACCCTCGCAGGTAATTTTCCCATTCTTGAAAGACCAAAGATTCCTCTTCATTGTTTTGATTTTGTTTGCGCTTGAATCTTTTCATTTTCTCAATTTCAACATGTTTGAGGTTTCCTTTTGAAGTTAAAAAAGACTTTTACTCAAAAAATACTTATTGATTTATGAAGATGGGAAAAAAGTTAAAAAAAAAAAAAAAAGGATAATGACTTTAAAGGGTAATATATTTTTTGATTTGTGAATATTTAGTGTGACAACCGTCAAATTCTGGTCAATTCAAAGTTAAATAAAGTCAACAAGTCAAACCGGTCAGCTCAACTAACCCTTGTATACCAGGACTTACGTTCAGTATTTACGAAACAACTCGCTATTCTGATAAGAAATCATAAATCGAAAAGTACATACAACTAGATCTCCTTAACCAAAAACTGTGGTACGTGGCTAGCTGTCACACCCCCGAACCAGACGACGGAAACGTCCGGGGGGTGTTGTGACTCAATTGAATAGCATCACAATAAATATACATGAAACATAACATCATACATCACCAAGCATTGGAATAATACAACTGGTAGCGTTTACATTTAGTACATTATTCCCTAACATTACATGCCCAAAAAGTAGATTGTTCGGTACTAATTTAACAAGCAGCAAAACGTCACTGAGTACACTTATCCCTTCGACTTATCTGTTACCTGAGAATACAAGTATTTTGAAAAACGTCAACATATGAAATGTTGGTGAGTTCATAAGTAATGTTTGAAATCCAATGTTTGTATCGTTTCGAAAACCACCAGAAAATCCGATATTTTCTGAAAATAGTATGGTAAAAAAAAATGTGAAGATCCGTAAGTATGCTTGTTTGTTTT
This sequence comes from Lactuca saligna, assembly GCF_052625555.1. Lineage (NCBI taxonomy): Eukaryota > Viridiplantae > Streptophyta > Magnoliopsida > Asterales > Asteraceae > Lactuca > Lactuca saligna. Next base: position 128,156,578 of record NC_136422.1, read on the forward strand.
CTATAGATGTAAGCGTACGGGTTGTAAAATTCGGCATGAAATTCGTAAGTGTATTAGTTGAAAACCCTAGGAAAACCCGACGTTTTCCTATCACTTTGCTTTACTTAGTTTGTGTACTGTTATTTCGTTGCGTTAGAGGTATTTGTTGAGCTCCGGAGGCATTGAGTATACAGTGGGTGGTGAATTGTTGTGACGTCCGTTGATGAAAACGTCCAGTCGACAACCTTACAAGTGATCCCTTAGGTGTCACTCGCAGTTATTCACACAACTCAATCCTCCCGGACTTGTGTAGTCCCACGATCGGAGGGAAGGAGAGAAGGTGCGAAACCCTCGGTATTTCCCCGCGTCGTTCAAGACCATTGCAATTGCGAAGGGCCCGAAGCCCAACCCGCAATCGTGAGTTACCGACTTTACTAGCAGCACTGAAGGACCCTTGGGGACCAGCAGCATGTTTGCCATTGAAAGTCCTTTTACGTTATGTCGGATCGGTAAAACCCAACACTTCGTAAGAGAGAGGTCTTCGGGCCTTAAGATCAGGTCATTGGGCTAGCTAGGCTCAACAAACAAGATTTTACACTTTGGGGCCCAAAGATGGTGCGTAGACGTCTGTGCACACTCGCATGTATAGTGACTTCCCAATCGTTATTAGTTATGAATCGTAATGTCGTAATGTCATAGTGTCGTCGTGTTAGTAGTTTCGGATTTTTATTGGTTCGAGACCGAACCAATTCGTTTGACAACGACTTTTGGTATTGTAATGTATTGTATTTCGTCGATAGTCGTGGTACCATCATTTGGTCAAATTGCATGTATTGAACTAGCCTTGAGAATTTTCTGTTTTCAGTCCCTCTTTGATTGTAAAATTTACTTTTTCAACCCCTTTATTTAAATACTTTACGGTTTGGTACTTAAATCAATTTTCTTGACATTTTAATACCAAAAATTTTTGAAATAAATATTTTCCATCATATTTTTCATAGAAAACAGCTTAAGCCCCTGAAATTTCAGTTTTCTCGGTTATAACCCATCCTTTTCGCAAGTTTGACAATTTTGGCCCAAATTGTAAAATTTTTGCAACTTTAGTCCCCTTTAAATTTAAAAAGCATTTTAAACCTTTGAAAAGGACTTGGAACACTTATAGTCCACTGTTTTACAGAAAAATACAGTTTTGGCCCTCCAAAACAGAAAATTTCGCATAATGGGCCTCATTGGGCCGAAAATGTCATTTTTAGCCCATTAAGCTTGGAATTTATGTTTTTAACCCTCCAAATGGTATATTTTCAGAAAACACATTATGTAAACTGTTTTGACTCATCTCACCCATCAGATTTCGAAATATTTCATTTTAGACCCTTCAACTTTGTATTTTTAACATTTTATGTCAAAAAAATGAGTTTTTAGCCCAAAATAAGTGTTGTCAAGCCATTTGGCTATTTTTCTTAGTATACTTTGCATGTAGTAGTATATTTTATGCTAGAATAAAATATATATCTCGGTTTTTAGCATTTCATCACTAGATCTAGCATCAAAATCATACAAAACATACATATAAGCATAGAAATCAACCACAACATACACATAATGATGGATCTACACCTTTGCTTGTATTCTCCCCCACAAAAACTTATAAAAATGTAAAAATTGCGAAAATAAGGGGGTATGAAACTCACCTTGGGGTTTGGTTTGGTTTTGGTGAGAAGATGGAAGGAGAATTCGGCATAGCTTGCTTTTTGAGAGGAGTTTTCGAATTCAAGAAGGATCTAAGAGTCATGATCCACGAAAATGCATGAGTTAAGAGAATATTTTTGAAGAAATCAAGAGGCTAGACCATGGATCTAAGCATAAACTTACCAAGGATGATGATTTTGGTGAAGAATCCTCTTGAAAACACCCTAGATCTTCGAAATTTTGGATGGAAGGAAAGGAGGGTGTTCTTGATGGTTGAGAGAGTTTTCTTGAAAGATTTTTGAGAGAATGAGGTGGTGAGAAGATGTGTTGGCCGAAAATAAGAAGAGAGGGGGAGAGAGGATGTGATGGTTACCTAGATGTATGAGGTTTGGATATTACTTAATGGTTAATTTGCATTGAAGTCCACCATGCAAATGTGATGTGTCCATTGCTCATTAATTCCCTTCTTTCTTCATTGGGCCAAAATGGAGTAATCATGGAGGAGTTTGGGCCTTATCTTGGTCCTTACTCGAAATTATGAAGCACAAAAAAAAAAATTCGGCCCATTGGGGCAAATGAAATCTTTTATGGCCCAATAAGGCTCATTAGAGATAATATGAATTATTTTAGGCCCACATGGCCCAAAATGCTAAGGTTTTATGAATGTGGTCTATTTAGAGCCCAATTAGGGTTTCTAGGCCCAAGATAGTCAACTTGAAGGTTTATTGGTCCATTAGGCCCAATAAGAGAATCCTAGGCCATAGTAAACTTGAAATGGGATATCTAGGGTTTCCAATCCTTATTTGAGCATATGAGATGTATTTGAATAGGAATGGAGTATAGTATTCACTTAGAGTACAAGTTATCACACTAGGTGAATGATTGCATGAGAGTAGAATCTCCTAGCAAAAATGCTAGTTGTGACATCATCCCCCCGTTAGAGGGAATTTCGTCCCGAAATTCTTTTGAAAGATAGGTTCATGAATGAGAGAATAGGTACTTCATCTGGTCTTTGCGCTTCCCATGTGAATTCCGGTCCACGCTTTGTGTTCCATCGAACCTTCACAATCGAAATGTGGCTTTGTTTTGTATGCTCTACTTCCCTATCTAAAACAACTCGACTGGTTCTTTGATGAACATGAGATTCTTGTTTATTTTGATCCTTTATAAAGGAATGATAAGAATTTTTCCTGATAGGCACTTTTTCAGATTCGAGACGCTGAACACAGGGTGTACGTTGCTGAGCTCTACTGGTAGCTGCAGCCTATAAGTCTTTGGACCAATCCGAGCAAGGTTCTCGAACTGTCCGATGCATCGCGGGTCTAGTTTTATCGTTTCCTAAAGCGAATCATTCCTTTCCAAGGAGATTCCTTTAATAACACGCGATCCCCGACTTGACATCCTAATGGCTTACGCTGCTTGTCAGAATAGCTCTTCGGTCGGTCTCGCGATGCTTGAAGTCAAGCTTCGATTTGGATTATCTTCTCGGTAGTTTCGCAAATGGTTTCTGGCCTCATAAGAATACTGACGAGTGATCCGCATTTATGACTATAGAGAGTTTCGAAACGAACAATCTTGATGCTCGTGCGATAATTGTTAATGTATGAGGATTCAGCCAAGGGAAACTGGGTATTCCCTGACTTGTTGAATTCAAACACCCAGACTGATAGCATGACTTTAAGTGGTTGAATGGTTCGTTTGCCTTGGCTATTGGTTTGAAGGTGGTAAGAAACGATCATGTCTAGCTATGTTCCCATAGCCCTCGAAGTGACTGTGAAAGTCTTGAAGTAATCCCGTTATCTCGATTCGAGATAGTAGATACCGATATCTCATGGAGTCTCACGATCTCCTTGATATAGATGCATGTAAACCTTTCTGTCTTGTTTGATTTTAGTATTAGCAGGAAATAGGCAGCTTGGGTTAACCTATCGACAATCACCCAGTTAACTCCCAATTTAACTTGCGTACCTATAAGCTTCGTCTTTCAACTTCGAGAGTTTTATCCATCCATGCAGTGCCTTCTTCGCGATATTCTCCGACTTTGATGTTTTCAAGGCTGGTCGTAGATGTTGACAGTGTTTCGTTCTTGCTTCGTGGGCCGACGAGTATGTTATTGATGAGAATAATGAAAAGGCTAACTAGGAATGGTTGGGAAAACTTGGTTTGTAGGGTCCATGAATAGTGTGGGAGCATTCGTTATACCGAAGGATATCACAATGAATTTGAAATGGCCACGACGAGTTCAGAAGGCAGTTTTTTTGAAATGTCGCCTTCTCGGACTCGAAGTTGATGATAACCGATGCTTAGATCTATTTTTAAAGAAGTAACGAGCTCCTTGGAGCTGGCCAAATAGATCGTCAGTCCGTGGAAGTAGGTATCGATTTTTAATAAGGAGATTATTCGATTTCCTAAAATCGATGTACCTTCGGAAGGATCTGTCTTCTTGAGAAACAAGACCGGAGCTCTCTAGGATGAGAAGCTTGGCCTAATGAATCGTTTGCGCAACAATTCTACTCAGTTGACAAGATAACTTATGAATTTTTGGCGGGAGTCAACCTATAGGGTGAATTGGCAATTGATATGGTTCCAGATATGAGGTTGATTCGAAATTCGACCTGTCTCTCTGGGGTATTCCTGAAAGTTCCTCAGGAAACACATTTGAAAAAAATCACATGCTACTGGAATACCTTGTATGTCTACCTCTTCTTCGGTCTAGTCCACAACATGAGTGAGGAGAACATAGTTCTTCTGGTGCAGGCACTTCTGCGCCTTGATGCACGAGATAGGAAGAGGATTGGCGCCAGGTTTATATCCATGGATTATTAGAGTTCTCGTGATTAGGAAGGTGAAGGCAAACGGCCTTCTCGCGACACATAGTATTGGCACGGTGGGGGCTTAACCCAACCACGACGATTATCACATTAAAACTCCTAATCTTTACTGGCATGAAATCTATTTGTCATGAATGGTTGTTTAGTGTTAAGGTGTACTCCACATAAGTACCCTAGGTTAAGTCGGTTTTTCCCCGTTGGCCATGTCCATTGAAAGGGCTTAGCTTAGCTTTCGGGATGTTGTGTTAGTAAGTGTTTGAATATGTTACTAATCGAAACTTCGCTCGGGTTTACCATTAAATAAGAGGTAAGCGAAAGAGTTGTCAAGTGGGAACATACCAATAACAACCGTTGGGTCTTGGACTGCTTCGCCTTGAACCCAGGTCAGGACCATTTCTGATCCTTCTGCACCTTGATTGTTATCCTTGGGGAGACCACGCCTGAGGTGACCGGTTCCTCCATACCCATAGCAGGTGTGGATGGTCTCATCATTGGTGTTGTTGTTAGGGTTGCTGCGAGTGTTGTCATTTCCATTTGGCTGACGATTCTGGCATGGATACGTTCTACAGAATTTAGTGGTGTGATTCTTTCGGTTGCATTGTCACAATGCATCTCCCGGTAGGCTTCATTATGATGGAATTTTCACTGGTTGCATTTTGGAAGGATTCCAACATATGGTCTCCCGGTTGTTGGTGTAATAGGGGTCATGGTCTCATGAACAGCAACAACATGTTGCTTCCTTGAGAACCCTTGAGTGGGATGTCCTTTCCTCTTACTTCCAGACCTCAGCTTCCTGCTCTTAAGCTTGGGGTTTGGAGTTCCTTGATAGGTTGTCACTTGTCGGTTTCCATGTTCGTTCTTTTGGCTGGAGTTGTCAATGCTATTCCTGCCTCCATTGGGGTTGTTTGCATTGATTTGTGCCATAGCAGCGGTTACTGCCGCCGTTACAGCATCTTGAAATGTAGCAGGGTCCATCTGCAGGAGTGGTGTCTCACGAGTGTGATTGTTATTCTTGCGAGATGGCATTTTCCTGCTGCTCGTTGATAATCTAGATTGTAAGTAATGATCGTCATTCTTGGTTGTACTCTATAATACTTTGCATCTTGTTGTATAGTTCTTACTGCTTCCATCAACATCCCCATGATGTATTTACGGTAGTAGGTAATCACAGATTGGCACGATCATCACATCTATCCTTAGAGTATATAGGGTGTTTTGGTTTCGATATCCTTATGTCTCTAGTGGTCTCGAGGGTTTGCTTGTGCATATAATTGAGTCTTTGTAGTAATATGAAATCAATATAGCACATAATTGTTTCAGGGGTAAGTACCATCTCAGTACACGAAAGAGTCATGTCAGATGTCGCACCCCCAAACCAAGGATGGCGGAAACGTCCGGGGGTGGAGGACTTCATGTAGAGTATCACAACAATGAGTATAATAGTGCTCAAAGTAAATACAACCAACACAAATATAATTGAAAACGTTACAACAAAGCACATGTTTACATGATTCACATCAATTACATTATAATACAAAATGAACTGTTTGACGATTTATCGTCCCATCCTCAAAACGTTGTTGATTTCCTGTTTTCACTGAATTCCTGAGAATACAAGTAGTTTTGAAAAGTGTCAACACAAAGGTTGGTGAGTTCATAAGAGATTTCGTTAGAAAAGTAAATCGTTTTCCTTGTAAAAGCGTTAGAATATGTATCCAGAAAATCCGATATTTTCTTTAAAATCTGTGTAAGGTAGTCTTATGACTGAAGACCAAAATGTATAAGTAATCTTTCTTATTAATAGAAAATGTTATGTATTTAAATGGACATGGACATGTTTGAACTAAAAGAAATTTCTATATGTTCTCATGTTTGTTAATACATTATATATATGTGGTCCTAAATTAGAGGACCGAGTAATAACAAGTATTGACCATACTTAAAAGTATAAATGTGGTTTCAAATGATGTGTAGTCGTAACTACCAAAACCAAAAGTGTACAGTAATATCTGTACTCATAGAGATAAAAAGGTGATTTTAAATCGACATAAAACTCATTTAGGTTTTAAAAATAAAATCCCGTAAACTTATGGATTGTTCCCTATGTGAGCCGTTATAATCATACTATGATTATGTGAACCTGCCACGACGTTCTCAGTGTCGCGAAAAATAAAATGACATTTGTCACCCGTAGACCTGCAGGTCCAACTGTAGCTAGCAGCAAGGTGTGGGGTGTCAATCCCAATATAGATCTATATACAAGTATCACGTTCTCCCTCAAGGAGATTCTGATTATAACTACCAGGAATTATATCCCGCACTCGGACGTACGGGGGGAGAGAGAGAGAGAGAGAGAGAGAGAGAGAAAAATAGAGAAACTCACAATATAGGATAACAAGTTTACGTTAAATGTGTGTGAATATAAATATTTCTTGTATGAATGTACCCTTCTTGTACGAGTGCGTAGAGTGATGTATCATAAACTATACCTATTATAGTTTATCTAAAATGTATGTAATATGTATGAATCCTTTTATGGAAATGTATTAGTGTTGTGAATTTATCAAACCATAGATTAACTTACGTGAAATGTGTGCGAATAGCAATCTTTCTTATATGAATGTACACTTCTGGTACGAGTGCGTAGAGTGATGTATCATAAACTATGCCTATTATAGTTTATCTAAAATGTATGTAATATGTATGAATCCTTTTATGGAAATGTATTAGTGTTGTGAATTTATCAAACCATAGATTAACTTACGTGAAATGTGTGCGAATAGAAATCTTTCTTATATGAATGTACACTTCTGGTACGAGTGCGTAGAGTGATGTATCATAAACTATGCCTATTATAGTTTATCTAAAATGTATGTAATATGTATGAATCCTTTTATGGAAATGTATTAGTGTTATAAATATATTCAAACTATACTTTTTATAGTTAAATAATACGTGTTCCAAAATGAATGGATAAAATTTAATATGAATGTCTTAGTTTCAGTTCATAATGATAAACTAACTAGGAGACACATTCAAACATTAAAACTTATGATTATACACTTTGCTCAACATAATACAAAGTGTTATGATATTTACATGCTGTTGGTAAAATTTAGCAATTCTGCCCTGTTTTGGAAAAATCATAGAAAAATCATACAAAGTCGAAAACTAGATCCGTAAATTCTGAGAGTTCACAAAATGTGTCTAGTTTTCTCATAATTTTTATCACAATTTATAATGACCTCTAACTTGGGTGAAAAAGTCCATAATCACAGACTGGTCCGGATTGTTGTTTGAAGTGATAGGCAGTTTTGTAAAAATCACCATAAATCGTAGAAAAATCGTATGGAGATGTGCAAGTAGCCATTTTAAAGCTAAAAACTTGAGCTATTTGCACCTTGTACAGTTTTGAAAACAAAAATATTTAAGATGCCCAAAACAGTCCGTGAATGGAGTTGAACTTTTCTGATGAAGGCTGTTAGAGAAATTTAGTTATGTTCTTAGTGTTTTAACTTGTATTCCCCCCCTGAAAACTTGAGAAAACATGAAAATGTAGGGGTATGAACTCACCTTGAGTGATTTCAGTAGATAAGTGTTGAAGAAGATAAGTGTTCAACCCAAGAACACTTGAAGAATCTCTTGAAGATTCGAAGATCTAACACAATTATGAGAGAGTTTGTGTAAGATATCCATGATTTGAGTGGAAATATTTGAGATAATCATAAAGAGAATGGGTTATGCTTACCAATGTGGAGGAAAAACTCAAGATCAGCCCTTGAATCTTGAATTTCTAGAGAGAGAAAGTGAGAGAGGAAAGAGTTTGATCTTCTTGTGAAATGAGAGCAAATGAGAGAAGTGAGGAGAGAGGATGAATATTCAGCCCTCAAAAACGTGGGAAAGAGGGATAATTGAGTGGAAAGGACATTGATGTGACCTAGGTAAGGTGGAGAGGTGTGGTTAGTCAAAGAGTGGGTGTGGGGTGGTTGCTTGTGACATTGGATAAGGCAAAGTCAACACTCCACCTTTAATAATTCACCCATTTGATTTTTATTATTTAAATAATGATTTTCATCAAAATATGTTTAAATTATGAATATTTAGAGTTTATTATGTTAAAATATAATTTCTGGAGCAAATCCCGCTTTAAAATCACGAAAAACGGGCTTAAAATGTTAAAAATATCAAAAATGGGCTAAAAATGACAAATATGCGAATTTATGGCCGAGGCTCGGCCTCCTGATGCTGAACCGAGAGAGAGAGGGAGGCAGAACCGAGAGGAGAGGAGAAGGAGGGAAGGAACCGAGAGGTGGGAGGGGACAGAGAGGCGCGCGAAGAGACAGAGGGGCGGAGTAGAGACAGAGTAGAGCGAGAAGCGAACAGAGAGTGCGACAGAGAACCGAGGCTCGGTCCTCGCGTGCATCTAACCAACAGAGGCTCGGTCCTCGCACGCTTCTCGCCAACAGAGGCTCGGTCCTCGCATGCTTCTAGCCAACAGAGGCTCGGTCTTCGCATGCTTCTAGCCAACAGAGGCTCGGTCCTCGCATGCTTCTAGCCAACAGAGGCTCGGTCTTCGGTCCTAGGGTCTTCTTGGTTCTTAGTCTCGGCCTTAAGGAGCTTCGGCTCCTTAAGAAGGGTTTCGGTTCCTAAGGTCCCGTTTTGTCGTTTTTACCCCGTTTTAAGCCGTTTTTTACCCGGTTAAGGGCCGGAATGACCCGAATGATTCCAAAAAGTTACGGGAAACTTTTGAGAGAGATTTGGGAGAGATTTCTCACACTTGGAGAGATTTGGGAGAGATTTGACATTCTTGGAGAGATTTCTCATACAGAGTGATATTTGCGAGAGTTTTCACATACTTTGAGATATTTGGGAGAGATTTGACATTCTTGGAGAGATTTCTCATACAGAGAGATATTAGAGAGAGATTTCACATACTTGGAGAGATTTGGGAGAGATTTGATATTCTTGGAGAGATTTCTCATATAGAGAGGTATTTGAGAGAGGTTTCACATGCTTAGAGGGATTTGGGAGAGAATTGACATTCTTGGAGAGATTTCTAATACAGAGAGATATTTAAGAGAGATTTCACATACTTGGAGAGATTTGGGAGAGATTTGACATAGAGACAGATAAAGTGAAAACGAGTGGGAGAGGTTCCATGTGTGACAACTGTGAGTGTCCGGCATCGCAATGCATGGTTCGTAAACCCTGTTAAGCCTTGTTTAAGGATCTTACACACTCCCGATGAGTATGCAACATTGTTTTATCGGTTTGGCTCGCCACGTACTACAGTTTTAGGTTAAGGAGATCTAGATGTTCGCACTTTTTGTTTTATGATTTCTCATTAGAATAGAAGTTTATGTAGAAGTTTCATAGTGTGAATTTTTGTACTCACGGGGAAATTGAGTTAAACGGTTTGACTTGCTGACTTTAGCTGACTTTGACTTGACCGAAATTTGACGGTTGTCACATCATCCCCCCGTTAGAGGGAATTTCGTCCCGAAATTTGAATTTAGGAAAGGAGTAGGTATGAATAATCAATCCGAGAAGTGAGGATACTTCTTAATTGAATGACTCACGCGCTCCCATGTGACTCTAGGTCCGTGGTTAATATTCCAGCGAACTTTCACTAATGGGAAGTGGCGTTGTTTCATCCGCTTGATCTCGTCCCATGGTCACCATGGTTCTTCTAAGAAGGTGAGGCTCTTGTGGAACTCGATCTCGTCGAGGGGAGTTGCAAGAGTCTCGACGGATAGATACTTCTTGTAAATTTGGGACGTGTTGGGTAGGGTGTACTTTACCAAGTTCACGGGAGTAGATTGAAGTAGCGAGTTACAGGGCTGATTCTGACAAGAATCTCGAAAGACACAATTATTTGGGGTATTGGCTTTCCATGCTTTCCGAAGCGTACGAAGCCTTCCCAGAGTGAGTGTTTCTAGAGGAATTCGGTCGGTCATACCGGAGTTCTAGAGGTTTCTTCTTCTTGTTTCTCTTCCTGTCAAGGGTTGCTCCCTTTAGGGTCAAAGTTGGGAGGGGGTTCGTATTTTTCGAGAAGTTCCGAAGGAGTTAAGACGATAGGTCAGCGAGACCCAGAATCTTGGTGTATTTCTGCTAACGCCTTTAGTGCTGACTGTTTCTCAACGGTTATGATCAATTGAAAGGGTCCTTATGAATTTCCACCTTGGTAACGATGTGTCTTGAGAATTGAACCCCTCAATTCCAAAACTCGTATCTAGAGAACATCGGGTAATACTTTTCTGATCGTATTTCTTCCGTGGTTTGTTGTAGCTGCTCCCCTTGGTTTCCTTCTTACTACGAGGGGAGATAAGTAAGTCATTTGTAATGACGATGATGAGTTGATCCTAGCAAGAAGGGTATATCCTATTTATTACGTTCATGAATCCAACGAGTGGATCTGGTCCTATCCGAGGGTTATCACAACGAACTTTCAGCGTTCTTATCGAAATTGGAGGATCGTTCTCAGATATCTTTCTTCAATACTCGTGACTGGTGATATTCAGATCTCAGGTCCAATTCCTGAAGGGTACCTCGTCTCTTGAGGTTGGCCGGCCTATTCGTCAATGCGAGGTAGATAGTAAAGGTTTCTATAGAGATGTTGTCGGGGCCTCTGAAATCGATGGAATCGTGAGCAATTTGTCTTTCTAATTTGAAAAATAAGATGAGAGCTTTTCAGGGTGAGAAACTTGGTTCTTCAATTTCATTGTTGAGTAGTTCGACAGGTTTGACCCGACAGCTCTTGTAGCTCGGTAGGAAGTATGTGGGTTTGGTCCACACGACTATGACTTTTTTTTTTTTTGAATGGTAGGGAATTTACTCGTCCTTCTGGGCAACCTTAGCCCAAAGCTCATGGCAGGACTCGTACCCTATCTGACCCAAGCTTTTATGCTTGAACCTTGTCAGCTACATGCGCGACATTCCCGAAGGTCTCCTGTATATACATGTGATAAAGCTTCGGGAAGTATGACACTCCTTTGGTGCGTGTTTTGGAGTTCCACAGCGAGAGACGACCCAAAGGTCCGTGCTGGGTGTCTACGAGAGACGATAGTTTCGATAATCAGGGGTTAGGCGAAAAGCCCCTTTTTATAGTCGTTTAATCAGGAAGACGAGGGCAATATCAATCAAAATTGGAATACGACAACACTATCTCTTTTTTTTTTTTTTTTTTTTTGATAACAGGAGATAAGTTGTATTCGAAGGAAGAGATCACTAGAGTGATAGAGTGTCCTGTATTTCTTTTCTGTGTGTTCCGTTTTGTTTGATGTTATGATTATTGTAGATGATTCCTACCACAGTGTCTAGCACTGGTAGCGGGTGTGTTTTCGATAGCCAGTAATGATACTTGATATCATGACTCCTGACAGGTCTCCTTACGATCGAGCGGTATATGATTGTCGTATGTAAATTGACATCGTGAAATTTGTCGAGTGGGTGACCCCACTCAACCCCTAATACTAGACATGGAATTGGAGTCAGTATGGAATTATCTATTTCAAGACTTAAGTATTTTGATTTTAAATTATCCCCGATGTATGGACAAAGTCATTACAACTTACAGGTAATGCTCCTAAGGTCACATATGAATGTCTTTGGTTTGATTTGTATGAGAGAGAAAATATTTTAGCTACTTTTTAGAAAGAAGGTTACTTTAGTAAGTGTACCAAATTCATTACAAACATATAGTACTTAAACGTTTTATCGTTGGGAACATTACAAAAGTCCTAACATGGTTCCCTTGCTGCTCCTGTTGGTGTGTCCATCACATTCCTACTGTTCCTTCGTCGTTCTTCTCAGTTGGACATTCTCTCTTGAAGTGTCCCGTTTCACCGCATAGGTAACATACTGGGCCTACCTTGGTGCAGTTGATTGAAGGGAGGTGATGGGCCGAGGCCCTACAGAAACGAACGGTATGCCCTTTCCTGTTGCAGTTTTTACAGTGCATCTCCCGGCAAGCCCCATGGTGATGAAAGCCATATTTGTTGCACTTTGGGAGTGATCCCTCATATGGTCTGGCAGGCATTTGGGTGGCAGACCCTGAGGCTAGTGTCGAGGCATTTGTCATGACTGTTGTTGTAATGGTAGAGGCGGCCTTAGGCTGTTGTCTTTTAGTGTATCCCTTTGATTTGTGGCGCTTTTTCATGTCCCAAAACTTTCTCTTCTTGTTCGTAGGTTTTTGGCCTGAGGTATTTTTGTTGGTAGGTACCCATTGGTGTCCCTGATTGTTACCACCATTTGTATTGTTAGTACCGCTTCCACCCTTGTTGATGTTGTTAGTATTGAAGTGCACCATGACGGCTGCCACGGCTGCCGTGACTGCAGCTTGAAAAGTAGCAGCGTCTATCCGAAGTGTTGGCGCCTTGCTAGTTGGTTTGTTGCCTCTTGGTGAAGACATAGCTCTGTTTCATGACGAAAAACGACTTCGTTAATGAAAATGATTGTCTTAAGTGCATCCTTACAATTTATATTTACGCATATAAATTTTGCACATTACTGTACTATCCTTAGTGTTTCTACTAACGCTCCCGAGATGGAGTTATGGCAGTAGGTAGGAGTGGGTTTCACACGGACGTTAAATCTTACTCCTCTTAGAATCATGTTTGTCCTAACAATCTTGGCTGAGGAAATTTTGAGGGGATCCGGTGCATTAGTGCTGGTATGATCGCACCCATAGGTCTATGAAGAAGAAACTTCTCAACTAATGTTTAAAGGGTGAGACGATAATGAGTTTATAGAATAGCTATATGTCGCGAGTTTTCTAACTAAGTTTATCTCATATCGATTTGTATCAAAGTTCGGTTGTTTAGGGTGTTCTGAAAACAATTATAATGAGATTCTTTGTATAATAAACCCATGTATTTTAGTAGTTCGGTATTCAAGTGAAACCTTATACTTGACCCAAGCTAAGTCCTTATCACGACCTATTGATGTGTGCTTAGTTATATAATTAAGGCTAGTTAGTCCTTCGAGTCTGATAGGTACATCCTAAGCCCATCTTGTTAATATGACTCTAGAAATCATGGTTTCAGTGAAAATTTTTGACCTCAATGCAGGTCTACTTCACATTCGTGCATGGGCGGGTTTTGATAGAGGATAGATTTCTCGATTAGAATGACCACTTAATTTGTTGTGTCGCGATTTCACTTACAATAGAGTAGCACCAACACATACTTATGAAGTTAATTTGCCAGGTCTGGTGAGCGGTACGAACTCTACTTACAATGATCCATCCCTTGTGATGCCTGAGGCAAGGTCGATGTAGTTTTGTAGCTTTGCCAATCAGCGCTTGGCTACAATCATCCTTTCTTTGAATGCTGTGTGTCCTACCCTTTTTCTCTCTTTCCTCTTCACGAGTGGTGATAAGGTTCTGGAAAGAGAGTTGGTCTCGGGAATAGTAGTATAATTCTGAGTCACCGGTACATGAGATGGTGGGGTTTATAGTGGCGCGCAGTTTTCTGAACTCAGATTGTAGTCTTCCTGTTTTGATCCCCGATGATCGCGATCCGCCGGGTCTTTGCCGGGAGGGCTCTGTCCGTCAGTCCCCCGTGGTTGAGGTCATAGCACCCTCGTTGGTCTCCACATGGTGGTTGTTTTCATTGTTGTCGACATTCAACCCTCGATCACGATTGCCCAACGGTTCACGGTTTCATTATAGTCGAAACGGTTCACGGAACCCTTGCTATGCATGGAGGATTGATTACCTCCGGTCCCGCTTATGATTCTTCTCATAATCATTCACCATTCCTCGAGTTCGGATTAGGAAAGTAAGGATCGTCCGGTGAGTAGGATTTTTGCTATGCCGTATTTGCGAGAATAGAAGTGGAGGAGATAAGTACTATGCGTCTAACTCTATTATCAATTTCTTATAGGGGGAAATCCTTATTAGTTACTTCTATAATGACATAGTGCATACTAATTACATATAACAAGATACGATAGACCTTTGAATAAGTGATCCCACTCTAAGTCCACATCCAACCAAGGAAAAGGAAGTAAAGTAATGACTACAAATTCTAAGTCTATAATTTCTAAGTTATATATAACCTTAAGGTATCCACCTAGGGACTATAGACCTATCATTGAGGATCTATTTACTTTTCATATAAATTATGATATTACAAAATACTCCTATAGTATTTTAAACTCATGTTCCATTCTTATGTTCTCATTGTGGTAGTGTTGGTAAGTTTTTAGACTTGTTGCCATATCACAACTATTCTTGGGCATGTGCTAATCACTCCTCGGACCAGCATAGTTGATCAGGCTATGCCACTCCCAAAACTGACCATACATCCCCGAGCTTACCTGTGATATTCAAAAATCATTACTTTTCTTTTATTCTAGAGTGGTGCTGACCTTAATATGTATGTATGCATGTATACCTTTAATAAGAAACTATTTATTTCTAAAAGTATGGTTGTTTTGAAACTTTAAATCAGAGACTTAGTCCCAATGCATTTATAGTTTGTATATCTTATGTGGTTTGATATACTGAGTTCACTATAAACAATGCTCTGATACCAATCTGTCGCACCCCCAAACCAAGGATGGCGGAAACATCCGGGGGTGGAGGACTTCATGTAGAGTATCACAACAATGAGTATAATAGTGCTCAAAGTAAATACAACCAACACAAATATAATTGAAAACGTTACAACAAAGCACATGTTTACATGATTCACATCAATTACATTATAATACAAAATGAACTGTTTGACGATTTATCGTCCCATCCTCAAAACGTTGTTGATTTCCTGTTTTCACTGAATTCCTGAGAATACAAGTAGTTTTGAAAAGTGTCAACACAAAGGTTGGTGAGTTCATAAGAGATTTCGTTAGAAAAGTAAATCGTTTTCCTTGTAAAAGCGTTAGAATATGTATCCAGAAAATCCGATATTTTCTTTAAAATCTGTGTAAGGTAGTCTTATGACTGAAGACCAAAATGTATAAGTAATCTTTCTTATTAATAGAAAATGTTATGTATTTAAATGGACATGGACATGTTTGAACTAAAAGAAATTTCTATATGTTCTCATGTTTGTTAATACATTATATATATGTGGTCCTAAATAAGAGGACTGAGTAATAACAAGTATTGACCATACTTAAAAGTATAAATGTGGTTTCAAATGATGTGTAGTCGTAACTACCAAAACCAAAAGTGTACAGTAATATCTGTACTCATAGAGATAAAAAGGTGATTTTAAATCGACATAAAACTCATTTAGGTTTTAAAAATAAAATCCCGTAAACTTATGGATTGTTCCCTATGTGAGCCGTTATAATCATACTATGACTATGTGAACCTGCCACGACGTTCTCAGTGTCGCGAAAAATAAAATGACATTTGTCACCCGTAGACCTGCAGGTCCAACTGTAGCTAGCAGCAAGGTGTGGGGTGTCAATCCCAATATAGATCTATATACAAGTATCACGTTCTCCCTCAAGGAGATTCTGATTATAACTACCAGGAATTATATCCCGTACTCGGACGTACGGGGAGAGAGAGAGAGAGAGAGAGAGAGAGAGAGAAAAATAGAGAAACTCACAATATAGGATAACAAGTTTACGTTAAATGTGTGTGAATATAAATATTTCTTGTATGAATGTACCCTTCTTGTACGAGTGCGTAGAGTGATGTATCATAAACTATACCTATTATAGTTTATCTAAAATGTATGTAATATGTATGAATCCTTTTATGGAAATGTATTAGTGTTGTGAATTTATCAAACCATAGATTAACTTACGTGAAATGTGTGCGAATAGCAATCTTTCTTATATGAATGTACACTTCTGGTACGAGTGCGTAGAGTGATGTATCATAAACTATGCCTATTATAGTTTATCTAAAATGTATGTAATATGTATGAATCCTTTTATGGAAATGTATTAGTGTTGTGAATTTATCAAACCATAGATTAACTTACGTGAAGTGTGTGCGAATAGAAATCTTTCTTATATGAATGTACACTTCTGGTACGAGTGCGTAGAGTGATGTATCATAAACTATGCCTATTATAGTTTATCTAAAATGTATGTAATATGTATGAATCCTTTTATGGAAATGTATTAGTGTTATAAATATATTCAAACTATACTTTTTATAGTTAAATAATACGTGTTCCAAAATGAATGGATAAAATTTAATATGAATGTCTTAGTTTCAGTTCATAATGATAAACTAACTAGGAGACACATTCAAACATTAAAACTTATGATTATACACTTTGCTCAACATAATACAAAGTGTTATGATATTTACATGCTGTTGGTAAAATTTAGCAATTCTGCCCTGTTTTGGAAAAATCATAGAAAAATCATACGAAGTCGAAAACTAGATCCGTAAATTCTGAGAGTTCACAAAATGTGTCTAGTTTGCTCATAATTTTTATCACAATTTATAATGACCTCTAACTTGGGTGAAAAAGTCCATAATCACAGACTGGTCCGGATTGTTGTTTGAAGTGATAGGCAGTTTTGTAAAAATCACCATAAATCGTAGAAAACTCGTATGGAGATGTGCAAGTAGCCATTTTAAAGCTAAAAACTTGAGCTATTTGCACCTTGTACAGTTTTGAAAACAAAAATATTTAAGATTCCCAAAACAGTCCGTGAATGGAGTTGAACTTTTCTGATGAAGGCTGTTAGAGAAATTTAGTTATGTTCTTAGTGTTTTAACTTGTATTCCCCCCCTGAAAACTTGAGAAAACATGAAAATGTAGGGGTATGAACTCACCTTGAGTGATTTCAGTAGATAAGTGTTGAAGAAGATAAGTTTTCAACCCAAGAACACTTGAAGAATCACTTGAAGATTCGAAGATCTAACACAATTATGAGAGAGTTTATGTAAGATATCCATGATTTGAGTGGAAATATTTGAGATAATCATAAAGAGAATGGGTTATGCTTACCAATGTGGAGGAAAAACTCAAGATCAGCCCTTGAATCTTGAATTTCTAGAGAGAGAAAGTGAGAGAGGAAAGAGTTTGATCTTCTTGTGAAATGAGAGCAAATGAGAGAAGTGAGGAGAGAGGATGAATATTCAGCCCTCAAAAACGTGGGAAAGAGGGATAATTGAGTGGAAAGGACATTGATGTGACCTAGGTAAGGTGGAGAGGTGTGGTTAGTCAAAGAGTGGGTGTGGGGTGGTTGCTTGTGACCTTGGATAAGGCAAAGTCAACACTCCACCTTTAATAATTCACCCATTTGATTTTTATTATTTAAATAATGATTTTCATCAAAATATGTTTAAATTATGAATATTTAGAGTTTATTATGTTAAAATATAATTTCTGGAGCAAATCCCGCTTTAAAATCACGAAAAACGGACTTAAAATGTTAAAAATATCAAAAATGGGCTAAAAATGACAAATATGCGAATTTCTGGCCGAGGCTCGGCCTCCTGATGCTGAACCGAGAGAGAGAGGGAGGCAGAACCGAGAGGAGAGGAGAAGGAGGGAAGGAACCGAGAGGTGGGAGGGGACAGAGAGGCGCGCGAAGAGACAGAGGGGCGGAGTAGAGACAGAGTAGAGCGAGAAGCGAACAGAGAGTGCGACAGAGAACCGAGGCTCGGTCCTCGCGTGCATCTAACCAACAGAGGCTCGGTCCTCGCACGCTTCTCGCCAACAGAGGCTCGGTCCTCACATGCTTCTAGCCAACAGAGGCTCGATCTTCGCATGCTTCTAGCCAACAGAGGCTCGGTCCTCGCATGCTTCTAGCCAACAGAGGCTCGGTCTTCGGTCCTAGGGTCTTCTTGGTTCTTAGTCTCGGCCTTAAGGAGCTTCGGCTCCTTAAGAAGGGTTTCGGTTCCTAAGGTCCCGTTTTGTCGTTTTTACCCCGTTTTAAGCCGTTTTTGACCCGGTTAAGGGCCGGAATGACCCGAATGATTCCAAAAAGTTACGGGAAACTTTTGAGAGAGATTTGGGAGAGATTTCTCACACTTGGAGAGATTTGGGAGAGATTTGACATTCTTGGAGAGATTTCTCATACAGAGTGATATTTGCGAGAGTTTTCACATACTTTGAGATATTTGGGAGAGATTTGACATTCTTGGAGAGATTTCTCATACAGAGAGATATTAGAGAGAGATTTCACATACTTGGAGAGATTTGGGAGAGATTTGACATTCTTGGAGAGATTTCTCATATAGAGAGGTATTTGAGAGAGGTTTCACATGCTTAGAGGGATTTGGGAGAGAATTGACATTCTTGGAGAGATTTCTAATACAGAGAGATATTTGAGAGAGATTTCACATACTTGGAGAGATTTAGGAGAGATTTGACATAGAGAGAGATAAAGTGAAAACGAGTGGGAGAGGTTCCATGTGTGACAACTGTGAGTGTCCGGCATCGCAATGCATGGTTCGTAAACCCTGTTAAGCCTTGTTTAAGGATCTTACACACTCCCGATGAGTATGCAACATTGTTTTATCGGTTTGGCTCGCCACGTACTACAGTTTTAGGTTAAGGAGATCTAGATGTTCGCACTTTTTGTTTTATGATTTCTCATTAGAATAGAAGTTTATGTAGAAGTTTCATAGTGTGAATTTTTGTACTCACGGGGAAATTGAGTCAAACGGTTTGACTTGCTGACTTTAGCTGACTTTGACTTGACCGAAATTTGACGGTTGTCACATCAGATAGTAGGGGGAACTAGAAAAGGCTGATCCTAATCGTGGCGGGAAGTGTCTGGTAGTGATGCTGATGAAGTGGGTGCACCTCGGAGACGAGCTGCTTGTTGCCCGATACCTCGTAGGCATACTTCTCACACTAACCGTCTCACTCGGGAATCTCCGCTCACTTCCAATGTTTGCCTCTCATCTCTCAATAGCAAATCGCAGTTGTTCCGTTCGATTTGGGGTGTCTGAGCTTGGTTATCAATACCTCGGGTGCGTCGGACCAAGACTGGGAGGGCCTGGTCAACGGGTCCTTTATGGCCGATGGTCGGAGAGACCTCGGTTCCTGCCCTAGTGTGGTCGTATCCCCTGCTGGTGACTCTATTTCCAAATTTCGTATGCCCAAGGGGGGCATGGAGCCACTGGGGCCCCCACGATAATTCGGTACTCTGGCTTTTCATGGATGGTTAATGACATCAGATTCTGCATTTGAGTCATCATCATCTCTGCTCTTGGGCTCCTCCTCCTCGAGGTCCACTTATTGACTTGGCGGGTTCACCGGCGAGTTCTACTTCGTGTTCCTCCTGCGGTTCTTCCTCTGGATCGAGCCACCCTACTATATCTTGACTAGGGAGATAGGGTTTCCTGACTAATGATACTTGTCTATAGCGTATTGCACGAAGGACTACGAATACTAGAATCAAATAGCATGCCAATTACTCCTATAATCCTACAACTATTGCATAGATTTAGTTGGAGTTCCCTTCTTGGAGATTAAGGGGTATGATTTTAGACTCCCTAGCTATCACGATTTCTTCAAGACATGTGATGGTTGTACCTTGGAGGGAATGTAGTTGATCAGGCTACATCCGCTCCTTGATACAACTAAGAACAGTCCTGGATCAACCGAGATACTAGCATTATCTTGTTTGGTTCGGTGTTAGGTTCTCGTTCCTAATACAAGCAAGGGTGTTTTATTGTTATGTTTTACTTGTTTTGTTCAGAGTTATGTTAGTCCCTCTTTTGGTTTATAGTTGCATATCAATGTATGGTTAGATATGCTAGTTCACTATAAACAGAGCTCTGATACCAACCTGTCACACCCCTGAACCAGACGGCGGAAACGTCCGGGGGCTGTTGTGACTCAATTGAATACCATCACAATGAATATACATGAAACATAACATCATACATCACCAAGCATTGGAATAATACAACTGGTAGCGTTTACATTTAGTACATTGTTCCCTAACATTACATGCCCAAAAAGTAGATTGTTCGGTACTAGTTTAACAAGCAGCAAAACGTCACTGAGTACACTTATCCCTTCGACTTATCTGTTACCTGAGAATACAAGTATTTTGAAAAACGTCAACATATGAAATGTTGGTGAGTTCATAAGTAATGTTTGAAATCCAATGTTTGTATCGTTTCGAAAACCACCAGAAAATCCGATATTTTCTGAAAATAGTATGGTAAAAAAAAATGTGAAGATCCGTAAGTATGCTTGTTTGTTTTCTATAGATGTAAGCGTACGGGTTGTAAAATTCGGCATGAAATTCGTAAGTGTATTAGTTGAAAACCCTAGGAAAACCCGACGTTTTCCTATCACTTTGCTTTACTTAGTTTGTGTACTGTTATTTCGTTGCGTTAGAGGTATTTGTTGAGCTCCGGAGGCATTGAGTATACAGTGGGTGGTGAATTGTTGTGACGTCCGTTGATGAAAACGTCCAGTCGACAACCTTACAAGTGATCCCTTAGGCGTCACTCGCAGTTATTCACACAACTCAATCCTCCCGGACTTGTGTAGTCCCACGACCGGAGGGAAGGAGAGAAGGTGCGAAACCCTCGGTATTTCCCCGTGTCGTTCAAGACCATTGCAATTGCGAAGGGCCCGAAGCCCAACCCGCAATCGTGAGTTACCGACTTTACTAGCAGCACTGAAGGACCCTTGGGGACCAGCAGCATGTTTGCCATTGAAAGTCCTTTTACGTTATGTCGGATCGGTAAAACCCAACGCTTCGTAAGAGAGAGGTCTTCGGGCCTTAAGATCAGGTCATTGGGCTAGCTAGGCTCAACAAACAAGATTTTACACTTTGGGGCCCAAAGATGGTGCGTAGACGTCTGTGCACACTCGCATGTATAGTGACTTCCCAATCGTTATTAGTTATGAATCGTAATGTCGTAATGTCATAGTGTCGTCGTGTTAGTAGTTTCGGATTTTTATTGGTTCGAGACCGAACCAATTCGTTTGACAACGACTTTTGATATTGTAATGTATTGTATTTCGTCGATAGTCGTTGTACCATCATTTGGTCAAATTGCATGTATTGAACTAGCCTTGAGAATTTTTTGTTTTCAGTCCCTCTTTGATTGTAAAATTTACTTTTTCAACCCCTTTATTTAAATACTTTACGGTTTGGTACTTAAATCAATTTTCTTGACATTTTAATACCAAAAATTTTTGAAATAAATATTTTCCATCATATTTTTCATAGAAAACAGCTTAAGCCCCTGAAATTTCAGTTTTCTCGGTTATAACCCATCCTTTTCGCAAGTTTGACAATTTTGGCCCAAATTGTAAAATTTTTGCAACTTTAGTCCCCTTTAAATTTAAAAAGCATTTTAAACCTTTGAAAAGGACTTGGAACACTTATAGTCCACTGTTTTACAGAAAAATACAGTTTTGGCCCTCCAAAACAGAAAATTTCGCATAATGGGCCTCATTGGGCCGAAAATGTCATTTTTAGCCCATTAAGCTTGGAATTTATGTTTTTAACCCTCCAAATGGTATATTTTCAGAAAACACATTATGTAAACTGTTTTGACTCATCTCACCCATCAGATTTCGAAATATTTCATTTTAGACCCTTCAACTTTGTATTTTTAACATTTTATGTCAAAAAAATGAGTTTTTAGCCCAAAATAAGTGTTGTCAAGCCATTTGGCTATTTTTCTTAGTATACTTTGCATGTAGTAGTATATTTTATGCTAGAATAAAATATATATCTCGGTTTTTAGCATTTCATCACTAGATCTAGCATCAAAATCATACAAAACATACATATAAGCATAGAAATCAACCACAACATACACATAATGATGGATCTACACCTTTGCTTGTATTCTCCCCCACAAAAACTTATAAAAATGTAAAAATTGCGAAAATAAGGGGGTATGAAACTCACCTTGGGGTTTGGTTTGGTTTTGGTGAGAAGATGGAAGGAGAATTCGGCATAGCTTGCTTTTTGAGAGGAGTTTTCGAATTCAAGAAGGATCTAAGAGTCATGATCCACGAAAATGCATGAGTTAAGAGAATATTTTTGAAGAAATCAAGAGGCTAGACCATGGATCTAAGCATAAACTTACCAAGGATGATGATTTTGGTGAAGAATCCTCTTGAAAACACCCTAGATCTTCGAAATTTTGGATGGAAGGAAAGGAGGGTGTTCTTGATGGTTGAGAGAGTTTTCTTGAAAGATTTTTGAGAGAATGAGGTGGTGAGAAGATGTGTTGGCCGAAAATAAGAAGAGAGGGGGAGAGAGGATGTGATGGTTACCTAGATGTATGAGGTTTGGATATTACTTAATGGTTAATTTGCATTGAAGTCCACCATGCAAATGTGATGTGTCCATTGCTCATTAATTCCCTTCTTTCTTCATTGGGCCAAAATGGAGTAATCATGGAGGAGTTTGGGCCTTATCTTGGTCCTTACTCGAAATTATGAAGCACAAAAAAAAAAAATTCGGCCCATTGGGGCAAATGAAATCTTTTATGGCCCAATAAGGCTCATTAGAGATAAGATGAATTATTTTAGGCCCACATGGCCCAAAATGCTAAGGTTTTATGAATGTGGTCTATTTAGAGCCCAATTAGGGTTTCTAGGCCCAAGATAGTCAACTTGAAGGTTTATTGGTCCATTAGGCCCAATAAGAGAATCCTAGGCCATAGTAAACTTGAAATGGGATATCTAGGGTTTCCAACCCTTATTTGAGCATATGAGATGTATTTGAATAGGAATGGAGTATAGTATTCACTTAGAGTACAAGTTATCACACTAGGTGAATGATTGCATGAGAGTAGAATCTCCTAGCAAAAATGCTAGTTGTGACACTAGCCAAACCGATAAAACAATGTTGCATACTCATCGGGAGTGTGTAAGATCCTTAAACAAGGCTTAACAGTGTTTACGGACCTTGCATTTCGGAGCCGGACACTCACAAATGCCACACTCGAAACCTCTCTCAATCGTTTTCACTCTATCTCTCTCTATTTGAAATCTCTCTAAGTATGTGAAACCTCTCCCAAAACTCTCTTTGTATGAGAAATCTCTATAAGTATGTTAAATCTCTCCCAGACCTCTCTAAGTATGAGAAATCTCTCCCAAATCTCTCCAAGTATGTGAAACCTCTCTCAAATATCTCTTTGTATGAGAAATCTCTCCAAGAATGTCAAATCTCTCCCAAATCTCTCCAAGTATGTGAAATCTCTCCCAAATCTCTCTCAAAAGCTTCCCGTAACTTTTTAGAATCATTCGGGTCATTTCCGACCCGTAACCGAGTCAAAAACGGCTTAAAACGGGGTAAAAATGAGAAAAATGGACCTTAGGAACCGAAACCCTCTTATAAGAGGCGAAGCTTCTTAGGACCCGAAGGTCCTCTTAGGGACCGAGAGCAAGAGAGCCGAACCTGAGAGCAAGGAACCGAACCCTCCTGAGCCGAAGGGTCCTCTCAGGGCCGAACCTCGCCCAGGAGGAACCGAACCCGAAAGACTCTTGCAGGCCCGAACCTCGCAGAAGCACCCGAACCCGAAGGTACTGTTCACTACTGTTCATTCAGTCCATTTCGGGTCTGACTTCTCACCTTTCACTCCGGACCGAACCCTCGCCTTCGCCTTCGCTTCTCGCTTCCTCGCCTCCTCGCCCTTCGTTTTCCCTCTGTCTTTTCGTTTCCGGCTACAATCCTCAGCGTGGACCGAGTCTCGGCCTAGGGACCGAACCTCGGCCTAGGACCGAGAGGTCTCGCTGGGAACTCAATTTCTCCCGGTTTTCGCGTAGTTTTACGTTTAAGGCCCGTTTTTAATTATTTTAACGCGGGATTTTCACCAAAAATCATATTTTAACATAATAAACCCTAAATATTCACAATTTAATCATATTTTCATAAAAATCTTTATTTAAATAATAAAAGCAAGTGGATAAAGTACAAAGAGGTGGAGTGTTGACTTTGCTTTACCTTATGACACAAGCAACCACTCCCACACCCACTCTATGACCAGCCACACCTCTCCACCTTACCTAGGTCACTTCAATGTCCCTTACACTCAATTTACACTCATTCCCACGTTTTTAGAGCTAGAACAAACATCCTCTCTCCTCATTTCTCTCATTTGCTCTCATTTCACTAAGTATCAAACACCACTTTTCTCTCAAACTTTTTCCACTCCAATTTCGAGATTTAAGGATGATTTTCAAGTGTTCTTCCACTCTTAGTAAGTATAATTCATCCTCCTTATGATTATTTCACTTCATTCTACTCAAATCACGGATATCTTACACAAACTCCATCATATTTGCGTTAGGGCTTCGAATCTTCAAGTGATTCTTCAAGTGTTCTTGGGTTGAACACTTCTCTTCTTCAACACTTATCTACTGAAATCACTCAAGGTGAGTTCATACCCCTACTTTTTCATGTTTTCTAAAGTTTTCAGGGGGGGGGGGGGGAATACAAGTTAAAACACCAAGAACATAACTAAAATTTTCTAACAGCCTTCATCAGAAAAGTTCAACTCCATTCACGGACTGTTTTGGGCATCGTAAACATTTTTGTTTTCAAAACTGTACAAGGAGCAAATAGTTCAAGTTTTTAGCTTTAAAATGACTACTTGCACATCTCCATACGATTTTTCTACAATTTATGGTGATTTTTACAAAACAGCCTGTCTTTTCAAACACAAACCTGGACCAGTCTGTGAATATGAGCATTTTAAGACAAGTTAAAAGCTTCCAAAAATCATGATAAAAATTGTGAGTAAATTAGACTCATTTTAGGAACTCTCAGAATTTACGGATCTAGTTTTCGACTTCGTATGATTTTTCTATGATTTTTCTAAAACAATGCTGAAAGACTAAGAATTAATTAACAGCTTCTAACTATCAAAACACTTTGTAACATGTTGTGCAAAGTGTTAAATCTTTGATAACTTCATATATTGCATGTATTTCTTGTCATGATATATTTATATAATAGGAAATTACTTGCTGAATTTATAAGAATCCTCCATCATAATCAATAGTACAAAACAAAGCAAGTTAATCATAGTTATATCGTACTATACGTTTGACTTACATAGAGTGGGATTCTTAAACGCCACAAAGAAATATACTAAACTATAATAGGTATAGTTAGGGTACATATACATTTCAAACATTTTAATAAACTATAATAGATATAGTTTATGATCATTTACATAATATACTCGTACTAAAAAAAGGGGGTACAAATACAAAGTACCGGGTTTTTATACAAATGGGGGTACAAATACAAAGTGCCGGGTTTATATACAAAAGGGGTACAAATACAAAATGCCGGTTTTCATACAAAAAGGGGTACAAATACAAAGTGCCGGGTTTATATACAAAAAGGGGTACAAATACAAAGTGTCGGTTTTTATATAAAAAGGGGTACAAATACAAAGTGTCGGGTCTTTATACAAAAAGGGGGTACCGATACAAAGTACCAGGTTCACTTAAGATAGTTATTATGATATTAAAACTATATTGCATCTAGAACTTTTAGACTTCAACTATAATCGCTGAGCGTACATGTTTGAGTCTTATAAGAATTTTGTCTCGATTGGCCTAGAATTAGTGATGCCTGCCTCATCTCCTGTTCCTTGTTTGGTTGTGGACCTAGGGCAGACCCACTATATTCAACGTTTTATCTACTTTAAACCTTATATAACTTATATACGCTGGACGATTATAGAGGAACTCTACGGGTCATTCTAGGGTTCATTAATGCATCATAAAGGAATATTTCTATTCACACTTAACTAAGAAAATATTGGATTTTCTGCAAATCAAACTATATCGACTTTACAAGGAAAAACGGTTTCTACTTCAAACAAAACTCTTATGAACTCACCAACTTAATTGTTGACATTTTTCAAAACTACTTGTATTCTCAGGAAATCAGTGAAACAGGAAAACTTCATCGCTTTGAGGATGGGACGTTAAACCGTCAACAATTTATTTTTGTCATCATAATGTAATTGATTTTGAATCATGTAAACATATACTTTGGTGTAACTTTTTCAATTATATATATGTTGGTTGTATTTACTTTGAGCACTATTATATACGCTGTTGTGATACTGTACATGAAGTCCTCCACCCCCGGACGTTTCCGCCATCCTTGGTTTGGGGGTGTGACATTTAGTCACTGAGGTTTTTTTTTTCGTTCACATTTATCCCTTGAACTTGTTAAACTATACACATTCAGTTCTTATGACCGTAGATTAGTCGGGAAAGATGATTTAATAGGGTAATATATTTATCATTTTGTACACATTTGGTCCTTATTATTTTTGTGCACATTTAGTCCTTAATATTTTTTTGTTTCAAAATAAGTCCTTTTTATTTTAGTATTCATTTAGTACTTGTGAATGATTTCTTTAGGTTTTTATTACGACATCTTACGTGGGATATTCATTGATGAGGTGTTTCGGGTTGTTGATGTTTATGTCCGTCGGGATCTCGATTGCTTGGTTACGTAGGTCTTGTGTTCTGAACGTCGTAACTTCTTCATAAAATATCAGATTTTAACGATCTTTATATCCATGTGTTCGTTTTTTTAGTCTACTACAACTTTCGTTAAAATGTAATATATTTTTTAATTACGATTTTATAAAAAAAAAAAAAACATCCATACATGCAGCTATAAAAGCCGTATGGATATAAAGATTGTAAGTAAAAATATATTACTTTTTAACGGGAGTAATATAAATGAAAGTTGTAGTAGACAAAAATACGAACGTATGAATATAAAGATCGTTAAAATCTGAGACCGTATGAAGAAGTTATAACGTTCAAAACAAATGACGTAAGCAACCAAGTAGTCGATATCACGATGGACATAAACATCAAAAGCCTCAAACACATCATTAATGATTGTCTAACGTAAGATGTCATTAGAAAAACCTTAAGAAATCAATCATAAGTATTGAATGAGTATAAAAACAAAAATGATTTATTTTGCAAAAAAGAAATATTAAGGACTAAATCTGTACAAAAATATTAAGGACTAAATGTTTACAAAGTGAGAAATATATTACCCTATTAAGTCATTTTTATCGACTAACCTGGAGTAGCCGGTCATAAGAACTGAATGTATATAGTTTAACAAATTAAAGGGGTAAATGTGGACGAAAAAAAACTTAGTGACCAAATGTGTACAAATAAAAAAATATATTACCCTTTTAAGTCATTATCCCTCAAAAAATGTTTCGACTAACTTTTGTAGTTGCAAAAGTCAATAAGTTGATAACTTAAATAGTATGAGATATCTTCGAAAAATCCCAATATTTTGGAAAAATTTTTAATAAAGTCATAAATTTTATTTTTTGAACAAAAAAATCCTGACCTTTTCACTTTTTGAATAGAAAAGTCAAGAAACCGACTAATTTATTTACTTTAATCATTTTAACCTGTTCAACAGGTCATGTGATCAAATTGTTAATTTTTCAAAAATAATAGGATTTTTTTGTAAATTTTGTCAAAATTTTTATATAATGTATAAACATATTTTTTACATATCTATATGCGATAATATCATAAAAAGCCTTAAATTTGGCAGAAAATATCGGTTTTACCCTTCGACAGATTTTTGGTTCGTTTATACCGCAAATTTATCATTTTTTTATCGGTTTTGCCATTATTACCTGTAATAGTAGGTTTTCATGTTACCATAAATTATTTTTTTCAAAAAAATAACCCTAAAGTTTACAAATATTTTGCAAAAAAAAAAAAACCCTTAAGATTATAAAGTATAAAATATAAATATATATTCAAAATTTGAAAAACTAAATGGTTTTTAAACATATAACCCATTTAGTTTCTACAATACAAACATTTTAAACATATAAATATTTTTATTTTCCTTTAAAAAATGATTATATTTAGTTATCATATTATTCATATGCTTAACTATTTTAATATAGTTAATTATTAGCTAATATACGTTTTTTAATTTTACTTTGAAAAGTTGAAGTATTAATTCAGGAATGTATTCAAATTTTGATAAAACTCGGTAATTTTTTTAAAAAAATTTAAATATAAAAAGTTTATATCGAATTAATAACAAATTTACCATTCGTAAAGCTAAAAATATATTTAAGTTTTGGTTTCATAATATAAGTACAGTAAAACTTATATTAGTTTGATATAAACTTTTGACATTTAAATTTTTAAAAACTATTTACTTTTATCAAATTTTGAATATATATTTATAGTTTATATGTTTATAACCTTAAGTTTTTTTTTCCTAATTATTTGTAAACTTAAGTGTTTTTTCGCAAAAAATAATTCACGGTAACATGAAAACTTGCTATTACAAATAAAAATGATAAAATCGACATGACAAGTTTGCGGCATAAACGAATAAAAAGTTTGTCGAAGGGTAAACTTGACATTTTCTGCCAAACTTAAGGTTTTTTTATGGCATTATCCCTATCTATATTTATTTTTACGTATTTGTGTATTTTTTAAGTTTTTATATGTATATATATTTACGTATTTTTATGTATTTTAAATATATAAACACATTTTTTACTTATTTATATGTATTTTTAACCATTTTACATATTATTTTTTTAATGTATTTTTATGTGTTTTTTTTATGTATTATGCATTTATATGTATTTTTACGTATTTATGTATTTTTTAAAGCTTTTTATATAGATGTTTATGTATTTTAAATATATAAACATATTTTTTTTACGTATTTATATCTATTTTTAAGTATTTTACATATTTTTTATGTATTACTTGTTTATGTATTTTTTTTAAAGTTTTTTTTATATAGATGTTTTTTGTGTATTTATGTATTTTAAATGTATAAACGTATTGTTTTACGTATTTATATGTATTTGTTTTTAAGTATTATATATATTTTTCATGTGTTTTTTATGCATTATCATACATACTTATAAAGCTAGCATTTTTTTTTTAATCTCATGCAATTGAAACCCCCATTCTTTTTTCCTTTCACCACATTCATTTGAAACTCCCATGAATTTTCAATTTCTTTATAATAATAATTATAATTTGGTAATTAGGTTAAATAAATATCAAATCTAAAGTGTATTCATATATAAGTTAAATTTCAATATGAAAATAATATTGTTAATTCTACTTATAAAATTATGTTTTTTAACTTTTAACATATTATACTTAATTTATTAGTTTTAATATATTGTTGGATGTAAACCATTATCATTTTAAAGGTATGAGTTTTCAACAATTTATATAAAATACTTAAATTATTAATTAAAATATAACATTATAGGCTCAACTTAAATATAAATTTTATTTAACTTAAACAACCCAAAGATTATTTTATAAACATTTAAAAGTGATAAATTATAATGTATTTTTAATAATGATTGTAAGTTGGTTAATAAGGTTAAATAAATATCAAACCTAAAGTGTAATCATAAATAGATTAAATTTCAATTTTAAAATAATATCTTTAGTTTTATTTATAAAGTTATTTCTTTAAATTTTAACATATTATACTTAATTTATTAGATTTAAAATGTTGTTGCATGTAAACCATTATCAGTTTTAAGCTATAATTTTTGAACAGATTGGACAAAATACTTAAATTGTTAATTTCAATATAACATTATAGTGTAAACTTAAATATAAATTTCAGTTCCATTAAAAAAACCAAATAATATTCTGTAAATAGTTAAAAGTGATAAATTATAGTGATAAATGCAAAAAAAAACTAAATTGTAATATCAGTTTAACTAAAATATTTCTTAAATATATTTATATAATCGTTAAAAAATTTCAAATAAGTAGCTTAAAATAACATATAATAACAATAGTTAAAAATAACTCTATATAAATGATTATATTGTTACCTTTAAAATCAAAAAATAATGTTTGATGTTTTAAATAATTATAATGATAGAAATTAAAACATTAAGCAAATATATTTTAAAAAATTAGTTAAAAATAACAACTAAAAATAATATTAAAGCATATATAATATTTAATTTTATTTGATGTGTAACTCGTGAGTAGAAGTAATTCAACGATTGAGATTATGACGTTATAATAAATTTATATATATTATCATATAATTTAAAATAGTCAATATATTATATCAAAATAATATACGAATTATTATATAAAATTTAACAACAACGTTAGTATTATATTTTAAAAAATATATACAATTGTAATGACTTCAATTATATATGTGTTTCTGCGTATTACAATGTCAACTCAAATATAAATTTTAGTTCCAT
This sequence comes from Lactuca saligna, assembly GCF_052625555.1. Classification (NCBI taxonomy): domain Eukaryota; kingdom Viridiplantae; phylum Streptophyta; class Magnoliopsida; order Asterales; family Asteraceae; genus Lactuca; species Lactuca saligna. The sequence continues at coordinate 128,187,247 of NC_136422.1, forward strand.
CCAAAAAAAACTAAAGAATATTTTGTAAATAGTTAAAAGTAATAAATTGTAGTGATAAAAGCAAAAATTAAATTGTAATTTCAATTTAACTAAAATATTTCTTAAATATATTTTTATAATCGTTAAAAGTTTCCAAATAAGTAACTTAAAATAACTTACAATAACAATAGTTAAAAACAACTATATATAAATGATTATATTGTTAACTTTAAAATAAAAAAACAATGTTTGATGTTTTAAATAATTATAATGATGGAAATTAAAACATTAAGCAAATAAATTTTAAAAAATTAATTAACAATAAAAACAACTATAAATAATATCAAATCATATATTATATTTAATTTTATTCATGTGTAACGTGCGAGTAAAGTCATTCAAACGATTGACATTATGAAGTTATAATAAATGTATATATTATCATATAATTCAAAATAATCAATATATTATATCAATTTAGTATATAGAAAATATTATATCGAATTTAACAACAACATTATTGTTATATTTAAAAAACCATATATTTGTAAAGACTTCAACTATATAGGTGTTTCTGCGCAACGCGCGAACATTCGCCTATTGTATTATGTACTTATGTAAATCTATTCTAATAAATGAAGATTTTTTTTGACACTTGTCACACTTTCATTCAATTTGTCAAATACCATTTTGTGGTTATTTTGAATTAATTTTTTTTCCACATGTCATTTTATGAGTTTTTCTATTTTAATAAATTTCACATTATATTTTAATATAATAATTGCAATAAATATAGTAATAAATAAATATCAATTTCATTAATGGACTTACCTTATTATTTCAAAATTCTCAAATTAAAGCTCATTAGTTTATTTTCTTTATTTATTTAAAACTTAAAGATAAAATAAAATCAATTTTAATAATTCATTATTTTTTTTTATTTTTTTATAAATCCAAATTTTTTAAATATTTAGACCTTTATATTTAATTTTTTTTAATTAACCTATTTAATACATGAGTCTTACACCTAGTACATAATAAATAAAAAATAACATAAAAAAACACAAAAAAAAAGATAATTACGCAAAATTTCTTATAGGGAAATTCCATATAAATACATAATACACAAACATCTATATAAGAAAACTAAAAAAGTACATAAATACGCAAAATTCCATATAAATACATAATACATAAAAAACACACACAAAATATGTAAAATACTTTAAAAAAATCACATATAAATACGTAAAACAATACGTTTATACATTTAAAATACATAAATATACAAAAACTTCTATATAATTTTTTTTAAAATACATCAATACCTAATACATAAAAAAATATGTAAAATACTTAAAAATAGATGTAAATACGTAAAAAATACGTTTATACATTTAAAATACATAAACATCTATATAAAAGACTTTACAAAATACATAAATATATAAAAATACATATAAATACGTAATACATAAAAAATAACACATAAAAATACATAAAAAATATTTAAAATGGTCAAAAATACATATAAATAAGTAAAAAAAAATACATTTATATAGTTAAAATACACAAAAATACGTAATATATACATATAAAAACTTAGAAAATACACAAATACGTAAAAATAGATACATATATGTAAAAATTATGTTTATACAAAATATAAAAATTTGATGAAATCGGCAAATTTTTTTTTCGAAAAATTAACAATTTGGTCGTATGACCTGCTGAAAATGTCAAAATGGACTAAAGTGAATAAACCAGCCGGTTTTTTGGGTTTTTCTATTTAAAAAGTGAAAAATAAGGATTTTTTTGTTCGAAAAATAAAATTTATGAATTTATTAAAATTTTTTCCAAAATATTAAAACTTTTTTTGGAGATATCACTAAAAAGTATTTGGTTTAATTTTCTTTTTTATCTAATATATCTTATGTTGTATAAAAAGTTAGAAGTTATGAATTCTTAAAAATTTATTTTGAAAGACGAAACAAAAAGTTGTTTTAAAATTGCTTTTTTCTATACCAAAGCAATTTTCTTTAACTTATCAACTTTTTTTAAGAATAAGTTAAAAAGTATTTTTAGATGTACAACTAAAGATTCTCTTGGTTTCTGATTAACATATTATTAAATTATTACGAGTGTATTATATGTAAAATATATTTGTGCGAAGTAAGTCAAGTTTCGAATAACTTATCAAGTAAAAAAGAAAGAATTGCTAACACCTGTCTCATATTTGAGCTTTCTGTACATCTCTAGTCTCTAGAATATAATATATTTAAATTTATGGTTTATAGAAAGGACATGTTCATTTTTAAACTGAGAATATAATATATTTAAATTTATGGTTTATAGAAAGGACATGTTCATTTTTAAACTCAGTGTGGATAATTAGTGGGATGAATCGCTTTTGGTGGTAAATTTATTATGGGTAAATGATACAAAAAACATTTCTTTTATACAAAAATTTGATTTTGATAATGTGTTTTTTTTTTTGTGTCAATTTTGACACTGTGTTTTCCAATTTGTTACAATTCTGACTACTTGATCGGTTAACCAGGTTACATGCTGACGTGTCAGTTTTGATAACATGATATACTGACATTATATGCTGACATGTCAAAATTGATTTTTTTTTTTCCATAAAAAACACTAAGTTTTCACTTTTTTCGATTTTGACATTAAGTTTAATTTTTTATTTTAATTTTGACACTATGTTTTTTTTTTTTTTTTTTTTTATTCCAATCGAACATCATTTATCAAATTTTGTTCAATTTTGTCTATTTTCCATTTGAAACCGTATAAATATATTTTTTTATTACATTTTAAACCGTATAAACATATTTTTTTTCGTTTAAAAACCACATTTTTATTTAAATACAATGTGTTTGTTTTTTTCTTACATTCAAAGCATTAGTTATATCATAAGAATCAAACTAACCATAAGCTTCTAATAAGATGTAAAAATTTGATGATTTGCAAACTTGATATTTGAGTTTTGATCGACTACACGCCTCCAAACGTCCAAACACATTTTAAGGTTGCATATTTAGTATAAAATACAATTTTTATATAATATAAAGATATGGTTTGAGTGTAAAAAAATGTATTTATACAAAACTATGGTTTTTAAATGAAAAAAAAACATATTTATACGGTTTAAATATATTAAAAATATATTTATACGGTTTCAAATAGAAAATTGTTAATATTGAACAAAATTGAAAAAAATGATGTTCGATTTGGAACAAAAAAACATAATATCAAAGTTGAAAGAAAAAAAATTAAACTTAGTGTCAAAATCGAAAAAAAAATGAAAACTTAGTGTTTTTTGTGAGAAAAAAATCAATTTTGACACGTCCGCATATAATATCAGCATGCCACGTCATCAAAACTGACACGTCATCATGCCACGTCAGCATACAATATGGTTAACCGGTCAAGTGGTCAGAATTATAACAAACTGAAAACACAGTGTCAAAATTGATACAAAAAATAAAACAGTGTCAAAATCGAATTTTTATATAAAAAGAGTGTTTTTTTACCATTTACCCATTTATTATTTCTATTTAATCAACATAATTTCTGTAGTGTTCTTTTTTATACGGGAGCCATTTAGTAATTTCAATGAAACACAATTTATGTGAACTTGTTTATTACGCGAATAGGCGATTACCAATTTTTTTATTTTGCGAAACACATTGACAACTTCTGTAATTTTGCTATTAGATAAGGACCATTTTTTGTAATTATGTGAAATATAGGGACTATTCTAGTAATTTGTGAAACATATGGACCATTTTGTAATATATCATGGTATTCCTGTAGTTTTGCTAAAGCCAATGACCATTTTATGAAATAACCCACTAAACGTAAGGAATCAAAGAAAGATAGAAAATCAGACCGAACCGGTCGATTTAAAATCGAAATCCAAAAAATGAGTCGGACCGGTCAAGTCAATCTGAAATTGAAAACCGGAAAACGACGGTTTTCATATTTAAAAGTTGTGGGTAACTGAACAAAACCGATTTCATCTTAAAAATAAATATTAAAACTTCAAATTGATTTAATATATGGTTAAATTTTGTTTTGAACACTTTTAGGATGCTTTTTGTGATCTGCAACAGAATAATTTTAGTGAACGTACGGTCTTTCTGATTAAGATCTGATTTAGATAATGATTATGAAAAATATGTTTATTTACCGAAAACATGTTATTTGGTTAGAAAGACTATGTTATGTGCTTATGTTGTATAATAAAAATGACCAATTTATTTTTCTATTTAACATAATAATATATACCAAAAAACCATTAAAATTTTTTAAGTAATTCATACCAGATGTTACTATAGTGAACAACAAATAAAAAAATCATAAGAATTACACCAAATCTATATTATGATCTTTTGTTTATTCAATGTCAAAATAATAATATTTTGTACACCAAATCCATAATGCTTACCGTGAGCACTTATAACTTGGGTCCGATTTTACAAAGGTTAACTTCCACTTACATGGAAGTATTGTACATGATCCTACTTTCTTCAATGTCCCAACACAATTGGTCATCGGTAAATGACTAGTATCTTTGATCCAGTTAATGTTATGTGCTAATTATGAATTTCCCATGTATTTGGTACTTAAATATAGGCACAACACGCCATGCATACTTCGATTTGCTCAACAAACACAGGCACAACAAACCAATTCCTACGTTCGATTTTATTTTTATATCCACAACACATACAAACATTATTACACTCATGTCTGCTCAAACTTCCATTCGTTTTATAACATACACAACATCATATACTAACTTCACAAATTATTTAATTTGACCATTTAACTATACTATTTCAAAAACTTCACAACTTCGATTAAATTAGGTCAAAATATGTTTATCACATGAACTTTAAAACTGATTTCAATCAATTTCAAAATCGATTTCCTTGATTGATTTCATGGCTTAGTTTCAATTAATTTCAAAATTGATATCATGAATTGATTTCATGGCTTGATTTCAGTCAATCTTAAAATCGATTTCTTGAATTGATTTCACGACTCAATTTCAAAATCGATTTCATGAGACGAACCTACAAAATCAATTTCACTAGATACCTTCAATATCAATTTCATTGTTGTACCCAAGTTATAAGAGTTGTTAGGCGGTAGTCAAGCGGTCAACTGGGGTTAGACGACTAATTGGTCTAGGTGGGGGTTAATCAACGCCTAAGCGGTGACCCTTATTTGTATTAGAAATTGTTTTTAAAAAATTAAATATTACATATATCCTAACAAAAATAATAAAAGTGATTTGCTTAATTTTGTTAGGATATATATAATTATTCAAAAATTAATATATTTTAAGAAATAAATATTTGAAATTTTAAGAACTTGAAAGTTTGAAATTTAAAATTTTGAAAATTTTAGTGTAATATCTGAAAATTTCAAAATTTAAAAATTTGCCAATTTTGGAGTAATATTTTAAAATTTTAAAAATTGGAAATTTTAGCCGTTTAGGAGTGCCTATGCCCACCTAAACCGATTTTTATTGTCATTGACCAAATTCATCTAATTTGACAGCCTATCAAAAATCATGGTAGTTGTTGTCCACCTGCGCCCAGGTGATTGCCATTTACAACATTGATTGTACAGATGACTGTATCTACCATTGAATGATGGTCAAAATGTGCATCAATTGAAGGGGGAGAGGACTGGTAGTGGTGGAAGGAAAAGATGTGTGTCAATTAAAAGAGGTGGATGTTTCCGGTATTTAGTGTAGGACAGAGGACAGATGCGCCATTCAAGAAAGAAGAGAATATCAATCAAATGATGGCAAGTAAGAGTTTTCTCTTAGTCATCGCATGTTGTGTTGTGAGTATGACCGAATCATATGTGACTAACCGAAGAAGAGGCTCAAAATTATTGTATCGAACGATATGAACCGAACGAATCAAACCTAGCCTCTTATTAGACCAAGTAGCAGACATATCAAACATGTCATTACTGGTAGAAATATTTCTCATTTGTTTTTCAGTCAATTTTTTTTTCTATAAAGGGACTATTTATATAATTGTTCATTACTAAGTATTTTGATTTTTTTTGTCTGTACAAGAACCTCTTATTCAAGGACCATTTTTGTCAAAATTTTCAACACAAGAACCTTTATTATAACATTCCCGATCATGCAGTGGCGGAGCTTGAGGTTTTGATTTAGGGGGTCAAAAATAGAATACATATAAAAATTGAAGAACGTGGGTGGGGGTGAGGGAGGAGGCAAAGTCAAATTTTATAGTTTTAGATATAATATCTAACTTTTTTAGTACATAAGGAGTAATTAAAAAAATAAAGGGGGGGGGGGGGGGGGCGGGGGGGGGGGGGGGGAGGTGTAAACCTTCAATGAGCATTGTTAATAAAATCTATATGGGATATGTGTAACATTACCAATAAATTAATGAAATGGTACCTATAATTTGTTGGAAATTTAGTAAAAATATTTATATTTTTTTACTAACTTTGAACATATATAAATATATACACATGTTGTACATATAATGAACTCTAAGTGGGTTTGTGTTCTCCTCCATGAGGGCTTCGAAACGATATATTATATGTCCAAAATAGAGTATAAGTGAATGAGATATCGATACTCAAAGATGGGTATTTGAGAATAAGTTTAGCAAAAGAGAGGAATGTGGGAATGAGTCCCACATTGTTAGAGAGACCAAACTCAACAAGGTTTATAAGCTTCATTGCATGGAAGGCTTACAAGCTTGTGTCTATGGTTATGCTACAATTCCTACCCGCGCGCAGGGGGGGTGCAAATCTTGGTTCCGTAGACCAAAAACACCGAACTCGTGCATGGGCGCGACCTACACAATATTGTTTAGGTTGTTGTACCCTGGGAACAAACGCCGAATCTGTTTAAGGGAATTGAGTCCAACTCGAGCCTCAGCTACAACGTTTGCATCTAATCTTACTTTACAAGAACCTCTCAAGGACGAAAATCGAAGACTTTATACTAACAGTCTTAAACATATTTTATTCTTTCTTCTACACATTTTCGTTTTTCTGTTCTTTTATTCTAAAATCGAGTTTCTATCGATTTTTTTTCTGTAATAATATATTTGATTGTCATTGCGATTTTTTTCAGTATGTCTACAACTCCCGTTGGTACTGGAACTCCTGCTGTTGGTGCTACCCTTGCTGTGAACCCAAATGCACCGGTTCCAAACATCATGGCTAATCATGCTGAAAGACCTGAAAAATTTTCTGGTCTGAACTTCAAGAGGTGGCAACAGAAGATGCTGTTCTACTTGACCACCTTGAACCTGGCTCGGTTCTTAACAGAAACTGCTCCTGTAATTGCTGAGGGGCAGGCTGATGCTCAATCTGTGACTGCTGTGGATGCATGGAAGCATTCATAATTTTTGTGCCGCAACTATGTGTTGAATGGACTAACAGATGCACTTTACAATGTTTATTGTAAAGTTGTAACTGCTAAGGAACTATGGGAGTCGTTGGAAAGGAAGTATAAGACAGAAGATGCTGGAACTAAGAAGCATGTTGTTGCTAAGTTCTTGGAATACAAAATGGTTGACTCGAAATCTGTTATGAGTCAAGTCCAAGACCTTCAGGTCATAATACATGATAACAATGCAGAAGGGATGGATCTTAATGAATCATTCCAAGTTGCATCAATGGTTGAAAAGCTTCCTCTTGGTTGGATAGACTTCAAAAATTACCTTAAGCATAAGCGAAAGGAGATGTCTGTGGGAGGAACTGGTGGTGCGTCTTCGCATTGAAGAAGACAATAGAATGGCCTTGAAGAAAGGCAATGAAGTTGAATCTTCTAAGGTTCATATGGTGGAAGCTGGTCAAACTTCCAAAAGCAAAGGCAAGGGACCTTACAAAGGGAAAACAAAGGGCAAAAATCTAGGCCCCAAGGCAGGAACTTTCAAGAAGAAGTTCAAGTGCTACAATTGTGGCCAACCGGGTCACAAGGCTTCGGAGTGCCCTCAACCTAAGAGGGAAAACCGTCAAGCAAACATGGTGAATGATAACATGGAGTTAGTGGCCATGATAATTGATCTCACGGTTATGGTTTCTGAAGTGAATCTTATGAATACAAATTCAAAGGAGTGGTGGATTGACACGGGAGGTACTCGTCATGTGTGTCATGACAAAAGTGTTTTCAATACTTACAAAGAAGTTGAAGATGGTGAAAAGCTCTACATGGGAAATGCTGCTACCGCGGATATCAAAGGTGTTAGTGATGTCATTCTAAAAATTACTTCGGGGAAAGAAGTGAAGCTTAGGGATGTCTTGTATGTTCCTAAACTTCGTAAGAATCTAGTGTCGGGTGGTTTGTTGAACCAATTTGGTTTTAAGCTAGTGTTTGAGTCGGACAAGTTTGTTTTTTCCAAAAATGGTATGTTTGTGGGAAAAGGGTATGCCTTGAATGGCATGTTCAAATTGAATGTAATGGTGACAAACAAAATGAATAATGAAAGTTCTAGTTCTGCTTATTTGCTTGAGTGTTCAAATGTTTGGCATGGTCGCTTAGGACATGTAAATTACAACTCAATTAAGCGATTAATTAAACTAGAATACATACCAAAACTTAATATTGACTCAAATCACAAATGCCCCACATGTGTTGAAGCTAAACAAACTAGATTGTCTTTCCAAACAATAAAAAGAAACACCAAACCTCTTGATTTAATTCACACTGATGTGTGTGATATAAAGTCAATTCCTACTCAAGGTGGGAACAAATACTTCATTACATTCATCGATGATAGCACGAAATATTGCTACATATATTTACTTAAGAGTAAAGATGAAGCAATAGACAAGTTTGTCTTGTACAAAAATGAAGTTGAGAATCAACTCAACAAGAGAATTAAAGTGGTTAGAAGTGATAGGGGTGGGGAATATGTTTCTCCTTATGCTGATTTTTGTGCTAAAAATGGAATTCGTCATGAATTCACATCACCCTATTCACCTCAATCCAATGGAATTGCTGAAAGAAAGAACCGTACCTTGAAAGAAATGGTCAATGCCATGATAATTAGTTCAGGTGTAAACCAGTCAATATGGGGGGAAGCTATTTTGTCAGCTAACTATCTTTTAAATAAGATACCTCGCAAAGAAAAGAATGAAACACTGTATGAACTTTGGATGGGTAGAAAGCCATCGTATAAGTACTTACGAGTATGGGGGTGCCTAGCTAAAGTGGTAGTGGCACCACCTAAGGTACAAAAGTTAGGGCCTAAAACAGTGGATTGTGTATTCATTGGGTATGCACAAAGTAGTAGTGCTTATCGGTTCCTTGTGCATGATTCTAAGAATCCTGAAATACACAAGAATACTATAATGGAATCAAGGAATGCTTCATTCTTTGAAGATGTGTTTCCTTGTTTGAACAAGGAAGTTGAAAGCCCATCTTTACCAAATAACGAAGCTGTTCGAGAGAAAGAACAAGCTCAATCCGAGGAGGAAGAGATAGAACCCAGAAGAAGTAAGAGGGCTAGAGTTGAAAAATCATATGGTGATGATTTTTTCACCTATGTGGTGGAAAGTGAACCTAAAACCTACCAAGAAGCGGTAACTTCTTCTGAGGGACCTCAATGGAAAGAAGCCATAAAAAATGAGGTAGAATCTATCTTACAAAATCATACATGGGAACTAGTAGATCTACCTCCAGGTAGCAAGCCACTAGGTTACCGTTGGATCTTTAAGAGAAAGATGAAACCTGATGGCAGTATTGATAAATACAAGGCAAGACTAGTAATCAAAGGTTATAGACAAAAGGAAGGTCTAGACTACTTTGATACCTATTCGCCGGTAACGCGGATAACATCCATTAGATTAGTTCTTGCCATTGCAGCTATCAGGAACTTGCAAGTTCATCAAATGGATGTGAAAACAGCTTTCCTAAATGGGGAGTTGGAAGAAGAAATTTATATGGAGCAACCTGAAGGATTCATTGCCTCAGGACAAGAGAACAAGGTTTGTAAACTTGTTAAGTCTCTATATGGATTAAAACAAGCTCCTAAACAATGGCATCAAAAGTTTGATCAAGTCATGATGGAAAGTGGCTTTAGAATCAATGAGTGTGATAAGTGTATCTATGTGAAAAACACCACTCATGGATATGTCATATTGTGTTTGTATGTTGATGATATGCTTATCATTGGTAGTGATGACAAGATGATAAGATCCATGAAGGATATGTTGAAATCCAGGTTCGACATGAAAGATATGGGTTTAGCAGATGTGATTCTTGGAGTGAAGATCACAAGAACCCAAAGTGGTTTGATTTTGAGTCAAACACACTATGTGGATAAAATTCTTGAAAAATTTGCTAAGGAAGATACTAGCATAGCTAGAACTCCAATTGACACTAGTCAACATCTACGTAAAAATAGAGGTGATAGTGTTAATCAAGTGGAATATTCGAGAATTATTGGCAGTCTGATGTATCTAATGAGTTGTACCAGACCTGACTTAGCATATGCTGTGAGTAGACTAAGTAGATACACTAGTAAACCCGGTGCTGAACACTGGAAGAGTATTACTAGGTTGCTGAGGTATGTGAGATACACGCGAGAATATGGACTGCATTACGGCAGACATCCATAAATTATCGAAGGATACACGGATGCAAATTGGATATCTGACATAAAAGATTCCAGATCTACAAGTGGATATGTGTTTACACTTGGAGGTGCTGCTGTAGCATGGAAATCATCCAAGCAAACAATCATATCTAGATCTACGATGGAATCTGAATTCATCGCCTTAGATATTTGTGCTGAAGAGGTGGAGTGGCTACGTCAATTTGTAGAGGACATTCCCGAATGGCCTAAGCCGGTAACGGCCATAAGTATACATTGTGATAACCAATCAGCAATTGGTAGAGCTCAAAGTACAATGTATAATGGGAAATCAAGGCACATTAGACGTAGACATAAAACGATACGACAACTAATCTCTACGGGAGTTATCACGGTTGACTGGGTGAAGTCAAAGGATAACATTGCGGATCCGCTTACAAAAGGCTTAAGTAGAGACGTAGTTTATAAGTCGTCAAGAGGAATGGGACTAAAGCCCATGAATCAATAAATTCATACGAAGGAAACCTTACCCAGAAGACTAGAGATCCCAAGATATGGGTTCAAAAGGATAACCTAATTGTATGAGTGGGGCAGGTCACTGTGGGGGGAGTTAACATTTCATCCTAGTCCATTCCTTTATGTAGTGACCAAATTAGGCTAAACATATGGTTTTTAATGATTCTTGGAATCACCTATGTGAGAGAGAAGTGGGGTCGCTTCGAAGGGAATTATAGGGGCAAAAATTCCTAAAGCTCTTGCAGAACCAGGTTAGTGTTCATGACCAAAACGAACACGTCTATGAGGATATGACCTTGTCAGGGAGAGTCCTGTGAGATTTACATTGTCGTCTACATAAATGGCAACTTAGTTCAAAGACATCGAGATCTACTAACTGCTAGGAGATTAAGTGTAACTTCTTAAGGGAAGGTTCAAAGGGTAATACCTACCTATCCTATGCAGGATTCAACTGTTGAAAATTTCGTCTGGAAATTGGATGTGCAGAGATCGATCTCCATTCATGTGGGGGATTGTTGGAAATTTAGTAAAATTATTTATATTTTTTACTAACTTTGGACATATATAAATATATACACATGTTGTACATATAATGAACTCTAAGTGGGTTTGTGTTCTCCTCCATGAGGGCTTCGAAACGATATATTATATGTCCAAAATAGAGTATAAGTGAATGAGATATCGATACTCAAAGATGGGTATTTGAGAATAAGTTTAGCAAAAGAGAGGAATGTGGGAATGAGTCCCACATTGTTAGAGAGACCAAACTCAACAAGGTTTATAAGCTTCATTGCATGGAAGGCTTACAAGCTTGTGTCTATGGTTATGCTACAATTCCTACCCGCGCGCAGGGGGGGGGGGTGCAAATCTTGGTTCCGTAGACCAAAAACACCGAACTCGTGCATGGGCGCGACCTGCGGACACGAATGAATTTACTACTCTTCTTCTTCTTCCTTATCTGCATTTCTGCTTCCGACCATCTTTTCAGGCAAGTGGTTATCTCCGGCAGTACACAATACTGTTTAGGTTGTTGTACCCTGGGAACAGACGTCGAATCTGTTTAAGGGAATCGAGTCCAACTCGAGCCTCAGCTACAACGTTTGCATCTAATCTTATTTTACAGGAAACTCTCAAGGACGAAAATCGAAGACTTTATACTAACATAATTTAAGTAAAATTATTGGTTTAGTACTTTTTTTTTAACATTCGGATCATCCCGATGTTTCTTTTTGTTACTAAGTCAGTCTATATTAGACTTGAAAAGATTATAATGCTCTTATCTATTTCTTTTTTTGACTTATTCTTTATCATTTTTAATTATTTATTACATTCATCATAAATTAAATGTCTCGCCTCTTTCCTTGCCCCCACATTATATGATGCTCAGGTCGGAGCCATCACTCTTCCGTTGCTGGAAAATCCTCATAAATCGTTCCTATTACCGGAAAATCAACCATCTCCTCCCTTTGAAAGTGATGTTCTTCTATCACTTGATTTGATAACCGTTCAAGTGAAAGTGTGTCAGATATTAATCTTTAAGTGACACGAGTATTAAATAGTTTCCTAATAAATAATGTGTTGGATAACAATATCTCTAAAAATATAGCTACGAATATCTACATCTTGGACAATGACAACTAATATAAAAAAACTAGTCACACACACAATTTCACAAAAGTTGTTATTCAAATAAGAAATAGATACAAATTCCTAAATTTTTGGTATTCTTATTATTTAATATATATTTTACCACCGGCCCAAATCAAACAATTTTTTACAAAAAATGGCCTTTCTACCATCTTTCAACTACTTGCCATCATAGCCAAGAGCCAACTTGTGAGGTTTATTCAAGCGAACATTGTCATCAAGACCGAGTTTCACTTCCTCGTGAAGCAGTTGTTTCACACCGTATAATGTGCAGTCTATAAAATCCCTTGGTTTCTTCGTGACCGGATGAATTATTTTGAAAAAAAAAAAAAAAAAAAAACAATTATATGTACATCCCAAAACATCTATGACTCTACGTAGTGGCTCCTAGAGTCCTAGTTGATAACTAAAGGGAAGTAGTTCCGGAAATTGGAATGTAAATTGAATAATAGTAAAAATCACCATTAACTAGCAAAACAAATTTGAGATTTTTTACCTAAGTTTGAAATTTTGCATTACCTTTACCAGAAAAATGATGTTAAAAATCATAATTTAGTTCGGAAATCAAAAAATGCAAGTTTCGAAATTGCTTTATGTCAAAGAATCTAAAAAAATGTAAATGGTGTTCAAAAAATAAAAAGAAGTTTTGAAAATTTTGCAAAAACAAATTTTCACAAATAAGTTATGTTAAAATAGAATTTTGAAGATCTTTAAGTTAAGAAATTTTGTTTATGGAATAAGTTTTATGTCAAAATGTTAGTGCAAAATTTGAGAGATTACCGTTGTATGTCAAAAACCACCATTGAAAAATCAAGATGGTGATTGTATTTGATCTTTAAAAATAAATATAAGATGGGAAAATGTTAGATTTTGGGTTTTAAGAATATCAATATATTTTGATATCTCTTGGATCATGATTGCATTCACTTTCCAAAATCTATGATTTTGATCCTATAGTCTTAGGTATCACGAACATAGTCACATGGAACGCGCTGGATCGAGGAACAAAAATGGGAATGAGGATCGGTAATTTTTTGTTTTCGGTACGAGGGGGTAGTTTCATTCGGAACGCGAATCGAGAACACTAAACGTTGTACCGGTTACTTCGTTACGAAGTACCATATATAAATAAATAAATAGACTATAATTTAGTAATCAACATAAAAATAAAAATGATATTAAATAACACATAACTATTTCAAAATCCATAAATCATAACTTCAAAAAAACATTGTTCTTTAACATAAAAATAAAAAAACAGGAACATAAAATGAAATTAATTAACCCTTTGCTTTTCTCGTTTGTCTAAATTCTCCTATTGCATTTCCTCAAATCTTGTACTCGCCCTTCTAAATATGCATTTTCCGGTTTATATCCCATTTTTTGTGTGGTACCGTTTTGTAACTTTCAGAAAAACGTGACTGTAGACGAATGTTTGAATGGATAAACACAAGTTTTTCAGCTCTTTTGGTATTTAAGCGGTTTCTCTTCATACTGTGTATGTAAGAGTAGGCGCTCCAGTTTCTTTTTGCCGACGAGCTATTAATCGGCTGTTACAAAACTTTCTTTGCAACATCAACCAAATCTGGAGTTTTTAAACCGTAACTTAATCACCAATCGATCACGTCCATGGTTACTGCATCCATTTGAGCTTCCACCATTGAGTAGAGCCCCTTCTTCTTTTGGAATTTCGCAAACTGCTCACGCAACATGTGCTCTTCTTCTGAGCTTTCATCTATTCTTTTAAAAGCTTCCATACGACCGAGTACCACTTCTTTGTCGAGATTAGGAGCTTTTCTGAGTATTCCACGTGGTGCTAACATGTTAAGAAAATGTGTATCATAAAATCGAGGAGATAAAGCAAACCCCGCAGTGCAACGGAATCGTCATCTTCTCCCATCTAGATAGCATTATTTTCTCCATTTGCGGGTAATAAGAAACATATGTATTATCTAACATAACATCCTTAATTTCTCCCAACATATTATCCATTTTTTCGTATATTCCTCCAATTTTTGATCCATCACCATCACAAAACTTTATCAGTAAGAAAATTGGTTTTGTAATTTCTAAAATACTTTCAACATCTTCCCAGAGCTCTTCACTTCTTATGGTGTCAACAACTGTGGCTTTGGTAACTCTAGTATTTTCATCTACGTTTTTTACCCAATCTCTCCAAGAGTTTAAGGAAATGGTTGTAGCAAGAGCCTCTCTACATTCCATTAACCTTTTCAATAAAATATAATGGGACGCAAATCTTATCTTGGCCACTTATAACAATTCTAACTGTGAATTGTCTCTAAAAATGGTCAAAGCTTTATTGTGGTTTAGGAAATAGTTAACAATCACTTTTCCTCTCCTATATGTGTTGAACAACCAATAAAACTCTTTGGCAAGACCTTTAAAAATCAAGTTTAATGTATGAACACAACAAGGAGAACAAAAGATGTGCTTGTGTACCTTTTCAATTTCCCTTCCAGCAGCTTTGAAATTCGCTGCATTATCTGTAACAACTTGAAGGACATTTTTTGGTCCTACTTTTTCAATAGCACCAAGCAAGTATTCTGCTATCGCCACACCTGTTTTTTCCAGACCAGAGAAATCCTCTGCATACATGAACATTGCTTTACGTCTGTTCACCGCAAGAACATTAATAAGAGGTTCATGTTTCATATTTGTCCACCTATCGGATACAGTGGAAACACCTTGGGAATACCATGTGTCCTTTATTGGTGTTAAGTCTTTTTCAACATCTCTAAGGCATTCATTAAGCAAAACAGTCCTTGCCTTTTCACTTAATGGTTGTTTGTAACCATGGGGTGATTTGCTGATTACTCTAACCATCTCGAGAAATTGTGGATTTCTCAAAACATTGAAAGGAATGCCATTAGCACATAATCCTCTCATAATCTTCAGGTCCACCATGTTTCTTTCCATTTTTCCAAATGATTCTTCAATAGGTTTCTTAGACAAAGAAGAAGATGCAGTCTTGTTACTGAATATATAACTTTTCAAAGCGCGAGAAACACATACCTTTTCAACAGCTTTCACTTTATTCATCAACCTTTGATACTTCCCCCGGTCTTTTAATATTGCACCACACCTTTTAATTTATGCTTTTATCCCATCAGTAGCACCAAAAAAGTGAACATAAATTATGGTGTAAGAACTTGTAAACTTTTGCTTGCAATGCTTACATTCCCAAACCTTTGAACCCTTGCGTTTTTGCTATCTGCCGATTTAATTATGGTGAATTATTGCATAAGTGGGTTGTCATCCTTCATTTCTTTGCTCTGAACTTCATTATTATCCCATTCAACCGTGTCTTCTTCGAAGCTATCTTCATTCTCAGACAACACAATGTGGTATGTTGTAGCCTCTGCATTGTTTTGAGTAGAAGTAGACCCCCTTTTACCAAAATCCATTATTACAATAATAGAGTATTATGTTATTGTGAAGAGAGAATGAAGAAAATTGTGTATTGGTGTTACTATGAAAGAGAAGAGTGAATTGTGAAGTTCACCGTGGTGTAATGCTGTATATATAAGTATAAGAATTCACACAATTATGAAATCAATTAAATTAAAGGAAATCAATGTGAAATCATATAATTGATCCACCGATACCAATTAAATTACTTATAGAATGTGAGAATAGCTACTTAAAAAAAAACGTAATCAATTGAAAATCCATCGTATCCCAATCATATCTCATCAGAGAGAAAAAAAACGGGATGTCAATTATACCAGTCGGCGACCCACTTGATTTCCCACTCATACCAGCACACGTCCCAAATCACCAATTCGTGTTCCCAATTTCACAAATTCGTGTTCCATTGATGATTAATTCTCGATCCTATTGAAGCAGATACGAAATCGGGATCGAACAATATGACGATCCAGGTCGCAATTCAATTGCGTTCGGTACGAAGGTGTACCACAAACCGGAACGCACAACCCAGAACGAAAATTGAAGGCAATTTGGCATTCCTGGTGACTATGATCACGAAATCAGATTTAGGATAATCAAAAGAATTTCAACTTAGAAGTCATGCCACTTCTAAATCAGAAACACAAAAAATACCTTGTTGTTTTTGTGTTCTTGAGAGATAGAACAAATCAATGTGTGATTTTCGTGTATATAAGTTCAAACCCTTTTTCTGAAACCAGAAAATCTTCTTATATTAGAGGGAAAGTAGTTAAACGGAAGTTTCATCCTTTTTGGCACCAAAAACGTTGGTTATTAAGACTCAACCTTTTTCTAGAACCACCGTCAGGGGTTCTGCCCCTTGGACCCTGCCACAGGCGCAACCCTTAGAACCCTTCATCTAGGGGCGCTGCCATCGGACCACTGTATTATCGAGTTTACATTTATCACTCCGAGTATGCACCTCGCACCTCATATCTCGGTTAGTAAATGGAGCTTACTCTATCTCATTATTAACAATAATTACATCAAAATATGTTGATAACTCTAAAATCACCAACATAAACATGTTTAATAATGTGAATATCCAATATTTATCGTTGATTATTTATATGGTATATTTAGTAGTTTTTATCTATATCAAATGTTTAAAAGATCTTTATCATTAAATATTTTTTCTATTTAAGCATTTTATTTTATAAATCTTCTCTTCTAATAAAAGACTCTTTACACATGCCACATGTCATTTTCTAAGCCTTTACTTTGCCACGTGTAATGTTTTGATAACTCTATTTTGATGTTTTCCCGCCTATGTGACTATCCTCTAAAATAGGCTATATATCAATATCAATCAATTTAATTTAATGACATTTTCAATAAATCCCACAAAATCAGGAATCAATTTATCTTCAATCGTCTTCAACCTAATAAATCAAGATTGAAATCAACAACCATCTCATTATTCTCTTTGTTTTCGTCTCCCATTATGCCTTCCGATTATGCTAATACACCCATTAATTTACTCTCTCCCTAGAAATCCGACCATGTCACCACCTTCTAGAGTTCTGAGTTCCAATCGGACCATCACAACCTTACGACCCCATCATTGCATCAAAGTATCTTCACCATCGCAGACATACATCGTCGCGGCCCTACCAGGACACCCCTACCGTCGCATATGTGAAGCATCATGTAGGTGTTTTCTATTTTACTTTTCCTGAATTTCAATTAAAATACTTTATACATGGATCATAAAATTTAGAATATGAAAGGAAGCGAACTCATCCATTTCCACAACTGAGATTTATTGGTTCCACTTTAGAAAAATCTGTATCGATGCATAAAATAGTCGTTGTGATGATTTCGGGTTTAATTTTGTGCAAACGGTTTAACCACAATCATTCATGCGTAATTCAATATCTATATATGTTATTTTAATGTATTATGTGTTATATAGGTATTTTATTCATCAACTAAATTAAATCAATTTGTTTCAGGTTAAAAAGTCAAATTGATGTTGTGAAAGAACTATTCACACACGTTGGTAAAGTTGTTTTGTCATGCTTCTTGGTGGTTGCAAAATAACAACTAGGTAATTATTTATAATTACTCCATTATTTGTGTTACTGCAGGTTTAAAAGTTGCAAGAAGGAGTGTTTGTTAAGCCTTTTTTACAGCGTCTCCCTCATTCTAACTAATTGGTATTTTAAGAGTTGAAACAATTCCATGGCCTTTGGAGGTTTTCAAGTGACCTTATGTTTATAATTAAAATATTTTCTTTAATTGAAAATTATATATTACTTTTGGAAACAATAATAGATCCTTTATCCTCCCTATAATAAACAAAATCATGTCAACAATCTTTCCTAAATCGTTAGTGTTAATATATATTTTCCTAAAATGCCCTTGAAGTTGATAGCTAAAGGTCTTATAGCTTAGCTTCTCCATTTCCCAATACCCAACACCCGTGCTTAAGCCACTCAACCATGAACTGTCTTTGATATTTATTTTTTTATGGATCCTATGTATATAAAAAATTGATAAGAAATGTTAATATAGATATAATATCTTTTTAAATTTATATTGCAATTCATGAGCCGTAAGTGAGTTGTAACTGGTGAAACATTGCAGGCAAGACAATGGCATAATTGTGACCCGAAAAGACATTTGCTATAATGAACCATCACTTGCCCCAAAGGTATGAATGATATCTAATTTATTGGTATTTTCATTCATTTTAATTTTCCCTCTACCAAGGTGTGTTTAGAGGTATGAATGATCTACCACACACACATACACACAAAGTATATGCTTCTGCTGTATATTTTTGTGTGGCTATGACAATGTGTGTGCGTGTGAAAAAATAGGAAGAATATTTATATTTCTTGCATTTAGCCCAATTATGAGCTAAATCCAAGAAATAGAAATGTACTTTCCATTACATCAGTTACTTGGTGTCTTTTTGATAACTAAGATCTTATATTACTTGTACCATGAAATCCAACTAAGATGATAGAAAATATGATGCTATAACACCTTACATTTGAAAGTAAGATGCTATAAGTCCTAACCTATAGTTCGAAAATATGGTGGGACCAGTAACATACTATATTGGTCTAACTGAAATAAATATCCATTACTTTTATTTACTTTCATTTCATAGCATTCTACTTTTCTTTCTTTATATCGCTACATATTATTTTATAATAAAGCATCGTACTTTGAAAGTACAATGTTATAATTGGGTAGCTTTTTTAGATTATAATATCCTAATAAAATAGCACTTGAAAGTACAATCCTATGATTTGGTAGATCATAAAGTATGGTGTTGTAATAGAATGAAGTATGGTTCTATGAGTTTTGTTTATTTCGTGTGGCATCGTGCTAACATTTTGGTGTTATTTTTACTTCCTACTGGTCAAAAAGCTTCTTAAATTGTTTTAATTGTCACATGGACCCTAGAAGCCTTTTTAGTATGGTGTTGCATTTGGACCCCACGTTGGCATGTGCATTGTTCTGATTGTCTTGATTTAATGAAGTTGTTCTTTCTCTGAAATTCTCATGTTTTGTCTATTGGACAACAAATATTTATTTTTTCTTCATATTACCAGGTTAGCCTGTGTTCATTGCTGCTACATATCCTTTGATTTGGCTTATGTTTAGTCCTTTTACTAGCTTTTAATCGATGGCAAACATGGCTTCATGGATTTTTTTGTAATTCATTTGTATTCTGTTATTTTTTGAATAAAATTTGCTGAGAGTGTGTCTCTTTCTAAAAAAAATATATTGGGTTCTTGTGTAATTATATTAATTTAGTCTTTTTATTAGTAGTTATACTCAGCTTTTATGTTACTATTTGTAGTTTATATTCCTTTTGTTATTATGTATGGTTCTTTTTTGTATTTTAATATTGTTTACTTTTATTCGTTGAAGTTCTTTTATAATTACAGTATTTATTACTTATTTATGAACTCTGATAAGATTTATATCATTGTAAAATACATATCAGTTAAGTGCTAAATAGTTTCTAAACTGTTAAAAAACTGAAAATAAAGATTATTGAAATATAGCAATTTCTTTAAAAAGAGGCTTTTGTCAAATGCAAATGCACGTGGTGTTGTATTTGAAGTCCACCAACTTGGCAAGTTCTTTTATTTTGATAGAATTTATGGATGGTTTAAATGTTCAATAATTAGTTTTTGCAACCAATTATTAAAACAATATACTATACAATCTACAAAGTTTATGAACATAAAAATAAAGTCTCTAAGATGGATTTACATGTATATGATTTAAATCATTTCATTAAAAAATATATTATTGTTTATAATAATATTATGATTGTGTATTTGTAGTTAATATGATATTTATTTATGATATTTTAAATCATTAAAAAAAATATTGATTGGTAATATATATTTTGTTTATAATAGTCAATCATCCGTGTAGTACACGGGTTATAATCTAGTTAATAATATCTACCTCTTCTAATAAATGAAACCAAAAGCGTCATATATCATCTTTCTAGACCCTATGTTTGACACGTGTCATTTTCATATTATTTTAGAAAAAAATTTGACCATAAATATTAAGAACACAATTAAATCTTCTCCGAATTGATATAATTTTACAAAATTTTCTCCTATGAATTAGGTATGCTTTTGAATTGATTAGGAAAATCCCTAAATTTTAGGATCGAAATTGATTTCCTCAATTTTGCTATTAATAGGGTTATCACTCCAATCATATTTTCACTTTTTCACCCGTGTTATCTTCATCCAACTCCAATTTCAAAGAAATGTTTTTTATTTTCACTTCCTTTGCATATCATTTGTTATTTTTATTTTAATATCTTTTTCTTTTATTAATTCACCAAACGGTTATCTAAATTAATTAATGTTTTTTTTTTATGAAAAATTGCTTTTGATCACTTTTGGGTTCATAAGTGAAAATTTTATTGTGAAGATTTTTTAAATGTTTTTTTACAAGAATAAAGCGTCGTTAGTTTCGTTTTTTATAATGTTTAAAGTTTTTTTAATCTATTTATCTTAAATTTGAAGCTTTGATAGGTCTTTTTTTGAACGGTAAACAATGCTAAATTTGAAATTATATGCTTAAAGATGCTACGTTAGAAGTCATTTTTAAAACTGCATTGTAATTTCAGTACTTCAAGGTAGGATGTTTGAATCAACAAAACCGAATAAGCCAACTATAACAAGTTTTTCTATGATTTAGTTACGTTGGAATTGCAAAAAATTATATGTCCAAGAGTAAAGTAGTGATACGAAAAGAAGGGTTTGAATGTATAAACCTCGCCTTCTTTCTCTTTAAACATTAAGAAATGAGAATTGAAACGTAATAGCTTTCTAGAATACAAATTTATTGTTTGGGTCTAGTGGGTGATGTTGAAAGACCAACCACATGGATTAATTACTTTTTACGGACAACTATATGAAAAAATATTTTTAATCTTTTTTATATAGTTGTTATGGTGGATGGCATCAAATGCATGTATGTATCAATTCATGTCTATGCTTTGCCTTTACCAAGTCAAAATTTGCATTGAGTTTTTGTTCTTTCACATTCGATTCATATTCCTATGTATCCAAGGGCATTTTGGGAATTTTCTTAGTTGTTTACAGGAGGAAGAGATTTGGATGAAAAAACTTGCAAAAAATTATATGTCCAAGGGTAAGTAGTAAGAATCTATGATGGTTAAGGGTAAAATTTTTTAAAAAGGGTCTTAATGATACAAATTTATTGTTTAGGTCATCAATTGTCATTGTCATTCCACTTTTTCATCATATATGGCATCATGAGGTTTCTGAAATGCATAATGTTGTGATTACTATGTAAGATTTAACAAAGTGATATTTGGGATGAGGGGAACGGGTTTGAAAGAGTTTGAAATCAAACTAACACAGAAAGAGATTGCAATTAAGAGAGAGAAAGAGATGAATGTTAAACTTAATTGATGAAAGTGGACAAAAACAGAACGAAGAGAAATTATAGAGAACATCAAAATCAATTAGAGACAATATATGACATACCGATATTTCAAACAATAATAGGGCACAGTTTATCTGTGGCGGAAATTAAGCGCAAAGTTGGTTGGCGACAGAAATGCGAAATCCTTATTTCTTGGACGCCAATTTGTCGATCCTCAAACACAAAAAGTTGGAGACATCGCTCAAAAACAGGATAGGATTAGAAAGAAGTGCAATTGAATGAAAATCATTAGAAAATTGAAGCAACAAATAACATACCGAATTCCTAACACAACAGGGTGCAGGCGCTTTTTTACAGGCGTTCGATGGCGGCAGTAGAGTGCAAGAGGTTTTGGTGAGAGAAACCGAATTTCTATGTAATCTTGGATGAGAAGTCGTCGCTAAACCTAAACGAAGACAATTTGAGAAGGATGAAGAAGAAAAAGGTGGAGGATTTTACAAATTGATGTTGATGGTTTTTTGGATTAGGATATTACGATCTTCATGAGAACTCCTTGGTAGACTCGAAGACAATAAGAGGAATTTACAATGTCGTTGGTTTTTTTTTTGTATTACTAGATGATGTAAACTTGGCAAGGCATGTTCCAAAAGTAGAAGGACGAAACAGTAATAATGTACAAATTGATGTTGTCAAAGTCAGAAAGTATACAACTTTACTGTTTACAGCGGTGTTAGTTTTTAATATATTTTTTTAATAAAAAGTTTGCTACTCTTTTTGAGGTTACAATAAGATGCTTAAGGTCACAATACATTTTCATTAAGCCCCTTTTTATATATTTTCAAGAAATAACAATATAAAAGAATTGATTGTGTATTATTGCATCTTTTTGTAAACCGTTGGAAAAAGGCAATTTACTTCATTTTTTCTTATTACAACAGTGTATTGTAAAATATACCCAATTATAACATCATACTTGTGTCTCTACAAATGTCTTCTGATACTCAATGTCTTTGGGGCTGTTGTGGTGATTGCTTTCTAATTCCCAATCATTTTTCATTGTTAAAGTGTTGGTTGCTATGTATTTAAGAGTTGGTTACTAAAGTTTGTTGCATCTTTTTAGGTTCTCAAGTTATTCACTCATGGCTTACTTAAGACTCGAACTGAATCATAATTTTTCTTCTTATTATTTTCCTCATTAAGACATTATATAATTTAGAAAAAATGGCAACGTTTTTTTTATTGATTTATTTATTATAGCATCATAGGACATTGTATTTTGAAAAATTACCAAATTATAGCATGTCATCAAAATAGATTTGAACATTGTTGCTTTTTTATATTGCAAACCACTTATTATGTATTAGTTTTGCTATTTTAATTTGTCAATCCGTGTATCACACGGGTTTTAACCTAGTTATATGATATTAAAAGCGAAAATGTCCAAAAAGTCATTGGGGAAATGGATGCTCGAACTTGAGTTGACCGGAGAATCCCGACGCTGATTGAAGACATGGATGGGGAAACAAAATCCCAAAATATAATATCGTGGGCAAGGGTGAGGATACCCTTACAAAATATATATATATATATATATATATATATATATATATATATATATATATATATATATATATATATATATATATATATATATATATATATATATGGAAAAAGTGAATATGTGGCTGTCATGTATGTAATATTAGGTATAGATTCATCAAAATTGACTTTATTTTGATTAAATAAATACATTTTTTTCATTGTTAGCTTCTTCCTATTGCTTTTGAACTCATATTATTTGTGATTTCATAATTTATCCTCAACATCTATGTATTTCGAATGTGTTTTTATATTAGATCTATAGTAGGCTTCATAACTTTCATTGACACCAACCATATGTATACTTGCATGGTTCTTTTTGAAGTGTTATGGGAAAAAGTTTATTGGGTTTTAATGAACAATTTCAATCTTTCACTATAGTTTTCTATTTTTAATTTGAATATGAAGATTTATAGATAGTTGATAATGTATTCTTATACATAGTTTATGTTGCAAAATTAAAAATTTAAAACTCCATAAAAGTATGTACAAAGTCTATCATCTAGTCTAATAGAGAATATAAGAAAGATAATAGAGATATTTGATTGTATTTTGTTAAAACCATGTAGTTTTTAATGGATATATACCTAATATTAGATACATAACAGCCACATATTCTCTAAGCCTTATATATATATATATATATATATATATATATATATATATATATATATATATATATTGTATTATATTATAATTTCACATTATCCAAAATAGGATCCAAATATTTCAACTCATTATTCAGTGCTTCTAATAACCATTTTGATGTGGTTGTCCTAGAAGCAATAACCTTAGGGATGATGCCCCTTAACTCATTCTCGTTCTTTTGGGAGCAAAATGTCATTGTTAAGAACGAGTAGCGTCGTCAATATGGTCAAATGGAAGATCAAGCTTCACAACTAAACAACGTTCATATCATTGTACTGTATTGATTCCCTTTAACTATAACAGTTGAGTCATTGAGTGACTGGTGCAATAGATATGAAGTCATGGACTTTGAATATTTATTAACATGATTTTAGAAGGTCTTAAGTTGTCACACCCCCAAACCTGAACGGCGGAAACGTTCGGGGGCGGATGACTTCATGTGGTAGCGTAACAAGTGAATACATAGTAAAGAAAGCAATACAACCATCATATATATAAAATTGAAAGTTTAAATTTGTCAAATGTTACATGTTCAAAATCAATTACAAATATGATGTCAAAATATGAGATTAAACTGGCGCCGCAGCATCTATTCATCAAAAGCATAATGATACCTGTAGTTACTGAATCCCTGGGACATACAAGTAATTTTGAAAGAGTAGATCAGCATTTAAGCTGGTGAGTTTCATAAGTATTTAATGACAATGTTTGTATGAAACGAAATATCTTGTCCTTGTTTGTTTGTGTTTAGAAAATCCTGTATTTTCTACTAGTATAAAAGTAGTCTTCCTTCCAGACCAAAGTTCGTTTCCAAAATGTTTGTAAATGTAAAAGTAACCAATATGTTTGAAAACCTCGTAAATCAATGTATTTTTAAGACCATCTGTGAGCTTTATAACCATACTATTGACTCGGATTGCCTATACACAACGTTCTTCAGGCGTTGGAATGTTATGACGGTTGTCACCCCAAACGGTGGACTGTAGCTAATAGTCAGGGCGCGGGTTGTCAAGCCCGTATAGATCTATACACAAACACCATGCTCCCCCTCCAAGGGATTCTGGTATATAATACAGGACTTGAAATGTGTACTCGAACGTACGTGAAGTAAATGTCTCACAGAACCGTAGTATAAAACAGATTTACGTGTTGAAATGTTCGTTTGTTATGGTACATGAAAGTGATTTCTCAAAAATCGTGTTTCTAGTATGTAAAAGTTAGCAATATCCTCATAAAGCTATACCTGTTATAGTTTTCTAAAAACGTGCCTCGTTTGTTTTAGAATATCTAGAAAAGGAATCACTTGTTACGAAAGCATAGATTTTTGTAGAGTCTAAGATAGACACAATATACTTTAAGTCTAAGAAAATGTTTAGTTTATATATGCACTACAACCATTTATAGTTTTAAAGATAAAATGCTATTGTAATATATTTTTGTATACGGGAGTTCCCTATAAAGTTTTATAAATCACACATGATTTCACTTAATAAAAGTGTATAATAATCTTTATATATAACACCCGATAGTAGTCGTGTGTTTTACTTGTATTCCCCCCCCCCCCCTAGAAAGCATATAAAAGCGTTTAGAATATTAAAAGGGTTAATTAAGGGGTATGAACTCACTTGAAAGTTTGAAGATAGCGAGATGGAAAACCGGGCAGAGTTTCGTCTTGGGAAACGGATTATTCTCGAGATTCTCGGGAATCTCTGGAGTAAAATCGACCTTCGGGACTTGCACAAAAATGACCAGGGCTTCGGGGTAGTGCGGGCACGGAAAACGAGGTAAATCGCAAGAAAAGTGAGAGAGAATGAGAAAAATTTCCGGGAACCCTCGCATCCTATTTATAGGAGGCTGGAACCGCCTCCGTACGCGGGGCGTATGCTCGTACGCGGGGCGTACGCGTACGTCACACATGACCGAGTCCTCGACTGCCTCGGACTTCGGATGGGACAGGCTAGGCTTTGCATAGACCGGGACGTGGACGATCCGAGGCCTTGGCCTTGAGCACGCGGGGCGTATGAGGGTACGCGGCGCGTACTTCGGCCCTAGGTGCCGACTCCTTCGGATAATACCAAGAATTTATAATTAAATAAATATATAGTTTATTTAATAAACTTCAAAAATTCATATCTTCTTCATACGAACTCCGTTTTCGACGTTCTTTATATCCCCGCGAAGGTGAGACTACGTTCTACAACTTTCGTTTAGATTCCATCGGCAAATTCCAAAATTATTTTTATTATTTATTTATTAAAATGACGTGATTAAGTAATTTCTTTAAAAATTCATAACTTCTTTATCTGACGTCGGTTCTTGCCAGACTTTTTAACGCTGAATAACCATTGTCGAGACCTTTGATTCTCGTTTAGGTCATTCCGGCCAAAAGTCACTCGATCTCCGATTCGAGTTTTTAGTTGTCTGTTGCTAAGCCGAAATTGGAAAAATGTTAACTTCAATATACGAAGCCGGGTTTTGGGCATTCTTTTTACGTACGATCCCGGTTTAATGATATAAAGCGTAGTAGGTAGTTAAATAGAAACTTTTTGGACATTTTATTATCAACGTTTATTTTGATTAACTCAAAATGGTTAGAATACTTGACCTATTAGGCCATTACAAAGAGTTGAAATATCGGGTTGTCACATCATCCCCCCGTTAGTGGGAATTTCGTCCCAAAATTTAAAGTAGTAAGGACACTAGTGAACATGAAAGAGATGAGGGTACTTTTGTTTCATCTGATCTTCGCGTTCCCATGTGAATTCAGATCGCCGCTTGGCGTTCCAGCGAATCTTCACGATGTGTATGCGACTTTGTTTTGTTTGTTTGACCTCACGGTCCATGATTTCTACTGGTTCTTCCACAAAGTTGAGGCTCTCATTGATCTCGATTTCATCGAGTGGAATAACAAGAGTCTCATCGGACAGACACTTTTTAAAGTTTGAGATGTGGAAGGTTGGATGTATGTTACTAAGTTCACGCGGTAGGTTAAGCTTGTAAGCCACAGGGCCGATTCTGGCAAGAATCTCGAAAGGCCCTATGTATCTTGGATTTAGTTTCCCCCGCTTTCCAAAGCGTATTAAACCCTTCCACGGTGAGATCTTTAATAAAACGTGGTCTCCTACCTGGAATTCCAAAGGTTTCCTCCTTTGGTCAGCGTAGCTTTTCTGTCGGTCTCTAGAGGCTTTCAATCGTTCACGAATCTGAACGATCTTCTCTGTTGTTTCTCGTATGATTTCCGGACCGGTGAGAGTGCTTTTAGGAACTCCTCCTTTAGCTAACTGGGTATCGCCAACTTCAGTCCAGCACAGAGGGGATCTGCACTTTCGACCATAGAGGGCTTCGAACGGAGTAGCCTTTATGCTTGTATGATAACTATTGTTGTATGAAAATTCGACAAGGGGTAAATGGATATCCCATGCCTTTCCAAAGTCAATCACACAGGCTCTCAACATATCTTCTAAAGTCTGTATCGTTCTCTCACTCTGCCCGTCTGTTTGTGGGTGGTAGGCTGTACTCATATCTAGCTTAGTCCCTAGGGAACCTTGTAGTGACTGCCAGAATCTTGAAGTGAATCTACTATCTTGATCGGAGATAATGGATATCGGAACACCATGCAGTCGCACTACTTCCCTTAAGTAAGTTCTTGTAAGCTTTTCCATTTTGTCAGTCTCCTTGATGGGTAGGAAATGTGCGGATTTGGTCAATCTGTCGACGATGACCCATATGGTATCGAGTCCACCCGTCGTCTTGGGCAACTTGGTTATGAAGTCCATAGTAATCCGCTCCCATTTCCATTCTGGTATCTCCGGTTGTTGTAGTAATCCTGAAGGTTTCTGATACTCGACCTTAACCTTAGCTTAAGTAAGGCATTTACTTACGAAGGTAGCAATTTCTGTTTTCATGTTAGGCCACCAGTACAAGTTCTTAAGATCCAGATACATCTTATTGATGGGTTTTCGTCATAAGACATCCTATGTGCTCATACAAACCCTAATGCTTGGATCTAGGTTTCTCTATTGTACATGCTCTGAATCCAAGACTATAAACCCTAATTCTAGCATACAAGTAATCATATTACCATGTAATTAGGTTTAAGATCATACCTTGATTGTTATGTAGCAATAACAATCCCAATTCCTCCTTGAATTGACTTTGGAAGGCTTAGAGTCACAAGTGTCACTCCTCTAATGGTTCACAAACACCATAAGCAAGAGGATGAAGAGGAGAGAGGTTTGAGGCTGCCAAAAACGTGTGTAAACCCTTACAAGAAGCTTAGCCACGTTTTTGAGCCTTAATGGGTCTTTATATAGTTGGGCTATTAGGGTTATGTAACAAGGAAACCCTAATTTGGATGCTTAAGCCCTAAGCAACCCATAGACTCCTTTAATTAAGCCCATGGACGATTTCCTTATGGGTTTCCCATTAGAATTCGTCCATCCCTTAATACAAGGCAATCCATGGCCCAAATTGCAATTATCTTATAATTACAATTCCAGTCCCTTATGTTTAATTAATCTATTTTAGTCACAAAACTAATTACCAATTAATTATTGACTAATATTAATTAACCAATATGATTTCTCCTTTAATATATTATTCCCATAATATATTAATAAATCATATTTAATCCTTACTCTCCATAATTCATCCTATCAAGTTGCTTTGGTGAAGGCAACCCAAAAGGACCATGCACCATCGGGTCAAGTACATACCAAAATAGTTATGGACTTAGACACTAATCCAACAGTCTCCCACTTGGATAAGTTTAACAACTATTCTGCGTATGACTTCAGATCCCGATCTGCAATCGTAGCTTTCCAAAGCCGCTGTCAACTCTGATCATATCAGATACGCGTGTCCTTAGATAAGGGATCATATATTCCTCCATTCTAGATATCGTATGAGATATGATTTCAAATCATTCTCTTTGTACTATATCTCGATTTCTGATTTATGACGACAGACTAATTGAACAAATCAAATTAGCCCTAGCCCGACCGAGCATTTACGTATGTCATCACTAAACCATCGAGGGGCCCAAAGATATCGCTTTTATCCTACCTTGGATAAAAGGAACGGATAAACTTTGATACAATGCTTGCTTGCACTCACTAACCAAATCACACACAACAATATGTTTTATAACACCAAGTTACTAGTGCGTTTACATATTATCAATGTGCAACCGATTAGTAAGATACAACTCACACATCTCGGTTTCAAGAATATAAGATATTATCGTCTCACTAATCACTCGTGATACGATCCATGGAGTGATCCAAGTGAGCGTGGGTTTAATCCAATGCTCAAATCATATTCATAAGCACTCATGAACGTTGCAGCAAACATTTGCTTATGTCTAATACTTTTCTAGACAATCCACACACCAATTCATGACAGTCTTCATTCATATCTACTTCCAACATATGAACGACTGTGGCCCGTTTGAATAATTCGATTATTCTTAATAAACTCAATTATTCTGGAAGTCAAAACATGCAAGGTGAAACATAAGAATAATACTAATCCCATATGGCCTCAAACCTTTGAGTATAAACAAAACACGTTTTATTTATCACCATATCGATTACTCATTATTTGTCGTTTCGGGTAATCAGCTTCTTACTTGAATTATTACACTTGTCCCATTCTCCTAGCATGCACACAATGTTTACCTATGGTTCTTACTTTTGTGAAATAGACAAATCGAACACATTTCCAATCATTCTCATTTTACAACTCCAAATCCATTTTCTTAAGTGTAAGAATATCAAATACTTGTTACTTATAGAATATACTAGATTCTTACACTTTATGCAACGATCCTTTTGTAATGTCACTGCACCAAAGTCTCAAAGACTATTGCCAATGATATTACAAAGTCCTCTATCAGAGATTGTTACAAGACAATTCCTTAGATATGATGTCTCTCTCTCTCAAAGTACATTCCTTTGAACATCCTTTTGCATAAAGGTTTCGAATCTAGACATAGATTTTCAATATTTACTTCCCAATATGGACACGCTTCCATAATTTCCATATGACAACTCATTCTTAATAGAATCTTATCTATTCGTAATTATGTCGATATTGTCCATCCAATATGGAAACATTTCCATAATTCCAATACTATACTTCCAACTACTCACAAGCGACCAATCCTCGTCGAACTTTGGATTGTCCTTTGATAGTTGTTTAATTATTTTAGTCAAAACCAATTCTAGTCCCTTTTCCCTCTAAATGCACTAGACATTTGGAAAATTTTAGAATGGTCAAACATTAAATCATTTGCAATCGATCCTATACCCGAAGCGTATGGGACACGACGCATAATGTTTTATTTTCTATGTTCTCAAAATTCGAATTGTGAAGAGGAATGCCGTAATCATAATCGAAATTTTAAGAAAACACTACGTACCTTTGACTAAATTTATTAACATTCCACAACCTAATCCTTTAGATTTGAAATGAAGCATAATATTCTCTCCCTTAATTATAGCACAACAACCTTTCAACTCTTACAACTTTGCAAGGTATGACTCTTGTTTTCTATAATTAATATTGCCAACTATGCAATACGTGCCTTAATAATCATACAATCATAACATTTATGCTCCCACTATCATGATGATTATTATAAAACATAACACTTATGCTCCCACTAGCTTCGACATGTATTAATAAACATCTTAACTTTCAGAAAAAAACAATACTTATTGAATTTCTTAAGTTCATGTTTCTAATACTTAGTGCTTTGATAATCTTTTATCAAGGCTTCTTGAACTTATACACTTTTGCCTTAGATAGTTCATATGTGTGTCTTAACAATTAAGACTAATTGCCAAACCTCACAATTCAAATTATGGAAAGGGATGCCGTAACCATGATCGAATTCGAGAATGCAATTTTACAATCACTATCTTTTAAAATCTTTCTTAGTGAAAGCATTTTCTCACAATCATTTTCATGAAGGAGGAAATCTTATGACGCTTAGATTTAAACAATGTATGTGTTCCTATCCATGTGAATTTGTTAAAAACCAAAGTTTACGACAAATTCAAACTCATATGGATCGAACTTTCTTAATCTTGATTTCTTGCCTTATGGTAGCACAGCTGCCCACCACGTCTTCCAAGTAGTTAAGCATCTCACCTTTTTCCTATCAATGTACCCTTCATTGATCAAGGTGCCTTGCCTTTTATGCGTTCAAAATGAGAACTCATAGAACTCACATGCATAATTAACTCGATTGGATTGGCACAGAAACAAAATAATGTCTTCACGATAGGTTGTAAACCTCAACTCGTGTGCTAGTGATGATCGATAAGGTTTATTAGATTTGTTCTTGAAACTTTTCAAGACTATTAAGACTCCCGCTGACTCCTTGACATATAAGATTCTCTTGTCAATAAACATTTGTTGACCACCAAATATTCAAGAATTAGTGTAGCTTTTATCAAAACAAAACACTTCATAATTTTGGTCTTAGTTGGTCTTTGTCTTATCCAAGACATCACAACTTTCCACAATTGATGAATGTTATAAACCTTCTTAATACTATTCACTCAATGTCACAATCTTGACTTTAAGACTTGTTTTGGAACGAAGTATGATTGACTTCTTGATTTGACCATTTCTTCAATCTTTGATTCCTTTTCTTGGACATACAATTGTACCAAGACTCACTTAGAGGATCAATTGAGATATGGTTCTTAATCATTAAGACCTATCATAAAGAATAAAAGCTACTCTCCCTTCTTCTTAGAATGGGGAAACTTTTATCTTTCTGCCTACTTGATTCTTCTTATTCGTTTTGCTATGGATCTAAACCCTTTAATCAACTCAAAATTACACTTAATCTTGTAAGTGTAATCATATTCACTAAGCCTTTAGTAAATCGTGACGAATATATTTGTTACTCTTATGGTGAACTTGATCAACACACAACTTTGTGTACTCGATCTCCTAGTCCTTCACTTGACACTTTGTCAATGAATTAGTCTAATTTCCAAATACGAAATTTCTCATTCATCGTGCATCCACGTTGCATGATTCCAAGTTTCTGTCCATTTGAAACTTGGGCGATGAGAAACTCTTCCTATTTGGTAAATTCTTGACATTTCCATAAATAACATAACTAAGAATCACATCCATTCGTTGTAGAAATATTCAAACATCAATTTTCATAACGATTTCATTGCAAGGAAATAAACAAATAAATAAGTGAGTCAAAATTTATTTTATTTATAAAAGCAGCGGAAAAACATTTGTCCTTACAATCCATTGAAACCTATGCAAAAAATGAAGAATTTCTAACAACTCAATCATAACTATCTAAGCTCAAAATCCAATCTTCAAGTCCATGCGATCAAGATCCATCTCTTGTGATTAGATTCATCTTGCTCTCTTATCAAGCTTCCTTTCTTTTCACCGATCCTTCAAAACATTCAAATGCAATCTTATCACATCATGTATTAAGAATCAATGAATAGGAACTTAATGGAGTTAGATAGTGGATTCTTACCTAAAGCGTAGTCATACTTTTGACTCTCCCATCTCTTAGATCTCTTAGGTAAATAGGGCAACTTCATCTCCAATGCCCCTTCTCTTGGTAATAAAAGCAAATTGACTCTTTTGGAACAACACATGGAACTACTTCAGACATCGCCTTTCTCTTATGATCAAACTTTTCGATCATTGCATGTCTTTCATTGCCATTGTCTATATCCATAGAGGTCTTGAAGGCAGATTCACCAATCAACTTTGCTTTTCTATTGCGCCAAACCATTGTTGATTCAGCAGCAATAACCATGTAGGTGAGATCTATAAGTGTCACGTCGTGGTTCATCATATAGTACTCTCTTATGAACTCACTATACGAGTTAGGAAGTGACTGAAGAACCCATCCTTCTTAATCTATCAATGTGTGACTTCATCCCTAAGACGTGTGCACACACCGACTTGCCCTCTTTATGTTTACTTGCCAAAAGGGCTGGAGTGATATTAAACCTTTCAATTTTACAATCTTGTGGGTTAGGGAGAATAATTGGAGTAGTAGGAGGAAGTGAAGCATGATTTCTTGTTCCTTGATCGAATCGTGGAATATCATCTTCATGTGGAATGCTTGTTCCACGGGATTTGAGAAGACCATAGTTGTCGAACTTTGACATCGGGAGAAAAACGAATTCAAGTTAGTTGATTGATTGAGTCCTTGGTAAATCACCCAAATGAAATTCCAAGGCTAGGACCCAACACAATATCCTACAACTCGGGAGAGGGATGCCGTAACCCAAATTGCAGAATATTTGAAGGTAAGTGAATGACGATTCACTAATTTCCACCATGAAAAACGAAAAATAATTTTAAGTTTTAAATCTATGAAAACTCCTAGATCCTTTGAGATTCATTGAACTTTCAATGGCATGTTTAAATCTCGATATGCCCCTCTTGTTTGTGACTGGGATGCCGAGGATCACAAAGCGGGTGTGAATAACCATGCAAACTACATGGTGCCCTCACATGTTACAATCACCTATTCGATGTGCCGGTAAACCACACACGCTCCACCGAACTATGACAAACATTGAGTCACCCTTTGCTACCTTTGCTTAGAACCATTTAGTGTGCCGGTAAACCACACACGCTCCACTAACGTCTTTGCAAGGGCACAAAGTGTAATTTCATGGAATTGCATCAATTCACTTTTCCTAAGTAACTAAGATTGGGAATTAGAAAAACATTTAGTTACTTTGTATTTCATTATACTTATAATGGAAGGTTTCGTCCTATCCTACCCGTTCGGCTAACGACCCTCCACTAGTCAAGAGTGTGGTGGGTAAGAGTTGATACCCATTCAATCGCCATTTTATAGGCAATTTCCTTAAACACCCCTTATAGACCAGCTTCGTGAATGAGGCCTACTAACGGTAAGACTGACTTTTACTCATACATATATATAATGTTATACTTTTAATGTTATATATAGTATAGGGTGTATTTTATACTTTTAAAATACTATATGGTTAACTTTAACAATTACACTTTTAATTCAATTAAATGGTTAACCTAAACCTTTATGGATTTATTAAATCTCTTTTAATTATACTCCTTAATTAATTAATAAAACCATAAGGGTGTGATTTGAACTTTTCAAAACATTACTAGGGTTTTAGAATTTAACATTTCTAATTAAACTTTTAATCAACTTTTAAATTCCAAAACTTGAGGGCAAATTTTGAAACCTTTTACAAAACATTAGGGTTTTAACTATTTAAATTTCAAAACTTCAAAACTTTTGGGTTCAAATTTAAACTATAAAACCTAAAGGGGAAAATATGAAACTTTTCATAACAACAAGGATCAAACAACAAATAATCTAAACTAACATTTAGTTACATAATTATCCATATTTGATTTGTTTAATGATTTCTTGCAAAACAATTTATCAATTTACTCAAAATAATTAATCAATTATCTTATAAGGAAACAATTATCTTATTAATTGATAATTATCTTTAATTAGATCAAGAATATAGTCATATATATCATAAAATCGGATTTATATTGATCTAACATGATAAGGTAACTATCCATATGCAAAAACAGCAAGAAATCCCGAGATAAGCATTATCTGACGAGTTGACTCGTCGAGTCAGGCATGGACTCGGCGAGTTCAGCCATGGGCTCGGCGAGTCCAGCCTCCACAATCCAAAAAATATAATTTTTCAGTTATACAATGCATCAATACAATTGAAACCAAGCTAGTCTCTGATACCACTGATGGGTTTTCGTCATAAGACGTCCTATGTGCTCATACAAACCCTAATGCTTGGATCTAGGTTTCTCTATTGTACATGCTCTGAATCCAAGACTATAAACCCTAATTCTAGCATACAAGTAATCATATTACCATGTAATTAGGTTTAAGATCATACCTTGATTGTTATGTAGCAATAACAATCCCAATTCCTCCTTGAATTGACTTTGGAAGGCTTAGAGTCACAAGTGTCACTCCTCTAATGGTTCACAAACACCATAAGCAAGAGGATGAAGAGGAGAGAGGTTTGAGGCTGCCAAAAATGTGTGTAAACCCTTACAAGAAGCTTAGCCACGTTTTTGAGCCTTAAGGGGTCTTTATATAGTTGGGCTATTAGGGTTATGTAACAAGGAAACCCTAATTTGGATGCTTAAGCCCTAAGCAACCCATAGACTCCTTTAATTAAGCCCATGGACGATTTCCTTATGGATTTCCCATTAGAATTCGTCCATCCCTTAATACAAGGCAATCCATGGCCCAAATTGCAATTATCTTATAATTACAATTCCAGTCCCTTATGTTTAATTAATCTCCTTTAGTCACAAAACTAATTACCAATTAATCATTGACTTATATTAATTAACCAATATGATTTCTCCTTTAATATATTATTCCCATAATATATTAATAAATCATATTTAATCCTTACTCTCCATAATTCATCCTATCAAGTTGCTTTGGTGAAGGCAACCCAAAAGGACCATGCACCATCGGGTCAAGTACATACCAAAATAGTTATGGACTTAGACACTAATCCAACACTTATCTGAACCCGGGTGAACGGAATACCTCGTGTTGTGTGTTTCAGTCATTACTATGTCTCTGAACCCACCATGTTTCGGCATCCAGATTCGGTTCATAAGATAATATGCTCCGCCACCCTTGACTTCTAGATTCTTTTCCATTCCCCGCAGGGATTCACCCGCCACATTTTCAGGTCGCAAAGCTTCCATTTGTGCCTCTTTAATTTGTGTGGATAAGTGGGAATGGATAGTCATAGTCAGAGATCTAACCCTCCGACCAGTGTATTCCTTTCGACTGAGGGCGTCAGCTACCACGTTGGCATTGCCAGGATGATAACGAATTTCACATTCGTAGTCATTTAGTAACTCAACCCATCATCGTTGTCACATGTTGTGTTCCTTCTGATCGAAAATGTATTAAAGGCTCTTGTGATCAGTGAATATAGTACTCTTTGTTACGTATAAGTAGTGTCTCCAGATCTTCAGAGCAAATACCACTGCTCCTAACTCAGGATTGTGTGTCGTATAGTTCACTTCGTGTGTCTTAAGCTGTCGGGAGGCATAAGCAATAACTTTCCCTCTTTGCATAAGAACACAACCAAGTCCTTGATTTGATGCATCGCAATACACTACGAAGTCTTCTATCCCTTCGGGGAGGGATAGTATCGGTGCGGTGCATAAGGCCTGTTTCAGTGTTTGGAACGCCTTCTCTTGTTTTGATTCCCAGAAAAAGGCCACGCCTTTCTGGGTTAATGTAGTAAGAGGTTTCGCAATGCTAGAGAAGTTCTTTATAAATCTGCGATAGTAGCCAGCGAGACCTAGAAATTGACGAATTTCTGTAGGTGTCCTTGGTGCCGACCAGTTCTCGATGGCCTTGATTTTGGAGGGGTCCACGTGTATCCCTTTCTCGCTAACCACATGGCCCAAAAATTCGACTCTTCGAATCCAAAATTCGCATTTAGAGAACTTCTCATAGAGTTTCTCCGATCGCAGTGTTTCTAGGACTTTTCGTAGGTGCTGACTATGCTCTTCCTTATTTCGGGAGTAGATAAGTATATCATTGATAAAGACGATGATGAACTGATCTAAGTAGGGACGGCATACCCTATTCATTAGGTCCATAAATACTGCTGGTGCGTTGGTTAATCCAAATGGCATTACTACAAATTCGTAGTGTCCATATCGAGTTCGGAAAGCTGTCTTAGGAATATCCCCTTCAAGTACCCGTAATTGGTGATATCCGGATCGTAGATCTATCTTCGGGAAGTAGTTTGCTCCTTGGAGTTGATCGAATAGGTCGTCAATACGGGGTAGAGGGTAACGGTTCTTGACAGTAAGTTTGTTCAGCTCTCTGTAGTCGATGCACATACGGAACGATCCGTCTTTCTTCTTTACGAACAAGACCGGTGCTCCCCAAGGTGAGAAACTTGGTATTATGAATCCTCTTTGCAGGAGTTCATTAAGTTGATTGGACAGTTCTTGCATCTTTGCTGGTGCTAGACGATAAGGCGATTTCGCTACTGGGGTAGCCCCTGGAACTAAGTCGATTCTGAATTTGACTTGGCGTTGTGGTGGTAATCCTGGTAGTTCTTCTGGAAAGATATCGGGAAAGTCGCGTACTTCTGGAATGTTCTTGATGTCCTTCAGTTCCTGGCTTGTATCGACGATGTGCGCTAGGAATGCTCGACAATGCTTCTGTAAACACTTTTGATCCTGGATGCACGAAATGATACGAAGGTTTGTACTTGATTTGTCGCCGTAAATCACTAATGTCTCGTTGTTAGGGAGATTAAGACGAACTGCTTTTTCAAAACACATGATGTCGGTGCAAAGAAAAATTAACCAATCCATGCCGACTATGACGTCGAAACTTTTAATAGGAACCGGCATGAGATTGATTGGGAAAGAATGACCATCTAAAGTTAACGTACAGTCCTTGTATATGTAGTTAGTGTTTTCGGTTTTTCCATTGGCCATCTCTACAGTGAATGATTTTTCTAGTTTGCTAGGTTTAGGTTTAAGTAAGTGAATAAACTTTTGACTTACGAAGCTTCTCTCCGCTCCACTATCGAATAATATGCATGCATATGAATTATCGAGGAGGAACGTACCAGCAACTACAGTTGGGCCAGCTATAGCTTCGTCATGGCCTATGGTCAAAACTCGTCCCACACCGCCGGTGCCTGCTGCCTTAGGGCAGTTCCTCCTGTAGTGGCCCACCTCGCCACAGCCGTAGCAAGTCTGGCCTATACCTGCACTGGGGACTTGAGTGATAGGCTTTGCGGGCTCCTTGCAGAAACGGGCTGTGTGTCCCTTTCTGTTGCAGTTGGCGCACTGCATTTCCCGACAAGGTCCATGGTGGTGGTAAGTGCATTTGGTGCACTTTGGACGGTTACCTTCATAAGGCTTTGTTGGGTAGATATTTGTAGGAGTTGTAGTAGGTACCGTGGCCGCATTCACCGAAACCAATTGTTTCTTTGCGGGTTCTTGGGAAGACCCACCCTTTCCTTTACTCCATACTCTCTTCCTGTTGTTGTTGTTGTTTTTGTTGTTGTTGTTGTTGTTGTTGTTGTTGTTGTTGTTGTTGTTGTTGTTGTTGTTGTTGTTGTTGTTGTTATTGTTGTTGTTGTTTCCTCTCTGTGGTTCTGGTGCAGAAACGGTTGAGTTCTGATGACCTCTATAGTCAATCAGAGATTGTGCCAGTTCCTTATCACTTTCAAAGGTGTCAGGTTTGGAAGCTGACACACTTGACCGTAATTGGGTCGTTGTGACATCCCCAAAATCACGGCCAGAAAAGACCAGTTTGTTTATGCTTTGTTTAAAAATCAGAGTAACATTTTAAATAAAAGTGTTGCGGAATTTGTCCCAAAACAATAATATGATAAAGATTTATCAAAAGCATTTCCATAGAAATGTATTTCATTAAAAGACTCGGGATGTCATGTTCGTACAGATCAAAAGCATAAACAGTACAATACAAGCCTTACTACATTATTTCATATCTACAGGCCTATATCTGTAATCCCTCGTCCAAACATCATATATATATGCTCAAGAGCGACTACCTGTAATACATAAAACTGAGTGGGTCAGGCTTGGGAGCCTGGTGAGCACATAGGGTTTTCAACCCACAATAAATAGTTTATTAATTTCATCAATCAACAATAACCCGATTACCCGTTCCCGTTATCCTCACTTTACGTCCCTAAACACCTATCATAAGGGACCTAGCCTAAGGATCATCATCGGGACGGACACTGCTACTAAGGGGATTCCTCAGCAATAAATGTCCTAATAGGCAACCATGTGGGGGATGGAGTACTTCTGGTGAGCACACAGTTCAAATAAACACACAGTTCAAATAAACACCTACAGGTTGCGAGCCTGCTAGTGTTCCACTGGACTGTCTAGAATAGTCCGTGGTCGTCATCTATACTCCGCTAGATGACTGGATCATCAATAACATCTATAACGACGCCTCTCATTATTTTATTTTGTCACACAACAACTATTACATCTACCCATGTTTTACCCAACACATTTTGTAGATATAAAATACATATACATTTTAAATCTTTGAAAACATGTATAAAACGTTCATCCAGCATAGATAGCAAGTATTCAGATAATATGCACAAATAGCACGTAATTTATATTAAATACTTCATATCTATGTGTAAGTTGAAAGTAAATATGCACTCACCTGAAAAGGTGGTGATTCCAAACTCAGACAGCGCTTCGCTTCTTAAAAAGAATTTTCTTCGACGAAACCTAGTATTATTACCACTAGAGTTTAGTTTATTATTCGTCGAGACTAATTAATAGTCTAGCTATTATTATTATTATTATATAAGCATCAAAAAAATACTTATATAACCCATAATAATAGCCCAAGTATTTATTATAAGTTCCTAATAACGTTACTATAATTAAATAAAAGCTATATTAAAAATAGCGTAGGCGTAGCTCACTTACAGCGGGTTTTATAGAAAACCGGGCTTTGCTTGGAGCAGCGTTCCCGAGCTGAAAAGCTCTTCTTCTCGGAGCCTTCGAGCACTCCGGGGCTTCCGCCTCGTGCTAGGGAGGTTCCCTAGGCTTTTCGGGGGATTTCGGGGCTAGAGAGAGGTTCTAGAGAGAGAGAGAGAGTAAAGAGAAGAAAGAATGGGAAAGGTGTGAAGAAAATGAGGGTGGGAGAGGTGGTATTTATAGGGTGAAATGTGGCTGAACTTGGTGCCACATGTCACCATTTGGTGGCAAGCCTTGGGGAGAAAGCAATGGCCAAGATTGTGCCACATCACCCATTTTCGCACAGCACACTTCCGACTTCTAAAATCCGTAACTTTCACATACGTCCTCCGTTTTTGACGTTCTTTATATCCACGCGTAGGTAATAATAAGATATACAACTTTCATTTTGACACCGTCAGCTAATTCTCGACCGATCTTAAATTTAACAGTACAAGGAGATTATACTGTTAAACGTCTGCGTAAAATTAATAACTTCTACATACGGACTCTGTTTTTGTCTGTATTTTTACCGTTGATTTCCTATTAATGAGATCTTCAACTCTCATTTACGTTGCATAAGCCAAAAACCGCTCGAACTAAAATTCGAGTTTCAGGCCGTGCACTGCTAAGCCGAATCTTAGAAAAATCATAACTTCTTCATACGAAGTCAGATTTGGGCGTTCTTTTTATCGATGTTCTTAGTTTAACATATTCTACGAATTTTGTTTAGATTGATAAGGCTAAAAAGTCTCCTATCGTAAATTCACTATTTACGTCTCCCGGTGCCGTGCCGGTTTTGCCGTAAAACTTCGGCGGGCCATAACTTCTTCGTTATAGCTCGGATTTCGGCATTCTTTATATGTACGGAAACCTTGAGACGTATTCTACAACTTTATGTAGAGATATCGGGATTATCTCACACTTTAATTTTGACGCTCATTTTTATTCTTTATTAATTATACATTTATAATTAAATAATAAAGACATAAACACACATAATTCACATAATACTCAAATATTTTATATTTATTACTTCAAAAAGAGTTACAATAGTTGAACTAGACTATTACATTGACAAAAATGCTTAGCCCTGAAAACCCGGGCGTTACAATTCTCTCCCCCTTAGGATGATTCCGTCCCGGAATCATGCATCAGCAAACAGATGTGGATAGCGACTCATCATGTCATCCTCTGTTTCCCAAGTGAGATTCGTCCCATTCGAATGTTTCCATCGGACTAGCACCAAGTTGACCATCTTGCGTCGTAACTTCTTAGTCTTACGGTCAATAATTGGCTCGGGCTCTTCGATCAGCCTTTTATTCTCATCCATCCTTAATTCCGAGATTGGAATTATGTCGGGAACATCTCCCATGAATTTCCTCAAATAACACACATGGAAGGTGTTATGAATACCATTGAGTTCTTTGGGCAATTCCAGCTTGTAAGCTTGGTTCCCAATCTTCTGAAGAACTTTGAATGGTCCAATAAACCTTGGACTCAACTTTCCTCGTTTCCCAAATCGTATAAGTCCCTTCCACGGTGAGACTTTAAGTAAAACGGAATCCCCAACTTCGAAGGTTATCGGTCGTCTTTTCTTGTCAGCATAGCTCTTCTGACGATCCTGAGCTGCTAACATTCTTTCCCGAATCACCTTCAATTTCTCAGCAGTCTCATGGACTATCTCGGGGCCCATAAACTGCTTCTCTCCGGCTTCAAGCCAACAAGACGGCGTACGACACTTCTGTCCATACAAGGCTTGATAAGGTGCCATCTTGATGCTCGAGTGAAAACTATTGTTGTAGGAAAATTCTACTAGAGGTAAGTGTTCGTCCCAATTCCCTTGGAATTCGAGGGTACATGCTCTCAGCATATCTTCCAACGTCTGAATCGTTCTTTCGCTCTGACCATCAATTTGCGGATGGTAAGCAGTACTCAAACACAACTTTGTACCCAACTCCTCTTGTAGACTCCTCCAAAACCTCGACGTGAAACGACTATCACGATCTGATACAATCGTAAGAGGGACACCGTGAAGTCTTACAATTTCCTTCACGTAAGCATTTGCGAGCTTATCCATAGACCACTTCTCGTTGGCTGCTATGAAGTGTGCACTCTTGGTGAAACGATCCACGACTACCCAAATCATGTCGTGTCCGTTCTTCGTTCTGGGCAGTTTAGTCACAAAATCCATGGTGATGTCTTCCCATTTACCCATGGGTACAGGTAAAGGTTCTAAACTCCCATACGTTTTCTGATGTTGTGCCTTAACCCTCGCGCATGTTACACACTCAGCCACATACTTCGCAACATCGAGCTTCATCGTCGGCCACCAGTAGTAGGGCTTTAGGTCCCTATACATTTTAGTGCTACCGGGATGAATCGAGTACATGGTCTTGTGTGCTTCTTCCATTAGAAGATCTCTTATTCCTCCCGTCTTAGGTACCCAAATTCGATCTTGGAATACCTTCAGTCCTCGACTGTTCGTACCGAACACTAACGTTTTTCCCAAACGTTCTTCCTTACGGTCATTCTTTTCTAAGGCTTCTTTTTGAGCTTTCCTGATACTTTCCACAATCGTCGAGACGACTTCAATTCTTAACGCTCTTGGCCTTTTTCTTTCAAGATTGACTTTCCGACTGAGAGCATCAGCAACAATATTTGCTTTACCTGGGTGGTAAAGTATCTCACAGTCGTAGTCCTTGAGAAGTTCTAGCCAGCGTCGTTGCCTCATGTTCAACTCCTTCTGATTAAAGAGATACTGGAGACTCTTATGATCAGTGAAGAGCTTGCACTTCGTGCCGTAGAGGTAATGCCTCCATATCTTTAAGGCAAATACTACCGCTGCCAACTCCAGATCATGAGTGGGGTAGTTCTTTTCGTGCTCTTTCAATTGTCGAGATGCGTATGCTATCACCTTTTCTCTTTGGGTCAGAACACAACCTAACCCGACTCCA
Organism: Lactuca saligna; assembly: GCF_052625555.1. NCBI lineage: Eukaryota > Viridiplantae > Streptophyta > Magnoliopsida > Asterales > Asteraceae > Lactuca > Lactuca saligna. The sequence continues at coordinate 128,230,157 of NC_136422.1, forward strand.
GATGCATCACTATAAACTGCGAAATCTTCGACTCCATCGGGTAGAGAAAGTATCGGTGCTTCACATAACTTCTTCTTTAGCTTCTCGAACGCCTCATCGTGTTTCTCACTCCATGTATACGTAGCTCCTTTATGGGTCAAAGCTGTTAATGGAGCAGCTATCGAAGAAAAGCCTTGGATAAATCGTCGGTAATATCCGGCTAATCCTAGAAAGCTTCGAATCTTCGTGGGATTCTTCGGACGTTCGCACTTCATTACAGCCTCGATCTTGGCGGGGTCAACCATTATTCCTTCCTGGTTAACAACATGACCCAAGAATTGGACTTCCCGTATCCAAAAGTCGCATTTGGAGAACTTTGCAAAAAGCTTCTCCTTATTTAACACCTCCAACACTTCTCGTAGATGCTTGCCATGCTCCTCCTGGCTTTTTGAGTAAATGAGAATGTCGTCGATGAACACTATCACAGATTTATCGAGGAATGGTTTACAAACCCTATTCATCAAATCCATGAATGCTGCGGGAGCATTGGTTAGTCCGAATGACATAACCAAGAACTCGTAGTGTCCATATCTTGTTCTGAATGCAGTCTTCTCAATATCCTGCTCTCTCACCTTCAGCTGATGATATCCTGACCTAAGATCGATCTTTGAGAAGTAGCTCGGACCTTGCAGTTGATCGAATAGATCATCAATCCTTGGCAATGGATACTTGTTCTTCACCGTTGCCTTATTCAGCTCTCGGTAGTCTATGCACATCCTCATGCTTCCGTCCTTCTTCTTCACGAGTAACACCGGAGCTCCCCAGGGTGATGAACTAGGTCGAATGAAACCGCTGTCCAACAGCTCCTGAAGTTGCGTCATGAGCTCCTTCATCTCCGTCGGTGCTAATCGGTAAGGTGCCTTTGCTATCGGTGTTGTTCCTGGTAATAAGTCTATACGAAACTCTACTTGCCTATCAGGTGGTAATCCGGGAAGATCTTCGGGAAAGACTTCCGGATAATCGCACACAACCGGTATATTCTGCACCTATTTCTTTTCCTTCTTAGCATCGATTACGAATGCTAAGTATGATGCACATCCTTTGGACAAACATTTCCTGGCTTTCATCAGGGAGATGATTCCAGAATTTACTCTGCGTTTGTCCCCGTACACCATAAATGATTCCTTTCTGGGTGGGTTTATCCTAACTATCTTCTTTCGACATAATATCTCGGCATCGTTGGCGCTAAGCCAATCCATACCCAAAACGATGTCGAAACCGTTTAACTCTATGGGTAATAGTTCCTCATGGAATTCGTTTCCGTTTAGGTCAATGACGATGTTCCTAATACGATTACTAACAGGTACGAATTTGCCACTGGCAACTTCTACAATCAGGGCATTATCTAGTTTTTCTACAGGTAATGCTAATTTCGCACTAAATTTATGCGACACAAAGGAGTAATTGGCTCCGGAATCAAATAGTATATTTGCAGGCAAACCATTTACAAGAAAGGTACCTGAAGCGACGTCTGCTGCCTCCTTCGCAGCCTCGAGCGTCATCTGAAAGGCTCTCGCCTTTGGCTTTGGTGGTATGTTGGGCCTTCCCGCATCTTTCTTCCTTGGGCAATCCTTAGCAATATGCCCTTCTTCACGACACTCGTAGCACACCTTCTTGTTGGTGGTGCACTCATTGGCATAGTGCCCTATTTTCCCACACTTGTAGCAGGTTACTTCATCGCCACATTTTCCCGAGTGCTTCTTCTTGCACTTCTCGCACCATTTAAATTCGTTTCCTCCCCCGAATTTTTTTGAACCGAACTTGCTCTTCTTTTTGTTGGGTTTAGCAGACCCTTCAAATTTCCTCTTCTCGCCAACCTCGATTTTGCTGGCAGCTCTTCCCTTAATCATGTCCTCCACAGACTTGGCAGCCCAGATAGCTGCCTCCAAAGTAGGTGCCTGACGTACTGGCACCGCGTATTCCCATGGAAGTCCCTTTGCGTACTTATCAATTTTCGTCAGCTCATCCGGAACAAGACGCAAGGCAAACTCCATCTTTTCTGTGAAGTTGTTCGTGTATTCATCGATTGACATGCTTCCCTTCTTCAGGGTTAGAAACTGGTTCTCTAATTCTAGCAGGTTTTGAGTCGAGCAGTATTTTCTTTTGAATTGCACCAGAAATTCTGCCCATGTCAGTTGCAGGGGCTTGTTGGGGCTTAAAGTCTTCCCCAAGGTATTCCACCAACGTACAGCGCCTCCTCGAAACTGACGTACTGCAAATGTGGTTTGTAGCTTTCCTCTGCAACCGCACGTCATGAAAGCTAACTCCATCTCCGAGATCCAATCCATGACCCCGATTGGATCCTCTTTTCCCGTGAAAGTTGATGGCTTGCAAGTCAGAAAATCCTTGTACTTGCATCCATTCCTCTCGACTTCGTCACCTTGGTTGTTTTGTTGAACTATTGGTGGGTTGGCTTGACCAACGGTTCCACTGTAGTCTCCTTCCTTAGTCTGCCCTTCGTTCAACTCGGGCTGTTCGATTTGAATAGTCGCTTCCTCTCGATTTTGCTGGAGCAAACGCCTGGTTTCCTCCATTTGACGATCCAACATTGCCTGGATCATCGCTTGCACTCCGGCCATCGTTATTGGTCCGGCAGCGGCTTCCACAACTGGTATTTGCTCGATCACGGGGGGTTGATGTCCGTTTCCATTTGCGTTTACGTTTCCGCTACGGGTCCTTACCATCTTGATCTATACACCAAATAAGGTGAATTCAGATCTTTATTTAGGAGAGACGTTTTAAATCGTCCTTATCACTCCGAAACGTTTACATGCTAGTTCTAATAGCGTAGTCGTACGTTTAGAATCCTAAACACATAAGGTTTCCAGATCCGGTTGGCAACAGACCATAGATCCGAACAAAATAACAACATATCATGCATAAAGCATTTAGCACATAAAAGCATTCTAGGCACAATTCCTAAAATAAACTAGTGCTCACACCTCACAATCATCGCTTAGCATTCTATGTTTAAGTCTAGAAATCCTACAAATTCCTAGTTCGCTTAAACTAATGCTCTGATACCAACTGTGACATCCCCAAAATCACGGCCAGAAAAGACCGGTTTGTTTATGCTTTGTTTAAAAATCAGAGTAACATTTTAAATAAAAGTGTTGCGGAATTTGTCCCAAAACAATAATATGATAAAGATTTATCAAAAGCATTTCCATAGAAATGTATTTCATTAAAAGACTCGGGATGTCATGTTCGTACAGATCAAAAGCATAAACAGTACAATACAAGCCTTACTACATTATTTCATATCTACAGGCCTATATCCGTAATCCCTCGTCCAAACATCATATATATGCTCAAGAGCCACTACCTGTAATACATAAAACTGAGTGGGTCAGGCTTGGGATCCTGGTGAGCACATAGGGTTTTCAACCCACAATAAATAGTTTATTAATTTCATCAATCAACAATAACCCGATTACCCGTTCCCGTTATCCTCACTTTACGTCCCTAAACACCTATCATAAGGGACCTAGCCTAAGGATCATCATCGGGACGGACACTGCTACTAAGGGGATTCCTCAGCAATAAATGTCCTAATAGGCAACCATGTGGGGGATGGAGTACTTCTGGTGAGCACACAGTTCAAATAAACACACAGTTCAAATAAACACCTACAGGTTGCGAGCCTGCTAGTGTTCCACTGGACTGTCTAGAATAGTCCGTGGTCGTCATCTATACTCCGCTAGATGACTGGATCATCAATAACATCTATAACGACGCCTCTCATTATTTTATTTTGTCACACAACAACTATTACATCTACCCATGTTTTACCCAACACATTTTGTAGATATAAAATACATATACATTTTAAATCTTTGAAAACATGTATAAAACGTTCATCCAGCATAGATAGCAAGTATTCAGATAATATGCACAAATAGCACGTAATTTATATTAAATACTTCATATCTATGTGTAAGTTGAAAGTAAATATGCACTCACCTGAAAAGGTGGTGATTCCAAACTCAGACAGCGCTTCGCTTCTTAAAAAGAATTTTCTTCGACGAAACCTAGTATTATTACCACTAGAGTTTAGTTTATTATTCGTCGAGACTAATTAATAGTCTAGCTATTATTATTATTATTATATAAGCATCAAAAAAATACTTATATAACCCATAATAATAGCCCAAGTATTTATTATAAGTTCCTAATAACGTTACTATAATTAAATAAAAGCTATATTAAAAATAGCGTAGGCGTAGCTCACTTACAGCGGGTTTTATAGAAAACCGGGCTTTGCTTGGAGCAGCGTTCCCGAGCTGAAAAACTCTTCTTCTCGGAGCCTTCGAGCACTCCGGGGCTTCCGCCTCGTGCTAGGGAGGTTCCCTAGGCTTTTCGGGGGATTTCGGGGCTAGAGAGAGGTTCTAGAGAGAGAGAGAGTAAAGAGAAGAAAGAATGGGAAAGGTGTGAAGAAAATGAGGGTGTGAGAGGTGGTATTTATAGGGTGAAATGTGGCTGAACTTGGTGCCACATGTCACCATTTGGTGGCAAGCCTTGGGGAGAAAGCAATGGCCAAGATTGTGCCACATCACCCATTTTCGCACAGCACACTTCCGACTTCTAAAATCCATAACTTTCACATACGACCTCCGTTTTTGACGTTCTTTATATCCACGCGTAGGTAATAATAAGATCTACAACTTTCATTTTGACACCGTCAGCTAATTCTCGACCGATCTTAAATTTAACAGTACAAGGAGATTATACTGTTAAACGTCTGCGTAAAATTAATAACTTCTACATACGGACTCTGTTTTTGTCTGTCTTTTTACCGTTGATTTCCTATTAATGAGATCTTCAACTCTCATTTACGTTGCATAAGCCAAAAACCGCTCGAACTAAAATTCGAGTTTCAGGCCGTGCACTGCTAAGCCGAATCTTAGAAAAATCATAACTTCTTCATACGAAGTCAGATTTGGGCGTTCTTTTTATCGATGTTCTTAGTTTAACATATTCTACGACTTTTGTTTAGATTGATAAGGCTAAAAAGTCTCCTATCGTAAATTCACTATTTACGTCTCCCGGTGCCGTGCCGGTTTTGCCGTAAAACTTCGGCGGGCCATAACTTCTTCGTTATAGCTCGGATTTCGGCATTCTTTATATGTACGGAAACCTTGAGACGTATTCTACAACTTTATGTAGAGATATCGGGATTATCTCACACTTTAATTTTGACGCTCATTTTTATTCTTTATTAATTATACATTTATAATTAAATAATAAACACATAAACACACATAATTCACATAATACTCAAATATTTTATATTTATTACTTCAAAAAGAGTTACAATAGTTGAACTAGACTATTACATTGACAAAAATGCTTAGCCCTGAAAACCCGGGCGTTACAGTCGTCAGTCCCCATATGTACCTCTCTATTTTCTTGCTATCAGGAGCAACCATATCTGGGCAAAGGATTGCCAGTTCGCAGAATCTGTTGGTATATGTTGCGATGTCGGTACCAACCATTCCGAGAGTCCAGAGTTCATGTTCGAGCCTTTGAATCTCTCCCCTTGGGCAGTATTCTCTCATCATCATGGCCTTGAGGTTCTCCCAGCTTATGGAGTTTGCCACAATTAGAGTAAGTACTTTAACGTGGCCGTTCCACCAAGTCAAAGCTTTATCAATGAGTGTGAAGGTTGCGAATTTGACCTTGCTGTGCTCGGGGCAAGAGCAGATTTCAAAGACTGATTCTGTCCTTTCAATCCACTATCTCAGAGCCTTCATGCCACCCGTTCCATAAAACATACAGGGTTTGGCATTTGTAAAGTCCTTATAAATGCATTCTCGGGGTTGCCCATGACTCTCGCCATGGTTGGATAGGTGTGTGCCAATTCTCGAGTCATTAGTACTCGAGTTATTTAGTTGTGACATGGCAGCTGCTACCGCTGCGGTGACTACTGCTTGGAACATGATAGCACCAAATTGAGGAGGTGAAGGTGGTGGTATCGATGTTTCATTGATAGGGTTACGTCTTGTATTCCTGCGTGGCGGCATCTTTAACTATACGTTTAAAAGATGATGATATGGATAAGAATAAGTGACAAATGAATGTGTCTCAGGAACCAAATTGCCATGGTTCAACAACAGATGATAGCATAGAAAAATGAAAGTTGTTTGTAAGACTGAAAGTATGAAACAAGTATTTGGTTTCTCGATGACTTTTCAAGGTTTGAACAAAATACTCAACGTAGTAATAATAGTGTCACTTATATTAATATAAAAGTTGATACAATGATCATGAAAATTTGACCCTTATAAGGTCTCCGATTACAAAGTTCGAGAAATTTAAAGACTTTTAGTCGAAGTCCTAAGTTATAACAAAATTTGAGGTTTTCGCAAGTACTACTTGCGATGCGTGTTGCGCTTGGAGCTCGATTCCGCATCTGATTGCTTCGACTCCATAAGACGCCTATCAAGGGCGGCTTGTTGTTCCCTCAATTCTGCGAAGGCTGCATTCGCTTGTGCTTGGAATGCTTCGGTGCGAACGTGGATGTCATTCTGCAACATCTCTAGGCGGTTGATATCGGCCGTGTGGATTTGTACTTCCACGTTAACCTCTCGGATTCGGTTTTCTTGAACCCCCGATTGGTAGGACTGATTGGCGAGTTTGCCCACCATGACCGGGAGTGCCCGATCGGCTGAACCTCCATCTCGGACATCGTAGAAATCTTGGCACATGCCGTAGGGAGAGCGTATACTTTGTTGTTGGCTCCAGTGGACGAGGTGACTTCCCCAGACGGGAGTCGGTCCTTGAAAGTTCCTCTTAATGGGTGGAGGGTTGACTATTTCCGGTTCTGAGTCTGTCCAGGAGTCGTCCCCGCCATCCAACTCTATGGGCTCTTCGTACTCCTCCGGATCCTCTTCAATCCATCCTCCGTTGCCTTGTTGTGGGTAGTAGGGGTCTCCATGCGGGTGAAATCCAGCCATTTGACTATACGAGAATAGGGTTATAAGAATTAAATAAAACTTGAGACATGTAGTACAAATTAATCTAGCGTATGCACCCAATACTTCTATAGTTTTTAAATTCTTGTGTTTTCGTGATGTTTTTGGTAAGTTTTGACTTGTTGCTCACTACGAGCGTTCCTCGATATACATTGGTCCGATTTCGGGCAAATATAGTTGATCACGCTATATTTGTCCCAAATCTGATTACATATATCGAGTCTTAATCGTAGTGTCCAACTTGTCTAAATACTTGTTGTATAGTTAATAAACATTAAAATAATGTGTTGTATGCATGTATTGGTACTTGAATGAACTAACATTTTTAAGTTATACGAAACGCGGCTTAGGCGTAAATAAAATCGTTTTGTCAGAGAGTATTAGTCCCTTAAGCATTTATAGTTTGTATATCTTATGTGGTTCGATATACTTAGTTCACTATAAACATTGCTCTGATACCAATCTGTCACACCCCCAAACCTGAACGGCGGAAACGTTCGGGGGCGGATGACTACATATGGTAGCGTAACAAGTGAATACATAGTAAAGAAAGCAATACAACCATCATATATATATAATTGAAAGTTTACATTTGTCAAACGTTACATGTTCAAAATCAATTACAAATATGATGTCAAAATATGAGATTAAACTGGCGCCGCAGCATCTCTTCATCAAAAGCATAGTGATACCTGTAGTTACTGAATCCCTGGGACATACAAGTAATTTTGAAAGAGTAGATCAACATTTAAGCTGGTGAGTTTCATAAGTATTTAATGACAATGTTTGTATTAAACGAAATATCTTGTCCTTGTTTGTTTGTGTTTAGAAAATCCTGTATTTTCTACTAGTATAAAAGTAGTCTTCCTTCCAGACCAAAGTTCGTTTCCAAAATGTTTGTAAATGTAAAAGTAACCAATATGTTTGAAAACCTCGTAAATCAATGTATTTTTAATACCATCTGTGAGCTTTATAACCATACTATTGACTCGGATTGCCTATACACAACGTTCTTCATGCGTTGGAATGTTATGACGTTTGTCACCCCAAACGGTGGATTGTAGCTAACAGTTAGGGCGCGGGTTGTCAAGCCCATATAGATCTATACACAAACACCATGCTCCCCCTCCAAGGGATTCTGGTATATAATACAGGACTTGAAATGTGTACTCGAACGTACGTGAAGTAAATGTCTCACAGAACCGTAGTATAAAATAGATTTACGTGTTGAAATGTTCGTTTGTTATGGTATATGAAAGTGATTTCTCAAAAATCGTGTTTCTAGTATGTAAAAGTTGGCAATATCCTCATAAAGCTATACCTGTTATAGTTTTCTAAAAACGTGCATCGTTTGTTTTAGAATATCTAGAAAAGGAATCACTTGTTATGAAAGCATAGATTTTTGTAGAGTCTAAGATAGACACAATATACTTTAAGTCTAAGAAAATGTTTAGTTTATACATGCACTACAACCATTTATAGTTTTAAAGATAAAATGCTATTGTAACATATTTTTGTATACGGGAGTTCCCTATAAAGTTTTATAAATCACACATGATTTCACTTAATAAAAGTGTATAATAATCTTTATATATAACACCCGATAGTAGTCGTGTGTTTTACTTGTATTTCCCCCCATAGAAAGCATATAAAAGCGTTTAGAATATTAAAAGGGTTAATTAAGGGGTATGAACTCACTTGAAAGTTTGAAGATAGCGAGATGGAAAACCGGGCAGAGTTTCGTCTTGGGAAACGGATTATTCTCGGGATTCTTGGGAATCTCGGAAGTAAAATCGACCTTCGGGACTTGCACAAAAATGACCAGGGCTTCGGGGTAGTGCGGGCACGGAAAATGAGGTAAATCGCAAGAAAAGTGAGAGAGAATGAGCAAAATTTCCGGGAACCCTCACATCCTATTTGTAGGAGGCTGGAACCGCCTCCGTACGCGTACGTCACGCATGACTGAGTCCTCGACTGCCTCGCACTTCGGATGGGACAGGCTAGGCTTCGCAGAGACCGGGACGTGGACGATCCGAGGCCTTGGCCTTGAGTACGCGGGGCGTACGAGGGTACGCGGCGCGTACTTCGACCCTAGGTGTTGACTCCTTCGGATAATACCAAGAATTTATAATTAAATAAATATATAATTTATTTAATAAACTTCAAAAATTCATATCTTCTTCATACGAACTCCGTTTTCGACGTTCTTTATATCCCCGCGAAGGTGAGACTACGCTCTACAACTTTCGTTTAGATTCCGTCGGCAAATTCTGAAGTTATTTTTATTATTTATTTATTAAAATGACGTGATTAAGGAATTTCTTTAAAAATTCATAACTTCTTTATCTGACGTCGGTTCTTGCCAGACTTTTTACCGCTAAATAACCATTGTCGAGACCTTTGATTCTCGTTTAGGTCATTCCGGCCAAAAGTCGCTCGATCTCCGATTCGAGTTTTTAGTTGTCTGTTGCTAAGCCGAAATTGGAAAAATCTTAACTTCAATATACGAAGCCGGGTTTTGGGCATTCTTTTTACATACGATCCCGGTTTAATGATATAAAACATAGTAGGTAGTTAAATAGAAACTTTTTGGATATTTTATTATCAACGTTTATTTTGATTAACTCAAAATGGTTAGAATACTTGACCTATTAGGCCATTATAAAGAGTTGAAATATCGGGTTGTCACATAAGTGGTGGTAAAATAATGACAATAGAATAAGATGAGAAATATTATGTAAATGGCAGATGAGAAATATTATGTAAATGCCAGATGAGATTATATCAATTGAATGACTATGATTATCTCAGCACGTCGTGAACAATGAATCAATGATGTATATACATTTATTTTTGTTATATAGGAAAGAAAGTCATTTAAAAATTACACTAAATATTACATTATTTAACAACTAACTATATTTTCGTCCCATGTCCGAAATTATAACAAATACGTTGTTTTTTGGTATTCAATAAAACTTTATCTAAGTTGATTAACATTTTCAAGATAACGCCATTATGCCATAAGTTCATGAACCTCCTTATCAACACAATTAATTCATTTTCCACAAGTTTGATTTCTTTCTTGGTAATTAGTATTAACACTACAAGAAATAAGAGTATTACTAGCGTCAGACGTTGCCGCTAAAGGTCCAACATGTCGTCGTTGTTGGTTTGTCGCTGATGCTCCATTCGTGATTGCTAAAGTTGTATCGCCACTAATGCTCTCCGTCGTCACTAAAAGCATCGCTGTTATTAGTATGTATTTCTATTCATACAAATACACATATACATACATAATACACATACAAAATTTATATATATATATATATATATATATATATATATATATATATATATATATATATATATATATATATTTTGTATGTGTATTATGTATGTATATGTGTATTTGTATGAATAGAAATACATACTAATAGCAGCGATGCTTTTAGTGACCACGGAGAGCATTAGCGGCGAAATACACATACAAAATTTATATATATATACACACACACACACACACACACACACACACACACACACACACGAAAATACATACACATACATAATACGCATAAAAATACATATATACATATGATTGCACATACAAAAACACATATACATACATAAAATACATTCAAAATCCACATATACATACAAATGCACATAGAAATACACATCCATATCTACAAACACAAAATACACTTATAAATACACATCAATGCTAGAAATTTAGTAAGGAGAAGTGAAAAGAAAAAGAAAAAAGAGAAAAATGGAGGAGAGATGGATAAAAATGTTAAGTTTTTTGTGAAATTCCGATGAGATCGACGACAATGGTGAGCAGTTAGAAGAAGGTGAACATAGAAAAATGGAGTAGAGAGGGGTTTTATTGTCGACGGCCTTTAGCTCCAACGCGTACTGATTGGCGGCGACACATGGGAGGGAAAACAACATAGGGTTTCTACGTCATTGGATCATCTTTTAAATCGACGAATGGGATTGAAATTACACGGATCGCCAAAATAAACCTTTAGCGGCAACGCATACTCTTTAGCGGCGACACACCGGAGGGAAAACAACGAGAGATTTCTTATGTCATCCTAGTCGTAGGATCATCTCTTAAATCAACGGATGAGACTGAAATGACGTGGATCGCCAAAATAAACCTTTAGCGGCGACATAGACTTTTAGCGGGGACAAAAACGCGTTTGTTTTATATCGCCGCTAAAGGCGTCGCTGCTATTGCTGATTATTCTTGTGTATATAATAACCTATTTAATCATTTTCATCTCTCTTAACAGAGCTTCTACATATGCATTAATTACCTTACTCTTTTTGAGTCCATTTTATGGTCTTCTTCAACGTCCTTCATATTTGCGAAAATATAATCGGGCTTCCAAGGTGAACATGGTTCATCCGGATGATCTGAACACTATCGGAACAATATCATGTGTTAAGATCGGAACAATATCACTCTTTGTGTTCACAATAAAAATAAGTTTATACCAATGAACCTTGCAAATCCTTTCCCTTTTGAGGCCCTCGAAGGAGATAATTTATGAACAACACTTGAACTTAAAACTTCTTTTACAGATAGATATAGGAAATTGATAGTCAAATTGTTAGACATACGTACCATCTTATAGATATAAAATTCATGGGAATATATTAACTTAGCAAACATCATTCGTGGGTGTACAATTATGGTTTTTGGTAAAATAATGATGTTCGAGTAATTCGCTAGACCATATACATATTTGTTATTCACGTTGTGTACATTGTACAATGATTAGAAGTAGGTAAAACAAGAGAAGGGCAATGAAAAAGAAAAAAAAAATGGTATTTGAAATATAAATGGGTTCTAAATATGATATTTAGCGAATCCATCAGAACCAAAATAATAGTCTAGTTTAATACACTCCAAATCAATTAACGATTTTGGAGGTGTGTGTCAAAAGAATTGTCAAATTGAAGGAGAAAGTTTTTGGCACTTGTCAATTTGTTACTCACAAAAATTGATTAAGACGATGCATCTGATTTTCAAGGAACAATGTTGGGAAAGGTGGGGACAAATTGGAATAACAGGTCAAGGATTCATTGCATCTACTTTTAATTGCATCTAAGTTTCGTTATTGTAATCCAATTAAGTCAAACTTTGGATTCTCCATTTCTTTTAAACAACAAAAAATATATATTTATAAATACAAATAAGGAGCTAACAAAAGAAAAACTATAAAATCATATAAATAAGAGTTAGATTTTTCAACCAATCAATCCGGTTCAAAGAATTCTTAGTATGCCTATTGAAAATCCAAACAAAAAAAGATTTATGAAAATTCCATAATGCCCAACAAGAAATAATCACTAGTATTAAGGGTTTTCTTTGTAACACATAAACAACGCAACAAATCAACCGTCAACTCAATATCACTTAACAAGACAATATTCGTACTTATATATTTTCTATTTGACATAGTTTATAACGTTTTATCAAATATATAATTTGATTAAGTATTTAATTATCATCGTACAACAAGTCAGATGGCAAACGGGCAACAAGCTGCGCCGCTACGCCTTTTTGTATAGCAAAACTTAATCTTTTAAAGACTACATTCATAGAACTCGGGGATATACCATTGCAATGCATGATCCGTTGTACTCTATTAAGAAGCTCTACTGCATCCGGTGCGAGGAAACCAAACGTATCAAACGCAAACGGTATGAACACATGTTGATTTTCCATGCACGATTTCTCATGTTTGTTGACTATGCCTGTAGCAGCTTTTAAAACAGCCAGTCCTGCCGTGAAACCCCCCGCCCTCAAGCCCACGAGAGGGGATACCCCTGTAAGGTCCACACATGCATGTTTCCTTCCGACCCATCCAAAAATCAAAATGTCAGCCGGTCTAAGGGTTGACCTTCCTTCTGTCAGGTCAGTCAAGAAATTCACGGGTGCCTCTTTCTTAGCAGAAACTCATGCACGCTTAAGTATATCGAACAAAACATCTCTGACCATATCGTGCCTGTATTTGAACCCCATGAGTTCTTTACAGTGAACTGCATGCTCTCCAAAGGAGTCCAAACATGCCTTGCGACACACCGGACATATCTCGCCAGTTAAAAATATTGGAATCATGAGTTGATATTTGAGAATAGTATAATACTCCACAGGAGACATATGTTGGCCAATCCCATCTATATGGATAAAAAGAAGAAAATCTTGGGCATGTGGTGCACGTAAGCACTGGAAAACTGCTTTTTGACGGGCCGTCATGTCGAGATGAACTTTCATATCTTGGACAATTTTACGAAAAAGGGCACTCGCCAGCGTACTCTGGGATTTAGGGGGGGCGGTGTCTTTAGTAGTAAAACTGCTAAGGTCAGAATCTGGAAGCTTGTTACGAAGAGAAGCCAAGACACCATCATAATCAGAATCCATACCATATATGCCGCTATCCTGTAAGATGTGGTCTTGTAATACCCAAGTTTGGACCCTTGAGGCAACAAAAGCATATAAAGTAGCCTCTACTGCCGAGTATAAACCCAAACCACCAAACCTGATGGGTAAGGAAGCAATGCCCCATTGTAGGTCACCAAAGAAAGGGTCACCACAAACCACAATGTCCTCAATGGCCCCGCAACCCATGGAAAAATTAAGTATTTTATTAGTCACATTTATACTGTTTTTTTGTTATAGAAAGGTGGAATGTTTGATTTGTTCCGTAAAGAAAATATGTGATCATGAATTAGATGTTTATCATAGTAATTAACTATAATAGATATGAAAGTATAAATCTTTAATAATATCTTTATTAAATAATTTTTTATATCAACAGATAACTTGCGCCTAAATCAAATTACTGAAGACCATTACATAAATGACCATATACTCGTAATGAGCCTACTTCTTAAATCGTTTTTTTTTGTTATTAAATTGCTTTTATACGGTGTCTACCAAAAAAACAGAGAAATTGTTCATATTTAGGGTCCTGCTAATAGGTGGGGCAGTTGAAGCCATCACTCATAGCCTTTAATTTTTTAGGGTCTCATTTTTATATACCTTATTATGTTAGTACAGAAAAAAAAATATATCGTGTATAACGATTGAGAGGAAAAAGAAAAGAAAATTAAGCCAAAACAAAATCAACATGCAAGACTAAATGACATGCGATTCTTCCTTAATAATAATCGCATTGGGTCTCTCGTTGATTTTTTAAGTGGTAACAAACAAATCAATTCTTATTTTTTTCATACAACCTTATGATTTTAATCTTTCTTGATACAACGATTATGATAATTTGATTTCATACATCATTAAATAAAAATCAATCTTGTATTCGTGTTATTGCATTTGCGTTAATTTGATTTCAGTTAGCCTCACTAATATTTTGGTTTCCGACGATTCGTGTTAATCTGATTTCTGATTTGTATAAATTGTAAGATTTCACTATTGTTCATCATTTCTTTGATGTTAGTTTTTTAATAAAAAGTTGATTTATGTGTTTTCTATCTGATTTTATGTAGATAATTTGAAACCTAAACATCATAAGTTTTGAAATCCTTATTGCACGAGTCTTGAAAATGATTCAGAAATCCTGATCTTTGTTGTTGGAAAAAGATTCGACATCAAAAGTTCACACGTAATTTGTTTTGTTTCCTTTATTATTATTATTTTTTCATTTGTATTATTTTATAAGTTTAAAATAATAACGTATGTGTAACACCATAAATTTTCAAATAATAACTCATTATCACATTTTTCAAAAACCACAAAAGGTATAAGTTGTCAAAACACAAGTCAACAATATTTGATAAAATCCCAGAATCCTCGAAATCAAAATCTCTAACTGGTGTATACAATCAAGCTGACGCCTTTCCGTGATCTTGAAAAGTACATGGAACACATATCACACAACACGGTAAGCACGAAGCTTAGTGAATTCTCCAAAATATCATATACACAAATAATAGGCCTCTCATAGCTATAGCTTAGCATGGACCCTCCATTCATGTGTCTTGGTGTGGACCCTCCGGTCTTACGACTCGGTATGGACCCTCCGATCATGTGTCTCAGTGAAGACCCTCCTGTCTCACAACTCGGTTTGGACCCTCCAGTCCTACTCAATAAAGCAAAAAATAATATAACATATATCACAAAGACAAAATTGCATAATATCACATAACTCAAATAAGACCCACTACTAGAAAAAAGGCCTTTTACGACGCTCATTGCGCGTCGTAAAACGCTCAGACGACGCGCAAATGCATGTCAAGGAAGGCCCTGTAAAGAGAGACGACGCGCATTTATGACGCGCATTTACGACGCGCATTTACGACGCGCGGTTATGACACGCAATGCGTATCAAGGAAGACCCTGTCATAATGGAAGACGACACGCATTTGCGTGTCGTAACCTTACGACGCGCGTGTTTATGACACGCAATGCGTATCAAGGAAGCCCCTGTCAAGAAAGGCCATGTCATAAATGAAGATGACACACATTTTTGCGTATCATAATTTTAAATGTTCTAAAAAAATATTTATATATTTATTAATTTTTAAATTACATTTGCATTTAATGTCTCATAATAGAAATAAAATATCATATACAAAAATTACAATCCATTGCATAAAATTTAATGTCATACAATTCTATTTTTTACAATATCTAAATTTGCATCTAATCTACTCTCTACATCAAATTCCAACTAAGTAAAGTTGCATCTTGCCTTTTATAATTCTTTAAGACTAATGCTCCAAACAGATGTTATATGGATAAGAAGTTGTACATTGGCCCATCTACTCTGTGTTTCATACTAACAATTGAAATGAAGAATGCAACACTTGCATTTGCAGCATCTTATCTCTTTCGGCTTGAGCTTTCTTTTTCTCTTCTAACTCTAAAGCTATTCGCTTTCATCAACCCTATAAACACAACACAAAATCACTTGTCATTTTCATTCTACTTTTAAAATTAATTCTTATCAGGACATTCTACTTTTAAACCTACCAATCTACAAATTTTTCAAAGAATATAATCTATAATTTTTATGGAAAGTGTCAAGGGGGTTTCATTAAACTTCCAAAATTGTATCTATTCTCACCAAATCTGACCAAAATGGCAGGTGCATTGTAAAATGACCATTACGCCCTTCAATTTGATCAAGTGAAATTAAAATGAATATCAAGGCTATCTTTGTCATTTTTGACAGATTTCTGACAATGGTGCTGGAAAATGGTAAAAATAACCCTTATGCCTGTAGTTTGATTTCAAATTGTAAAAATCATCAAGTAAAGTTAATCTAAAGTTCAGGGGTATGTTCGTCATTTTTGCCATTTTCGATGGATTTTAGACAAAATGCCATTGAAAAATGGTAAAATGACCATTACACACTTCACCTCGATTTCAAATTGGTAAAAACAACCAAGTAAAGTTAATCTAAATTTCAGGGGTATTTTCATCATTTTGACCATTTTGAACAGATTTCTAATCAAAATGTTGTGGAACTGATCAAAAGTTCAGGGGTATTTTTGTCATTTTCGCCGGATTTGGTGGAACTAACACGAAATGGAGAGTTGGATGACCCTTTTGACTGTTTTTATTAATAATTTGGTGTTGTATTTGGAACTTTGGCCAACATACACAGATGGTGGTCTGCAACAACCGGCTTCAATGGGAGTTAATTTTGACAATTCATATTGTTTAAGAGTCTGCAAAATTAACAAAAAAAAAAAAAATTATCATCACATTCTTGAAACAAATCCACAAAGTTAAACCAATCAAATACAAACCTTGAATCTTTTTGATAAGTTACTGCAATCATCAGTTTTCACAAGACAAGTTTGCAAGTGCTTCCAGTAATGTGTGTTATTCAACTAAAACCCAAAACCAAGAAACAAAAAAAAGAAAGTTAATTTACAAGATTTTATGTTACAATCTAGATTCACAATCATTTCTTCCTGTTAATTTACAAGATTTTATGTTACAATCCATGTATGTGTGTTATTCAACTATACAGTGACTGAAGGTTATTTCCATGTATCATATGAAAAAAAAAGCAAAGTAATAGATACCGTTTTAGGTTGTTGTCCTAGGCCTTCTTTGGAGAAAGCTTTTGTCTTTGTCTCCTTTTCACAAATCTTAAACCATTCCATTTCTCGCTCAATAAGCTTCGGGCCGTTCATCAGAGCCTACTTATAAGAGTCACTAACCTACGTCAACACGTATCAGAAATAAGAACCAGATGTCAACAAGGAAGTATATGAAACAAGATATAGGCATCTAATTCTTAGCATAGAAGCTAAAACGAGATTAAATTTGAAGTAGAATAACCATTGTCAACAACAGGGAAAGTAACAGGAAGACACCAGATTGGGTGCACTTGTAGAATATACGTTTTCTGTCCCAGGAGCACATGTAAATTATGTTTAGATTGTTACCTTTATTAGGGATGTTATAGTTTATTTTCAATAATCAACATTTTTACTACAAAATTTTAGTTGTTGCTTCAAATATGATTAGTTTGAGGCTAAAACGTCACAAAATGATTAATTTCAATCAGTTTTGTTAACTACCATAAAATTATTATTACAACGCTTCCAAACACTTTGTTAATGGTAGTTAAATTAACTTTGCATATGCCTTCAATCAACTAATTCGTAGAATAATATATAGGTTATTACTATTTTAAAATCTATTTAATAAGACTATTTATAAAAATTATGTTATATAAAATATTATAAATTATTTATAATATTTTCTTTTTGACATTTTATTCGTTTATTTTTTTTAACATTTTGTTTGAATAATCTTTTTTTTTAAAATATTTTTAAAGTTTTGTTTATTATAATCTTGTTGATATTGTACAGATGCTAGAGGAGTATTATTTTGAGCAGTGTAAGCAAGATTAGAATCTATAGTGTAGTTTGGGTATTGATGAACACAACCTGTTGAGGGTATGATTGATTTGGCTGTTGTTGCTGATAGCTACTACTAGAGTAGCCTGCATATCCTATGTTTCCATATCCATATGGGTCATTGTTCAGGTATGTAGAAGTTGCAGTTGCAGTTGGAGTTGCATAGTTATCATACTCTAAATTAGCTTCTCTAGAACTTGAAAAAGTGCCAGCAGATTGCACACTCAATCCATCTTGAAGGTTTCTTGATTGAGGTTCTGAACGGTGATCATGGCTGAAGTTTATGCAATACAAAAAATTTATAAGAAATTAAAGAATAAAGGTTTATTATATATATTAAATATGATATTCATATTATAAATTATACCTGTAATCAAAGAAATATTCTTCCAAGAACAAAAACTCCAACTGCAGTATAACTACATGACATACAAAGAGTAGTAATTGGATTGAAGATGCAATTAATATAAAAACAAGAAAAAAGAGAAAGGGGGTCTTAACATACACATTCCCAAAGCTGTTCTTTGCATAGGCTCCACCCTCATGGCCAGCATACATAAAAAGAGATCCAAAGTGTTTGAGTGAAACCTAATAACACCATGGAAGTCAACCAGAAGATACCGATGAGCATTATCAGCCATACAAGTATGATAAAGGAACATCGGAGATTACAGGGACATCAATGAAATACAAGAAATACAAAGAGGTAATGTTTATAGACCCCCAAACATCATAACAACAATGAAATGAACAAGGGAATTTATTTACCTCTCTATCAGACTTCTCATTTTCAAATTTGGGATGAATGTTGCTCTGATTTTGGTAGTGGAGTAAGTCGAGTTGTCTACATTAAAATTCTCCAACAAATCTTTGTTGAACAAACGGCTCAAAGCAGCAGTTTGAGTTGTAGTTTCCTGTCTGGTAGTTTCTTTTGCAGCATCACCAGAAACTGTCCCATAAGACTTTGGTTGGTAGACACATTTTTTACCATGTAAAGAGTTGGCATTTATTACTGGAGAACATCCAACTGAAACATGGGACGACTGTCCATTACTTTGACCATGAGGAGCTGCTATTGCTACATCATTCACGGTGATACCCCCAAACTGTGGCACAAGAACAGAGGATCGTGCACTGTTTTCAGCAATAACAAGCCTATTAACTCCAATTGTGATAACCTCAATAGAAGCTGCAGACTTAACTTCTGCAGCATCAAACGTTTCATCTATTTTGCTACTGCTTGGCTTCTGAATCCACCTCTGGTCTGGTCGACCCTCTTTTCTGGACAAAATCAAACTTAGCCAATTATTAGTAGCGATTAAGCCAAATTACATCACATTGTACAGACAATAGCCCAATCATCGAGTAAAAACAATATGAAACATACTTCTCATATATGATTAATCGATTAAAGCCCAATAAATTTTCTCATAAGCCCTTGCCCACCCTCGAATATAAAAAATAAAACCAATTAGTAACAAAAAGTTAAGTAAATAGAGGTGTTATTGATGAAATACCTGGTTACGCGGCATGAAATCCGAGATGTTAGAAGCGATGATAAAGCCAGGACGATGAACGAACTAGATAGAGAGAAAGCAAACGAAACTGAAACTCCTCAAAGAAGAACAGAGAGTGCGAGTAGAAGTTATTGCAGAGTGGGATACGAATACCGACATTCACGTAGAAATTGGAAGAGAGGGTTTTTTATCGGACTGTACAATCTTGATCTTTAAGTGTGAACGATGGGGGAACAGACCCTTTGTTTACCTGCAATTGCAAACACGGAGACACAAAGGTGTGAGATATTGAAGTAGACATATGATCGAGAAATCGATGAAATGTACCTTAGCAGAAACAATGGGAGAGGATCTCTATCCCAAAGTGAAGAAGGCGTGCGACCAAACCACCAGCATCGATTAATCCTAATTTTGAAAACAACAAACCATTAAATTAGAAAATTCCAACCCTAATACCCCCTAAAATTGATTTCTTAGATAGAACCTGCAATTATTTATAGTGAGAAGGAGATGAAAAGCAAGAACGATAGGATAGAATACGACGTGAGGAAGAAGAGGGTCATAGGGTCGTAAGAGTTAAGAATCATTGCCAATCGAACGATCGGTGGAGTAAAAGGGGATGAAATACTGGAAATTAGGTTTGGGGGAAACGCCAGAGGAAAACCTACCGTGAAGTCTTCTACCTCAGCCTAAGGTCACAGCTTGGCAGCCAAGCTTCACCACTCGTTGGTCGATTTGTAACGAGGAAGGCCTGACATCGCCGGAGGAGAAGTGACCAAAGGCGAAGCAAGGTGAATCGTCCAATGTTTCAGAGCTAAGAGAGATGCGAGAGTGTTTTCGTTCTTGAAAAAAGCCCTAGCTAAAATGGTCACAACAATTTTGTGGAATTTAATATTTGGTGATGTTTTAGGATTTTGTTGTGCAAGAAAATAGGAGTGGTTATGATATTAGGGTTTTTTGGGTATTGATCAGTGAGGAGAGGGAAGAACGATAGAAATAATGTAGAGGGTGAACGAGATGTTTGATGATACTGAAGATGAAGATAAGGGACCTGGGGCTTTTTCTTGCTAAGTAGAAGAGGCGGGGGGATTAATTTTTGGGATTCAATAGGCGGGGGAAATTTTCGTCGATTTCATTTCCCGCCTAAAACGCGTGTTTCACTTAAAAATTATAAAGCGACACATTTACACGACGCACATTTTATGAAAGGCGCCCTCCGCATTTCTTTTTTTTTTTTTCTTTTCTGACACTAATTTTAGGGCGCGCACAAATGCGTGCTCTCTATCCTTCAAATTTTGCAAAATTGACATTATCTTTTAGGGCACTTACAAATACGCGTCGTCTATCAGCGAGTGTCATTGTTTGCGCGTCATTAAAGGCCAGTTTTCTTGTAGTGACCCTCCGTTCACTCAGTATTACCACTCAGGTATGTATGGTGAGAAGACTCACCTCGCAAAGTAAATCAATGTATCCCTCACTCAAGTTGTTGGTCAAATCTCCGCCCCTCCATGGCCTCCAAAATCCAAAGTTGACCAAAACCCTAAAGTCAATGGAAGTCAACAATCAAAACTGATCTAACTCTAAAAGTCAATGGAAGTCCATACCCAAGTCAACAGTCCATGTTGACTCAACTAGCCGAGTACAACTCATGAACTCGTCAAGTCCCTCAAAACCCAGCAAATCGCGAAAACCCGGTTATACTCGCCTAGTTTCTAGCCAACTCGACGAGTCCATGCAGCGTCCAGAAGGCCAGGGAACCCTAACTACTCGTCGAGTTGCCTCATCATTTCGTCGAGTGCACTCTGAATCCAAAGACGGGTAAAACCCTTTCAACTCGTCGAGTTGTCTCACCAACTCACCGAGTCTGTAACGCATCCAAGCCATCGGGGTAAAAGCTAACCTACTCGTCGAGTCGACTTACCAACTCGTCGAGTCGACTTAGTTTATTTCCTAATTCAGATGATTTTGGACAGAAATAAGGTCTCATACTCTGGATCTAGCCTCTAAGGCTGAATCATCATGTAAAGCTGCAAGCTTTACGTTAATGCATGGCATATAGGGCTCAAAATGCCAAAAACAAGCTCCATAAAAGGTCTTTATGCTTGAAGACTTGCCCAAAGCTTGATAAAGCTCGAATCTTTGGGCTCATAGGGACTCATATAGCTTAGATCTGTAGTCTCAACTTCCATGACCAGTTCAACAACTCCAAGCCAAAAGATAAGTGGAATAAAGCCCTAAAAATCTCTAGAAAGAGATCTAACAAAAATAATGATCAAGGAGATAACTTTTTGCATCCAATTGACAGCTAACACCAGAAGAACATTGGATCCAAAGCTTCTTCTCGTTCCAAACCTTCTTGCTCTCCAGTCATCTTCTAAAAATGCACTTCAACACAAGATCTTTAGCCTTTCTCTCTCACACAACGACTACAACTCGTCTAGGGTTTCTCTCAATGTGTCTAAATGGTCAGGGAGGCGGAAAGGAGAGCTTAAGGGCCTTTAAATAGGGTGCAAGCCCTAAAATTAGGGTTTTCTCAATACAGAGTCAACTCATCGAGTCCAACCCTTTTACTCAACGAGTAGGCTTCATAACTCGCGTGACCAACTCAACCCCTACACGACGAGTCGGGACCAACCAACTCGTCGAGTAGGTCCTCTAAAGTGCATTATAACTCTTAAATTTCTCATCCAGGATTCGGGGTGTTACAATATTGCCAATCAAATATTTATCGAGTAGCGAGAAAAAAAACCTAAATAAATATTACGAAGACGATCCATGGAAAAATTAATAACAAAGACATCATTTATAAATTACAAAAAAACAAAAAAAAAACCAAAAAACAAAAAAAAAACCCAAAAAACCATCATCTTTTTCTATTTTTTTTTATTATGGTCTTATTATTATTATTATTATTTTTTGTCGGGTCTCAAATAGGTTTAGAACGGCCTTGCTCATATTAATGTCAAATTCATAAAATTTATCCATTATTTCTATTTATTTATTTATTTTGTTGCAAATTTTATCTAATCTTTTTTTATTTTTATTATTTTTTGTTAGGATCTTAAAAAATCATTTTTACAACAAAACATTTTTTTAATGCAAAGTGAACTGTGAATCTCATATTTTGGAAGTTTAGAATTTTGCACCGATCAGTCATGAGGATGTGAGAATTAACAAGTAAGACTATAGAGTCTGTGAGAGAAACGAAAAACTTAAAATGAAGTTTTGATATATGAGGCTAAATCGTTTTCACATTACGAATCGATTCAACCTAAACCTATTTTTTATGTCTGGTTTTAAATTTGCGTATGTCTAGTTTATCTAAAGAAAAAAAAAATTGAATATAAATAAACGGGTTATTTAGGTGTTGAAATTTTCAACATTAACTTTACTTGTTTATATTTTGTGTCGTATCAACCATTTAGTTAAATGAGATGAAAATTCTTACACAAAACCATATATTTTGTTTCGGGTTAGTCTTTGTCACCTCTAATAATATAAAAAATAATCATTTTATTAAAAAGCCCCCATTATCTTTGTCCTTTAATATGTAAAAATTATCAAGAAAATGTGATTAAAATTTATTTTTTGGATGGGAAAAATTATTGTAAATGCTATCTAAAACTATAAAAGCAAAATCAAATGAATCAAAATTTACAACTAATCAATCCAATTGATGTTTTAGACTTTCTATTAAACAACCAAATGTGCGATTAAAAAACGACTCAATCAAAAATCACTATCATTTCTAAAATTTTGCAATCCAAATAGACAAGAATCACATAAAGACCAAAGAGTTTGTATATTTGTGAAAACATTACAAATTACTAAATAACCACTTTATCAAGAGTATTGCAATAATCTATAAACGAGATAAATAATTAAAACAATGAATTGTGAACCACGTTGTTAGTAGATTCATGAATCAATCATCTTTTTATTGTACAGTAATTTGTTATTTACTTATAAAATATTCAATTTGAGTTAGTTTCAACGATCACAATCCATCTTCTATCAATTTGGCACTTAATTAACTAATCTTCAATTCAAAATTTATATGGAATGGTTGGTTGTCTACTTGTCTCGTGTAAAAAACAAAAACCCCACGAGAAAAAAATGCATTGCTTTCTGTTATTCTCTTTTAGGAATGTGGGGAATTTCTATTTATTCAATTTCTTATATATCTTCATTAGTTAGATGGAAAATATTGTATAATACAACTTAAAAAAATGCCCGAATGGTAGGTTCAATCATCGTTGGCTTCTTATTTTGTTCATTGGTTTATATAACTCTACGTGGTTAGTGAGATATTATGCGACCCATAACTGATGTCTCATCAACAAAATTGGTTTGTGAATGATATTTATTGCGTATCAAAAAAATATTATACGTACTTTTTTTATATATATGGTCTTACATTGTATTTTATAATTTTAGTTAATTTTTAATAAAAACTATTATTTATCATACAAATAAACTATTTTTTCAATTATCAACTAACTTTTCAATTACCAACCCATTTTCAAGCATAGCTTAAAAGTGGACATGCTTATACAAAATTGCTGAAAACTTTTAGGTATTATCTTTTAAAAAAATTCAAAAGAATATTCCTTTAGCGGAATGAACTTTTAACTTTTATTTAAAATAAAAAACTTTGAATCCAAAAACGCAAAAACTATTTTAAAGTTCAAATAGCTTTTGAACGTTTTTAGTTTTAACTAATTTTATATTTTGAAAGTTAACAACTTTTTATCAAACATTTTACATAAATAAAAGTTATAACTTTTCAATTCCAAACTCTAACTATCAGCTAGTGTTGACACGTACCTTATTTATTTATCATATTTTTTATCCCAAAGTTTTTTTTTATAATAATATTTAATAATAAATTAATATTTTTCCAAATTTTAAATTACCATTAGGTATATAAATATAAACTGTCATAATAATATTTAATAATAAATTAATATTTTCCAAATTTTAAATTACCATTAGGTATATAAATATAAACTGACCAAACGAACATTTCTTAAAGTTATATTTATTATTTGTTATATATATATATATATATATATATATATATATATATATATATATATATATATATATATATATATATATATATATATAGAGAGAGAGAGAGAGAGAGAGAGAGTTATGTTCAAATGAGAACATTTTCTAAGATGAGAACATTTGAGAACATTTTTTTAATTAAACTAATACAAAAGGCTCCACTCTACTACGACATCTCTCAGCCTTTTTTGAACTTGCACTACCCACTTAGACCACGAACCATTACCGGAGTCAACGTCCGTCATCGGAATCGTCGGACCAGCACCTGAATCAACCAACTGTTTCCTCTCCCTTTTCTCCCGATCTAGCGGTTCCCTCCATTTCCACTCGTATTCTCGTTAGAAAAATATCTTTCTCCGACTTTCCTCTTCCTGAAACGCCTCCTTGAACCACCTACTTAAATTAGTCGTGAAACCACCTTGTCAGCAACCACCTCCCTCTCCTTTACTCACTCATATTGTTTCATCAACCACCATATTTTATTTCACTAGATCTGAAATAGAAGGCCACGAATTCAACTCTTTGGAAAACCAAGTCATCGGAAACCGCCCCCTCTCTTATCCTCTCCGATCTCGTTTCACTGGTAATCAAATTTGTGATTTGTGTGTTTGAATGAAAATGAGATCATTATACAATGATATTTCACCTTGAGATGGAGTTTTTTGTGTTGCACACAAACTGTTTGATAAAAGTCGATTTTTTAGTAATTAGGGGATGATTTCAAGATGACAAAAAGCTTTGCAAGGACCTGTTTAAAAAAGTGCGAAATCTTATATTTGTTATAAACTATAATACAATTCTTTCAATCATATATGATTAATATATGTTGTAATCATAAATGTTTTAGTAATATATGTTTAAAATCACATATGATTGATATATGTTATAATCATAAATCTTTTGAACATTTACATTTTATGTTATAGTTTTTGAAATCATATATTAATATATGTTGTAATAATAATTCTTTATGATGTTAATGACAGGTTATATTGTTTCATAATATCTTTTACAAGCGATAATGTTAATTTCTTTAGAAATGAAAATGAAATTAGTATTGAAGATGTTACTGAAGATGTTAGCATTCAAGTCATCAAATCACAAACTACATGGATGAAGATTTTGAACATTCATGTCATCAAATCCAATACTTTAGTGGTTCAGGTAAAAAAAAAATTAAATACTTATTTAATCTATTATTATTATTTTATAAGCAAGTTTTTTTAATTATTAATGTTTTTTAGAATTGAATATATATCGATGTATGTAATGTACAATTGTGACAACCCAAAGTTATTCCGTTACATTACCACGTTACCGTTAACGGAATATTTCACTGTATAAAAGTTCCGTTAATTAGAGGTCGCCAATTAAATAAATATTTCATTTATTTATGTCGTTAAGTCGTGATAAGAGAAATAAAAACTCATAATACACATTTCCATTTAGTTGGAAAAGTTAGTTTTTATTATTACGACCACTAAATCGGCTGCGACCAAAAGCCCCGTTAAACGACAGTATCGGGTAGATTTACACTGAGCTTCAACTCAAGCCCCTATATAAGGGGGAGTAAGCCCCATTTTAACCTTTTTCACCCTCCCTCTATACTCTCTCATACAAACCCGATTTCGCCTCAAATCCGCAACCAAACGCTTCCAAATTGTAAGACCTTCAACCCTAACTTGTTCTAAGCGTGCATTATTGTCTTTTTAGCCTAAAAATCACATGATTGAGACTTGAAAAAGGATTTTACGGCCTAAGAGCCTCCTTAGGCCATAAACACCCAAAAAGGGGTCAAAATGACCTAAACTTGTCCCATTGAGCCTAGGAACCAATTAAGGAATCTGTCTAGGAGTGTTTAATCATCAAAACACAAGATTTTAGGGTGTAAAAGAGATTTTACGACCCAAGCACATGCTTAGGCCGTAAACACCTCTAAACCTTGCAAAAATGCCCAAAACACACTTCCAAACCACCCTTACGCTTAATACATAAATTAGGGGCTTTCTATTTCGGGTTTAGAGAACTCAAACACAAGAAATTGAGGGATTAAAAGGAGTTTACAGCCAGACATATGCCAAGGCCGTAAACACCTCTAAATCAAGCCAAATGATGGTTTTAATTCTCCCGAATGGCCTCATACCTCATTATAAATTACTAGGGTTGGAATAGGGACTTAAAACTTCAATAAAATCAAGGTGTAGGAGTTCACGACCGTGAACTCCCATAGGGATGGTTCATGGGCCGTAAACTCCCTTATGGTCCCTTTAAAAGCCCTAAACCCATTCATACCTTCCAGATTTGGACCTAGCAAAATTCCACGAACAAGATAGAGCCCTTAAAACACCCTAGAACCCTCACCATGAGTTTACGGCCGTAAACTCATGGGGAGTTGTCCCTGGGCCGTAAACACCAAAAGGTGAGTTTACTCTTGAAGAGTAAACTCCATTCCTAAGCCATTTGAGCCCTTAAATGTTACCCGGGACACCCCAAACACTTAACCAAAGTGTTTTCCGCTCCTTAGAGTGCGTATACTTGTTTAGTTAGTATTAAATATACTAATTGTATGTGAACATATGTTATCATATGTTAAATAGGTCTCTAAGTGTGTCCAAGTCCTTACTTGACACCGGACACCCAACTGGCGCCTTCGTCGGATCCACTTACACCAGGTGAGTTCATACCCCTAAATGAACCTTTTAAATGTTTTTACATGTCTTATAGGGGGGGGATATAAGTTAAACATGCCAATTAACATATCAATCACATGTGATTGATAACCCGCATGCACAAGAATTTACCACACTGTAAACTGTTTTACCGAGTAGGATACTATAAATGGTTTTCTAAAATGTTTTCACTTGCTCATAACTCTTACTTATACTGTTTTATCAAAGTTCATTTTAAACTGGTTTATGAAAGGTTCCAAAGAATTTCTAAAGGTTTTCAAACTTATTTTATCAAAGAATACCAAGTTGTGACTTTCTTAAGTATAAAGGTTTTTCCAAGGTTTTCATCAAAGTTCTCTTTCATGTCGTATACTCTTGCTTGTTAGATGTCGCTGCTTCACTTTTACTTAGTTTAAACTCCTACTTGATAACGTTTCCACTTTATGATACACTTATTTTTGGTAACACTTATACTTCACGATTCGATTATCCCACACTGTTTGTTTACACTTCACGATTTGGTTATTCCACGCTATTCGTTCACACTTTATGATTCAGTTATTCCACAATATTCGTTCATACTTTATGATTCAGTTGTTCCACACTATTCGTTCACACTTTATGATTCAGTTGTTCCACACTATTCGTTCACACTTTATGATTCAGTTATTCCATACTATACGTTTATACACCACGACTCAGTTATACATCACGATGCGTTTCCACTTGTTACACACTCAGTCGTAGTTAGATGTATGTCTGTACTTGTATAGGTGCATATAAATAATGATTGAAGGACTTAGGAAGGCTTGTCCGCCCTATTTCCTTTTCTTTGTTGAGATGTGGTCTGGTGGGATCGGATGGCCGTCCGAAGATCCTTTGATTCATTAGTTGTATGTTATGTATACGAGCATAGACATATAGGTTTACTCTAGTCAGTTCAGTTATGAGTCTCTACCTCTAGTTTAGCACTTACATATGAAACCCACTACCCACTATTTAGGATGCATCTTCGGGACACGGCTTTCTCCGTCGTCTAGTTGGTAACCAGAGTCTCCTGGAGAGAGAGTGGACATTGTGTGTATAGATCTATACGGGATTGACACCCCCGCACCCTAACTGCTAGCTACAATCCAAGGCCACCAAGCCAAGGGGTGACAAATGTCATATTTTATAGATGCTTGTAGGGCGTTAGGTACTCTAGTGTCGGTTAGTATGGTTACGAGTATCCCAGGTTGCCTTATAATTCATGGCCTTAAGGTAACGATATTATACCAACAATCTACACTATATGCTGGGAACCCATTTTCAGCGTCACACTGTTTTTAGACCTTTCTAGCTGTATCTTTCATTTGATACTGTCTGCGGTCTATATTCTCTGTTTTAGACCTTGCTAGCTGTATCTTTCATTTGATACTGTCTGCGGTTTGTATTCTTTGTTTTAGACCTTACTAGCTGTATCCTTCAATTTGGTACCGTCTGGGGTCTGTATCTTCTTTTGTTAGACTGAGCCAGGCGTGTCGTTCATTCGACACTCTTTTGGAGTCTATGATTCCTTTTGCCTTAGTCAGCAGTCCTCACCGCTGAGGCATATGTTATTTCCCTGATTTCTTTTGCTTTCTTTAATAATCAAATTCTGTATTTTGATAATGATAGCGATTAAGGGAAAACTACTTTTTACCACAATACTCCGTCTAGTCTTGGTAGAAGACTGCTTTTATTAAAGAAAATATAGGATTTTCTGGAAAAGACACTAATTTAATGGATACTCTAAAACTACCACTTTTATTAAAGTTACTTGAATAAAATGACACTAAATACTTATGAACTCACCAGCATTTGTAAAAATGCTGATACTCGCTTTTCAAATAACTTGTATTCTCAGGTCAGCATTAGACAGGTACCTCCTCGGAGCTTTTGATGAAGACAGCTTAGTACCAAGCTGCTTTTATATCATTTCTTGTATTACTTTGATATATTGTAATGTGAACCATGTAAAACTATTATTATTAATACAATCTTTTGTTGTACTTTGATTACTATAATGCATGTGTTGTGATACTTGACATGACGTCATCCACCCCAGAACGTTTCCGCCGTTCCGGTTTTGGGGTGTGACAACAATCATATGTGATTGATAATGAATTCCTTATACAATCACATGTGATTAATAATGAATTCCTTATATAACCACATGTGATTATAATTAATTCATTATTGTTACTTTAATCTGTTTTGTTAATCTTATGTGATTATTACTTATTTTTTTTTAATAATTATGTTTAATATTCTGTTAATAATATCTGATTATCCATTTTTTTATATTTGAATAAATATTGACATATTTTAGTTTATGTATATATTGAATTATTTATTTAATCACATATAATTATATAAGGAATTTTATTATTAATCACATGTGATTTTATGTTGCTTTGATTTATGTATATTCAATTGTTTTCTTTATAATAATATATTATTAAAATGTTTTCTATATTTGATCATATAGGTGATTGTTCTAATTCTTTTATGGATGGAAATTCAAATAGTAGGACTAGTTCAAGTTGTGTCTTAAAGTTTTATATGTCATAGGTTCTGCATGATATCAAACCTGATATTCCTGAAGAGTTTAAACCTACTAAGGAAATGAGGCTCAAAGATGTGGATAAGGGAATTATTTTAAAAAGATATGCAGAGAAAGCTGGTTTTGATTTTTGTTTGAACACATTAAGGAAAGTTGGTGATATAATAAAGCATAGGTTTTTGGTTTGTAATAGAATGGGTAAACCAAAATTGAATCCAACAGAACGTAATACAATCTATAGGGTTAAAGATTGTAAAGCTAAAATTATTGTGAAACGTGTCAAAGGAACATTTGAGTATAAGTTTGATCAGTTTCAAGAAAATCACAACCACGAGCTTGAAGATACATTTCACTTGAAAAGTACAAGAACTCTTTCATACTCTGACAAGGAGTTTATTGTTCGGGCGTCTACTGCAAAAGTGGGTGCTATAAAAGCTTACAAACTGAAATCAACTTTGAAAGGTGGTTTTCAATATGTAAGGGGCAAGGCTATAGATTACAGAAATTTTAAGAGGGACATGGGCTCTATTATTGGCTTTAGAGATGCTCAACTTATTGTGAACAAGATGAATGATCAGAAAAACAACTTTTCGAATTATTCATTTTTTTTATAAATGTTATGAGAATAATCTCTTAAATGCAATGTTTTAGGCCGATGAAACGGATAAAGCATACTACAGTGAATTTGGAGATGTTATGTCATTTGATGCAACATGTCGTACAAATAAGTAAGTTTTTCTTCTGTATTTATGTTTCTAATAACATGTGATGTATATTTTCTCAATAAGTATACTAATGTGATTATTATTGTAATCATATATGATTGACGAATATTGAACATGTATGGTATTTTGATTATGATTATAATCATATGTGATTGATCATATATAATCATATGAGATTGATGATTGATTAATGCTTAACAAGTACTCTGATGTAGTTATTTTTCAAATCACATATGATTTATCAATTGTAAAGAAGTATACTGATGTGATGATGATTGTAATCATACGTGATTGAATAAATTCTCATCAAGTATTTGTAATGTGATTTTGATTATAATCATATATGATTTATCATTTATTATCAAGTATTCTTATGTAATTTATTTTTATGTTATAAATATATTTAATCTTATTTGATTTTTACATGAAATAGGTATGCATTGTTTTTGTTCCATTTATTGTCATTGATCATCATAAATCATATGTTATTGTTGGAGCCGGGTTGTTAAGCACAGAGGATGTGGATTCGTATAAATGGCTTCTTGAACAGTTTATGAAGGCTCATTCAAATAAACAACCATTACTTGTTTTAACTGATCAAGATGCAGCAATAAAGCAAGCAGTTGAGTCTGTTTTTCCTCAATCCAAGAATAGATTGTGCATGTGGCGTATCATGAAGAAACTGCCAAAAAAGGTACATTTTTTAAATCACATGTGATTTTACGTAGCATATATTTTTATATACAAAATCATATGTGATTTTCTTTTTGTAATCATATATTTATTCTAGCATATAAGATTTTTCAATTTGAACAGATTTGTATCATATGTGATTTGTTTTCTAATGTGAATATATTTAAATCATATGTGATTTTGTTTCAATATTGTAATCAGATGCGATTGTCTAAATCATATGTTTATTCTATCATAAATGATTATGAATACAAACACACATGATTATTCCAATTTCCAAATCATATGTGATTACATTTATAATCACATAAGATTAAAGGATTTAAAGTTATATCATGTGAGTTTTACCTTTGTATTTTAATATTAATTTATAACATGTGAATCACATGTGATTATTACAGCTATCTGTGAAATTTTCTAAAAGCACGATTTCAAGAAAAGGTTCAATAAACTTGTTTGGGACATTTATATCGAGCGTCATACTTTCAAGAGGAGTTGGGAACTATTGATGGAAGAATTTAATCTTGAAGATGAGAAATGTTTTAAATATATTTTTGAAAATAAGGAAGCATGGGTACCTGCATATTTCAATGATTTTCCAAGGTGTGAGTTGATGAAGACAACATCAAGGTCTAAGAGTATCAATTCATTTTTCAATACATATTCAGAAACCGAAAATTTCTTTCTAAATTTCATGATGAATTATAATGCTGCCATTAAAAAAACAATGATATACACAATGTGAACTTGATTGTAATACTAAGGGAGCAAATTATTATTGGAGGTCACCACGTATGATAGAACAACATGCAACAAGGTCTATACTAGCAAGATTTTTTTTCGAAGTTCAAAAGGAGAGTTATAAAGGAGGTTGGTTTTGTGAGGTCATAGATTTAAGGGAGGGAGATGGATGGGAAAATTTTAAAATTATTCACAAAAACCAAAAACACGAAGTAAAAGCAACATATAAGGTATTTTATTTTTTATTTATATCATTTATATTTTTTTATATATGATAATGGTCTGATAAATCGCATGTTATTATAAAGATAATGTGCATATGCTATTGGTGCCTACATTGTTTTCATGTGTGTAATCATATGTGATTGATATATTTTGTGTATATAAAAGATGTTAATCACATATGATTAAACAAGACTGTGATTTTTATTTGTATAATCATATGTGATTTTTCATTGTTACAGGTGGAACTAAAATATGACGAAAAAGAAGTGAGTTGCACCTGTGGACATGCTTTTAGAGTATTGATGGACAAAAAATTTAATGAAATACTGGAACAATATATTTTTAGCGATGGACAAATGACATAATATCTTTAAATTATTAGTTGTCGAGAGACCGTTTTGATGAATAGGATGAAGAAGTTACCAAACTAGTTAATGAAGTATATTTGAATGTTAAAAGTGCTTTATACATTGTGAGAGATGATAAGCAGAAGTTAGCATGTTTGGCTGAAAAAACACAAATTTTATTGAATGAGGTGAAGAGTAATTCTTCAAGTGAAAAGCCTATTACAAATTCGGATATCCTTGAAAAACTTTATAATGTTACTATTCCAGAAGAAGTTGAGATTTTTGTCCCAGAAGTTCAACATAATAAAGGATCACGAAAGAAGAGGCTTATTGGTGAAGTTGAAAAGGCTGTTATGAATACTCAAACGAAGATCAGAAAATGCTCACTATGTGGTAAAAGAGAACCACACAACATGCGTATTTGTCCAGACATATTTAATGCTCAAAATTGATGAATAGACTTTTTAGTAGTTTTCAATTTTTTAAGTAAATAATGTTCATAACAGATGATAATCATATGTGATTCAATTTATATTTCATCATTCAATTTTTTCCTTGTCTGTTTATAATTATATGTGATTCCAAAATTTTTACTAGTATAATCACATGTGAATTGTTTCAATAATTTTATTTTCTATAATAAGTATAAACTGTTAATAAAAGATTTTAATCAGATGTGATTTTATAATATCATATGTTTTTCCTCATTCAAATTTTTGGTTGTATGTTTATAATTATATGTGATTCTAAAAATTTTATTAGTATAATCACATGTGATTTGTTTCAATAATTTGTTTCTATAATAAGTATAAATTGTTAATAAAAGATCTTAATCACATGTGATTTTATAATATCATATGTTTTTCCTCATTTAATTTTTTGGTTGTCTGTTTATAATTATATGTGATTCTAAACTTTTTACTAGTATAATCACATGTGATCTATTTCAATAATTTTTTTCTATAATAAGTATAAACTGTTATAATATCATATGTTTTTATATACATAATCACATGTGATTTTCTAATATCATATTTGCACATGATAATCTAAGTATTATTTTTATAATGTGTACATGTTTAATCATATGTGATTTTTCTTTTTGTGTATGCATATATTACACATGATGATCACATATGATAATCACAGGATAATCATATGTGGTTGAAGTATAAACCATACAATGATCATATGTGATTATTTAATCACATGTGATTACGTATATAATCACATGTGATTGTCGATATCACATCTTATTGTACAAAGAACAAGGCATTTTATCACTATTAGAAATATCAAAGTCATATGTGATTTAAAATGAAACATTCTGTAAACTTTAACTTACAGTTAAACTACTTATCCATATTAAGCTTCACATAGCCATGATATCATATCTATGTTCAAACATTTATCTAATTAAAAACTAATCATTTTCTTAATAAAGTAGAAAGCATCCATCTAAATGAAAACTAAACATTGTCTAAATAAACAAACAATCAAATTATCCATTTACAGACAATCTTTCAAACTTCACTATTCAATCTTCACCTTCACATCAAATCTCTTCCCACATCTTCATCTTCTCATTCACCACTTTGACTTCAATTATCCTCATTGGCAGTCACTCAACCTTTGAATGATTTCTGCACAAGCGTTTCTTTGATCGCTTTCTTTCTTCTCTTTATTTTGTTTGTTGTACTCATGTGCAGGTTCCATGATATCATCCTTCATGAAATTAATTTCAGAATTTATCAATGCATGAGCATATTTGGTTCTCACCAAATCAAGCAGTTATCTTGAGTTCCTTCCTTTGGGAATCTGGTTTTGTATTCTGTTTGACCCATATACATTTCCATGTATTTCATCACAAATATTCCACAGTCTCTTTTGTTATGTTTAGTTTTACATATCAGATATGGTATTTGTGGTTTGATATTTGGATCTTGAAGGGAATAACATCTTGGATAATTGATGTCATGCAAATATCTCAAGAAGTATTTTTCTGAAAATTAAAAAAACAAGAAAGTTAACCATATAAAATTAAACATAAAAAGATATTATCAATATTTACATAATCACATGTGATTACAAATATAAAATAATGCTTTGATAATTTTTTAATTAAAATGTGTAATCAGATATGATTTGAAATGTTTATTCATATGTGATTTATTTTATGTTATTATGTGTGACTAAGACAATTTATAAAATATTTTGTAAAATTTTATATGAGTTTCCTATTTAATCACAGTTGATTTTTTACATATCAGAGTTTTAAGTACTGGCATGTACTTTCCTTCAACTATTGCTTCTGATTTGTTGTTATCCAAGATGACAATGTTTGGATTCTTTATGTTGAAAATATAGACAAACATGTGTTCTTCCCGACAAACAAGGAAGAATTTATGCATTTAAATATTTATTGTCATATTTATTAATATATATAAAGAATAATTTGATATTGAATAACTTACCATATCAACATCTTTCAATTTTATTTTTTCCTCATCTCCATTGAACCAATCTACAAAGTATTTTTTGAATAGATTGTATCTATACTCGTCTTTCTTTGTCTAAATGTTAAATCATTTATGATTTTAGTGTATAATCATATATGAATTTAAAAAGATAATATTAATTTAGTGATAGAATCATATATGTTTACTTACAGTCATTTGGACAGACATGAAAACTCTGTATGGAGAATTATTAATGTCTCGGTCCATCTCGTTGTAGTTAAATAGTTCAGACCACGAGTCTATGACATCCGAAAACAGATATTGTTAGATGCCATTTTATGTATAAGGTAGTTTTGATTATCATTTTAGCATCATATTTTGTACATTTTCATGTCATTTAGATAAATAATGTTCAGCTCATGTATTTCGTTAGAATTCTTGTACTGCTCGTGTTTTTATGTTGATTTCAGATAGTTCGAGTGAAGCAGTGCTTTGGGAGTAGTTGGATATGTGTTTGGAGCTTAAAATGGAGCTTGGAACTTATTGAGTATGTTGAGGAATGATTGCAAGATGATTTCGTCAAAACACATTCGATCGAATTGATCACACGAAGATAGAATATGCAATCTAAAGTAAAAGGATGTTGTTGGCAGCTTTGACCTCCTGTCAGTATTTTAACCATATCTCGATAACTGTAACTCCGATTGATGCGATTCAAAATGATCTGAATAGTAGACGAAATTTCGGACGTCATAGACACAACCTGCGATCGCAGGTTGTCTCCGTGCGATCGCAGGTGATCTTTTTGTGATCGTAAGTTTGGTTGCAGGTTGCCTTCGAGGTTCTTTTGTGCCCAAAATTCATCCGAAAGTGAAAAGTCAAAATCTACGATCGCAGGTTGGCCAAAAAGTGTCAAAATAACATCCTACTTCATTAAAACGGCATCAGATGCATTTATTTCAAAACCTGCGATCGCAGGTTGTGTACATGCGACCGCAGGTGCGCTGTTTTTGCTGCTGGACATATAAAAAGACCCTGATAGCCTTCCAGTAAACGAATTTGGCGATTCCAAAGGTACCAGACGATGAAAATACGATTTTGGAGGTGTTTCTTCTCCAATTTCATCAATTTCTCAAGATTTGAAGACTGTGGATCATCTCCTTCAAGTAGATTAGTAAGATTAGTTGTTTGATGTGTCTTTTCATCTATTTTTATCAGATTTTGGCCATGTCTGGCTAAACCCTAGTTTTTAGTTCTGCATAAGACAAGTACTTTTCATGTGATTGATCATTATATTTGGTTTTCTATTTGTGTTTCTATCTAGATTCTTCAGTTTTGTTCTTAATGAATGTTTGATTTTGATTCTTGTTAGTTTGATCACGTAGGTAGGGTTTTTATCATTCCGGTTAATTAGTTATAGAATACGTAATTGTTCTAATTAATTGGTAAAAGTAACAAGTATCAGATTGGTTTCCTTTTGGGATTTAACTCTGGTATAAACTGTAAAAGTCATATCTTTAAGCTTCCGAGCCTATGAGAAGTATTGGATATTGTTGGGAAATTTACAAAGATCTTAATGCAACTTTTCTGATCTAATTAAGAGCTTATTTGATTAAACAGTAAAAATTTAGGGTTAATTGAAGAGCTTGTTTTGGTTAGCTAAATAAGGTAAAAGAGAAATTATTAGAGCTTGTTAGTTTTTCTTAGTACCATCTTAGATAGAACGCATCTCAAATAACCAAGTCAATATTGATTGCATGATTAGGAAAGTCGCAGCAGAGCTGAAATTGTTTTTATTATTGATTTTCATTTAGTTTAATATCACTAAAATTCTAGTTTTTAGTATAATTCAAAACCCACCTTCTATAATTTTTGTTTCTTGACTAGATTGTGCCTGATGCAAAAAGGCATTGACCATTAGGCTGTGTCCCTGAGGATTCGACCCTGCTTCCCAGTGCTATATTTTTAGTGCAACTAGCAGTGATAAATTTATTTTCTTAATACGCGTGCGACAGAGTGTTAACAAATTGGAGCTGTTGCTGGGGACACGGTACTACTAATTGTTTTGTGCCAAAATCTCTACGTACAGGTAATCTAGTCTTTAGGCATGGTCGAGCCAACAACCTTAAAAACGGGCGGCTTTCCAGGAGGCAACCCGATGAGTAATTTTTAGTTTTTATGCTTTCAATAAAGAGTTGGTCACAGTTCCAAGCAAGTTTGGGGAAATCAGAGGATCTTCAAAGTTGCTGAAATTCAGATTTTTTGCCATATTATCGTCAAAATCAGATTTCTACCAACTTATCAGGTACATTCATTCCTAGCTGCAACCCTTTTTGCCCTTATATTCTTTATTGAGTTGTTCATTCCTCGCTAAGCATTGAGGACAATGCATCATTTTAAGCTTGGGAAGGGGTTTAGTGTAAAATATTTGCATTTTTATTAAAAAAAAAACTTAATTTTTCAGTTTTTCATTTAAAAATTTAAAAATTTAATTTTTCTATTTGCATTTTATTTTATGCATTGCATTTAAAAAAATCAAAAACCCAAAAAGATTTTTATTTCTAGTTATTTTTTATTTTCTGCATATCAAAATCCAAAAACCAAAAAAAATTGAAATATACATGAGATGAGGATATCTTTTTACATTCGATAGCCCAGTTAAGATGAAGTGTGATAGTTATCAAAAATAACAGTCTCATTATAATCAATAATAACAATTATCTTTTTAAGTGCTTTAAATGTTTTCAATATGAACCAACGTATGAGTCAGATAATTTTTACAATGGAAGTGTGGTATGGAAAATGAACAATGTTTTGAAAATAATTTCCTTGAATGCCTTAAAAAGAACCTAGATTGGATAACCCTTATCAGTCCTTGAAGTACAAACCCATATAGTTTCTACGCCTTTTGAGGTTAGGAGGGAACTCTTGTTATACCCACAATTTATTATCATTTTTTTAAGTATTAAAGATATGGTGGGCCTCAAAGTAAAATCCTCGTCCAGTCAATATATATGTTAGAAATGGTATATCAAGCAATTTGAAGATATTTGCAATTCAAAGTCAAATCCAAGTCAAGTTCCAGTCGAAATCAAGAAGCAAACAAGTTAAATCTGAATAGTTGATCAAGACAAAGAAGATATGTGGTATAATGAGATTGATCCCTCGATAGTGGAATCATAGGGGTAAGCTTGGATTTTCTGTCGATAATGGAGCTTATCGCGTTTACTACACAAGTTCGGAAAAAAAGGAAGGGTTGGTCAAGCTAAGTTTTTATAAACGAATTTTCGTGAAATTGTTTTCAAAAATACATTGTTTTCACAAATTAAATTCAGCATAAAAATTATTTGCTTAAGTTTGGTTTAACTTATTAAATATAACTGTGAATCGTTAATATAAAGTATTGAGATTGTTGTCTAGGTAGTGATTTCATTGGAGCTTCCTCGTTCTGAAATCTGATCATCTGACAAAAAAAAGTGAAGTACATTAGTTTAAGTTTTCATTTTATTTTATTTTAAGTTATTTTTAGGTCATCTACATCTTTCCATTTGTTTATAATGTTACATCCTTTTTCTTACTTGAGGGCAAGTAAGGTTCAAGCTTAGGGAGATTTGTTAGATGCTATTTTATGCATCTTATAGGGTAGTTTTGATTATCATTTTAGCATCATATTTTGTACATTTTCATGTCATTTAGATAAATAATGTTCAGCTAATGTATTTCTTTAGAATTCCAGTACTGCTCGTGTTTTTATGTCGATTTCAGATAGTTCGAGTGAAGCAGTGTTTTGGGAGCAGTTGGATACATGTTTGGAGCTTAAAATGGAGCTTGGAACTTATGGAGTATGTTGAGGAATGATTTCAAGATGATTTGGTCAAAACACATTCGATCGAATTGATCACACGAAGATAGAATATGCAATCTAAAGTTAAAGGATGTTGCTGGCAGCTTTGACCCCCTGTCAGTATTTTGACCATATCTTGAGAACCGTAACTTCGTCATAGGCACAACCTGCGATTGCAGTTTGTCTTCTTGTGATCGTAGGTGACCTTTTTGCGATCACAAGTTTGGTCACAGGTTGCCTTCGAGGTTCTTTTGTGCCCAAAATTCATCTGAAAGTGAAAAGTCAAAACCTGCGATCGCAAGTTGTCTCCTTGAGATCGCTGGTTGGCCAAAAAGTGTCAAAATAATATCCTACTTCATTAAAACGGCATCAGATGCATTTATTTCAAAACATGTGATCGCAGGTGCGCCGTTTTTGCTGCTGGACGTATAAAAAGACCCTGATAGCCTTCCAGTAACCGAAGTTGGCGATTCCAGAGGTACTAGACGATGAAAATACAATTTTGGAGGTGTTTCTTCTCTAATTTCATCAATTTATGAAGATCTGAAGACTATGGATCATCTCTTTCAAGTAGATTAGTAAGAGTAGTTGTTTGATGTCTCTTTTCATCTATTTTTATAAGAGTTTGGCCATGTCTGGCTAAACCCTAGTTTTCAGTTCTGCATAAGACAAGGACTTTTCATGTGATTGATCATTAGATTTGGTTTTTGATTTGTGTTTCTATCTAGATTCTTCAGTTTTGTTCTTAATGAATGTTTGATTTTGATTCTTGTTAGTTTGATCACCTAGCTAGGGTTTTTATCATTCAAGTTAATCAGTTATAGAATACGTAATTGTTCTAATTAATTGGTAAAAGTAACAAGTATCAGATTGGTTCCGGGATTTAAATCTTGTATAAACTGTAAAAATCATATATTTACGCTTCCGAACCTGTGAGAAGTATTGGATATTGCTAGGAATTTTACAAAGATCTTATGCAACTTTTCTGATCTTAATTAAGAGCTTATTTGATTAGACAGTAAAAAGTTAGGGTTAATTGAAGAGCTTGTTTTGGTTAGCTAAATAAGGTAAAAGAGAAATTATTAGAGCTTGTTAGTTTTTCTCAGTACCAGCTTAGATAGAACGCATCTCAAATAACCAAGTCAATATTGATTGCATGATCAGGAAAGTCGCAGGAAAGCTGAAATCGTTTTTATTATTGATTTTCATTTAGTTTAATATCACTGCAATTCTAGTTTTTAGTATATTTAAAACCCCCCTTCTATAATTTCTGTTTCTTGACTAGATTGTGCCTGATGCAAAAAGGCATTGACCATTAGGCTGTGTCCCTGAGGATTCGACCCTGCTTCCCAGTGCTATATTTTTAGTGCAACCAGCAGTGATAAATTTATTTGCTTAATACGCGTGTGACAACGTGTTAACAGATATTCTCCAGGAAACAAACTTTCAAATACATATCGGAATACCACTCTTTTGTTTATTGTGAATAACAGTTGATCACTATAATATAAAAAAATTGTTATTTCATAGTATTATGTACATAAATATAATCACATGTGATTTGATTAATGCTGTACAAGTATATTTAACATATTTTTTACACTTCCTTGCAAGTGGAACAACCATTCACCAAGCATTTCCCCTTCTTTTGTTAATTTTGTTTTCAAGAAAATGGCTCTCTTTTTATATGGAGGTATCCTTACTTCAGTTGGCTTCTTATTTCTTTGTTGCTGAGGTTCCTAAGTTACATTTTGCATTTCTATAAGCTCAGACAAAGACTCTTTATTTTGATTTTTTGAAATCACAATTTTTACCTTTGGGTGGGTCTTTGTTTTTGGATCTAGCACATCTTTCACCACATTTTCTTTTTTACCTTCATTTTTTTTCTTCACCGGTATTCTACAATTCATATATGATTATAACCGTTAGAAAAATATTAAAATCACAATTTTAAATTTTTTTTAATCACATATGAATGTAAGTTTAAGTAATGTGATAATTAGTTTTAATCGCATATGATTGTACGTTTAAGAAATAATAAAATTATATGTGATTACCTTCATGAAGATATGATATTGTACAAAGAGACAAAATAATATTAACCTCTTTCATGTTTGGAGGTGTCAGCTAACTTATTTTGAGATCATATGAGGGCATCATAGTCTTTTCCTTTCTAATATCGTATTCTTTCATGGTCTTTTCATAAAGGGAATCGAATTCATCATCATTTAATATTTGCGTGCTGTTAAACTCTCATGTGTTTCCAAAAATACTTTGAGCAACATTTAATATTGTTTTTCCTTCTTTGTTTTCATCAATCTTCCCCTCCATATTTTTCCCCTCTACACCTGATATATAATTAAAAAAAAATT
This sequence comes from Lactuca saligna, assembly GCF_052625555.1. Taxonomy (NCBI): domain Eukaryota; kingdom Viridiplantae; phylum Streptophyta; class Magnoliopsida; order Asterales; family Asteraceae; genus Lactuca; species Lactuca saligna. Next base: position 128,271,339 of record NC_136422.1, read on the forward strand.
ATTAATCATATATGAATAAAAGAATAAATTACAAAAACATATTATATTTATATGTGAATATAATCACATGTGATTACAAGGTATGTAATAACATGTGTTTATAACGTCTATAATGTGATTATAACGTATGTAATGACATGTGATTATTACATATTCAATCATATAATTTTATAGTAATATTGTAACTTAGAAATATATTCTTATATTTACCTTCTCTAACACTGCTTTGTTCTTCACCAGTAATTCCTTTTCCTTTTTCAGCATTCATTTTTTCTAGATTTTTCCCATCCACACCTAAATATAGTTAAAAAATTATTAATATTATAATCACAAATGATTACAATGTATCTAATCATATATGCTTACATCGTATTTAATCAGATGTGATTATACATTAAGTAATCAAATCTGATTATTATATATGTAATCATATATGATAAAAAAAAGTATTGTACAAGTATATTTGTATTGTTATGTGAATATAATCATATGTGATTACAAGAGATGTAACATAAGTGATTATTATATGTACAAATATATTATATTGTTATTTTGAATATACTCATATTTACCTTCTCCAACTCTCTGTGGTTCTTCACCAATTATTCCTTATACTTTCTTAACATTCTTCCCTTCTATATTCATCCCCTCCACACCTGAATACAATTAAAAATAAATTATTAATACTTTGTGAATGAAATCACATGTGTTTACATAAATTATAATTACATATGATTACTTTATTAATCTATATTGTTGTTTACCTTCTCCTTCAACATTTTGTTCTTCGTCATTATAACCACCTTTTTCATTTTTAACACCTTTATCATGCAAATTTATGTCATCCAAACCTTGATCATTATTACCATTTTCATCTTTCTCACAATCTGCGTATAATAAAAAATTGTAGTTAATCAAATGTGATTTGCATGTAATAAAATTTGTAGTTAATCACATTTGATTGTAAAAAGTTATTTTTAATAATTATATGTGATTGAGTAATCATATGTGATTAAAAAAATATTGTACAAATATATTTATATTGTTATGTGAATATAATCATATTTGATTACAAGAGATGTAATCAGGTGTGATTATTATATGTACACATATAATATATTGTTATTATAAATATTATCATATTTCCGCCAAAACCATTATATAAATAAAATATGTGATTAATCACATGTGAATATATATATATATATATATATATATATATATATAGAGAGAGAGAGAGAGAGAGATTAAAATAATAATATGAATTAGAAAATGTAATTGACCCCCTCATTCAAAATTGTGCACTCGTTCATTAGTCTTTTATGTTTCATTTTCATTTGCACCTTCAACTCCATTGTTTTCTTCTTCATTGTTCTCTCTATCTTTAACATTGTCACAACTATCATCATTATCTTTATTATCTTCATCATCATCATTTCCCTTTTCTTCATCAACATTATTATCTTCATTATTAAAAAAATTCATCCATCATACTTTTCAAATGATGCAATCTTACACTTGTTGGGAATTTATTGATTCCATTTTCAATCAACGAATTGAACTTCCTACTTTTCATCAAAATTATTTGCTCATAATTTAAAGTTTATATTAGCAATATATATATATATATATATATATATATATATATATATATATATATATATATATATATATATATATATTAAACATTAAGAATTTTAAGTAATGAGAAGTTTTTTTTGTATAACTGCTATATTTAGTTTTACCTATATATATATATATATATATATATATATATATATATATATATATATATATATATATTAAACATTAAGAATTTTAAGTAATGAGAAGTTTTTTTTGTATAACTGCTATATTTAGTTTTACCTCCTGATTTATATCTTCTTCTAAAAACTCTTCATTTAGATGTACTGTACCAAATTCCTTCATGATTTTTTTCTTGTAAATTTCTCTAAGCTTCATTTTCTATGATGTCCAGTAACAAATAATTGGTCGTTTTCTTTCAGCATTAACTACACTGTAATGGACTCTATCAATATCAAGCAATTGGAAAAAAAATTGTTATTATAATCATATGTGATTAAATTATTATGTATTCGTAATCGTATGTGATTTAAAACATTTTTACGGTTAAACCACATGTAATTATAATTGTTATTAAATAAAAGAGAAGTTATTAAACATACCACTAAAAAAGCAGATGGTCTAACAAAATTGCTTGTTGGACTGGATTGATCAAAAGATCGTTTTGTTTTAACCAAATAATTAAGCAAGTAGGAGCACCAATCAATGTTTCTTATGTTTGTATTCTTCATGATGTAGTTCAAGGGATATGTGTTTGCTTTTCCGCATGAGCTTGATTCTATAGGAAAGTTGATCAACAAGACAATGAAGTTCATCTAGAAGTTCATATATGCATTGTTTGAGGCGACAATGTTCATCTTAATCTCGTGCAGTCTGATCATTTTTTTGTTTTCAAATTGTTCAACCCATTCATCATAACTTTTATCATTTGTTTCGAAATGGAAGTTTTGAAAATTGTTTTTTCGCAAAGGAAATCCTAGCATTTGATTCACTGATTCTCGTGTCACATCGATCTCAACTCCCTCTCAAAAAATAATTTTCATTTTTGTCGGATCAAATTTATCAACAACATAACAACTTAATACCCCTCGGACTTCAGTCATTTTCATCTTTAATAGAGCACCAAATCCCATTTGTTTCACAGAATCTTTTTGAATTGTATTGAAACCTTGGATGACTGATAGCAACGCTCCAGGTGAGCTCCTATTACCAAACAAAACAATTAGTGAATTTAATTATATTTGATTTAAAACAAATTAATCAAAATGTTTTCAAATCATATATGATTTTATTCATAAATAAGTAAAATTATATGTGATTGATTAATCTGATATGTTTTAAATCATATTTGATTTAAAACAAATTGTTATTAAGAAAGTTATATCAAAATGCTTATTTACAGTCTTCTTCTTTCTTTTTTTAATATTTTTTGTTTCAAAATCTGAATCTTCAGCTTTTCTTTTCTTTTTTGATTATTTTTCTTCTTTGTTCCTGTAAAATATTTTATGAAGTCATAATAAGTAAATAAAAAATGATTAAACAAATAGTTAATGTAACGTCCGCAGATTCGGGCTAGTCAATTTAGAGGCAATAGGGGTCAAAAATGACTTTTCGACAAAAGATTATTTAGAATGAATAGTCTTAACCAAGTTTTGGAATATGTCACAAGGTTTCCGTACATATAAAGAATGCCGAAATCCGAGTTATAACGAAGAAGTTATGGCCCGCCGAAGTTTTCCGGCAAAACCGGTACGGCACCGGAAGACGTAAATAGTGAATTTACGATAGAAGACTTTTTAGCCTTAGCAATCTAAACAAAAGTCGTAGAATATGTTAAACTAAGAGCGTCAATAAAAAGAACGCCCAAATCTGACTTCGTATGAGGAAGTTATGATTTTTCTAAGATTCGGCTTAGCAGTGTACAACCCGAAACTCGAATTTTAGTTCGAGCGGTTTTTGGCTTACGTGAAATAAATGAGAGTTGAAGATCTCATTAATAGGAACTCAACGGTAAAAAGACAGACGAAAACGGAGTCCGTATGAAGGAGTTACGAATTCTTCGCGGTCATTTAACAGTCTAAACGCCTCGTACTGTTAAATTTAAGATCGGTCGAGAATTAGCCGACGGAGTCAAAGTGAAAGTTGTAGATCTTATTTTTACCTACGCATGGATATAAAGAACGTCATAAACGGAGATCGTATGTGAAAGTTACGGATTTTAGAAGTCGGAAGTGTGTTGTGCGAAAATGGGTGATGTGGCACAATCTTGGCCATTGCTTTCTCCCCAAGTCTTGCCACTAGATGGTGACATGTGGCACCAAGTTCAGCCATTTTCACCCTATAAATACCACCTCTCCCACCCTCATTTTCTTCACACCTTTCCCATTCTTTCTTCTCTTTACTCTCTCTCTAGAACCTCTCTCTAGCCCCGAAATCCCCCGAAAAGCCTAGGGAACCTCCCTAGCACGAGGCGGAAGCCCCGGAGTGCTCGACGGCTCCGAGAAGAAGAGCTTTTCGGCTCGGAAACGCTGCTCCAAGCAAAGCCTGGTTTTCTATAAAACCCGCTGTAAGTGAGCTACGCCTACGCTATTTTTAATATAGTTTTTATTTAATTATATTAACGTTATTAAGAACATATAATAAATACTTGGGCTATTATTATGGGTTATGTAAGTATTTTTCTAACGCTTATATAATAGTAATAATAGCTAGACTATTAATTAGTCTCGGCGAATAATAGACTAAAATCTATTGGTGATAATACTACGTTTCGTCGAAGGAAATTATTTTAAAGTAAACGAAGCGCTGTCCGAGTACCGAGTCACCACCTTCTCAGGTGAGTGCATAGTCCCTTTCATGAACATGATTTTAATACAAGTATTGATTGAAGTATTAATTATATGTTTATGTGCGAGTTAATTGATGTTGCTTGAAATTCGTGTTAAAGAACATACCTGATTATATTTGATAATTTAGGATAAAGAGTAGACCTAAATTAAAAATGAGGAATATTGGGTAGTATATTCTTACGAGTACAAGTGAGTAAAACTCAGAGAATAGAAGTTAGTATATGTCACTTATCCGGGAGTATGGATTAGACATAGTCATTGTCCCTAGTCCGAGAATATGGATTAGGCATAATCATTCGTCGTTAATCCGAGAGTATGGATTAGCTATTGTCCCTAGTCCGAGAGTATGGATTAGGCATAATCATTCATCTTTAATCCGAGAGTATGGATTAGTCATTCGTCCCTAGTCCGAGAGTATGGATTTGGTAAATTCGTTCATTTCTGATCCGAGAGTATGGAGTAGGTAAAACGACTAATCTTAGGTCCGAGAGTATGGATAGCCTCGTTGCGAGGATCGATGGGGTGGGATAAGAGTTGTTTATATATATGTATGGTGAAATTGTATATTTTGTGAATTTTAAACTATATATATGGTATAACATTGTGGGATTGAAATCCCTATGTGCTCACCAGGTTTCCCAACCTGACCCACTCAGTTTATTTATATCACAGGTGTTGATATGAAGTGACATTACACTGAGAGATTTAAAGAGATGTAGACCACTAGTGTGAATAATTGTAAGTTCTGTTTATGCTTATGTTCCTGTATTAACGATGACGTCCCAGACGTTTTAAAATGAAATAAATACGTTTCTTCGAAAATGTTTTAATAACGTATTTACCATGTTTTTCTGGGAACAAATTCCGCAACCTTTTTATAAAATGAAGTACTCTGATTTTTATAAAGCATAAACAAAATCGGTCTTTTCTGGCCGTGATTTTGGGGATGTCACAGTTGGTATCAGAGCATTAGTTTAAGCGAACTAGGAATATGGATTTATTTCTAGACTTAAACTTAGAATGCTAAGCGATGATTGTGAGGTGTGAGCACTAGATTATTTTAGGAATTGTGCCTAAAATGTTTTTATGTGCTAAATACTTGTGCCTGATATGCTGTTAGTTGTTCGGATCTATGGTCTGTTGCCGACCGGATCTAGAAACCTTATGTGTTTAGGATTCTAAACGTACGACTACGATATTAGAACTAGCATATAAACGTTTCGGAGTGATAAGGATGATTTAACCGTCAATCTTAAGTAAAGATCTAGATTCACCTTATTCGGTGTATAGATCAAGATGGCAAGAACCCGTAGCGGAAATGTGAATGCAAATGGGAACAGAAACCAACCCCCAGTGATTGAGCAAATACCGGTGATGGAAGCTGCCGCTGAGCCAGTCACAATGGCCGGAGTGCAAGCGATGATCCAAGCGATGTTGGATCGTCAAATGGAGGAAACTAGACGTTTGCTCCAGCAAAATCGTGAGGAAGCCACTATTCAGATCGAACAGCCCGAGTTGAACGAAGGGCAGACTGAGGAAGGAAACTACAGTGGGACTGTTGGTCAAGTCAACCCACCAATAGTTCGACAAAACAACCAAGATGACGAGGTCGAGAGGAATGGATGTAAGTACAAGGATTTTCTGACTTGCAAGCCATCGACTTTCACTGGAAAGGAGGATCCGATCGGGGTCATGGATTGGATCTCGGAGATGGAGTTAGCCTTCATGACATGTGGTTGTAGAGGGAAGCTACAGACCACATTTGCAGTGCGTCAGTTTCGAGGAGGCGCTGTACGTTGGTGGAATACCTTGGGGAAGACTCTGAGCCCTAATGAGCCTCTGCAACTGACATGGGCAGAATTTCTGGTGCAATTCAAACGAAAGTACTGCTCAGCTCAAAACCTGCTTGAGCTAGAGAACCAGTTTCTAACCCTGAAGAAGGGAAGCATGTCAATCGATGAATACACCAACAACTTCACAGAGAAGATGGAGTTCGCCTTGCGTCTTGTTCCGGATGAGCTGACGAAAATCAACAAGTACGCAAAGGGACTTCCATGGGAGTACGCGGTGCCAGTGCGTCAAGCACCTACTCTAGAGGCAGCTATCTGGGCTGCCAAGTCTGTCGAAGATATGATCAAGGGAAGAGCCTCCAGCAAGATGGAGGTTGGCGAGAAGAGAAAGTTTGAAGGATCTTCAAGGTCCAGCGAGAAGAGAAAATTCTCGAAGTTTGAAGAAGGAACGCAATGGTGTGACAAGTGTAGAAAGAAGCACATCGGGAAATGCTCTAAATATACAACATGCTTTAAATGCGGGAAGACTAGTCATTACGCCAGCGAATGCACAACCAAGAGAGAAGTCTGCTTTAAGTGTGGAGAAGAAGGACACTTCAAACAAGACTGCCCAAAGAGAGAAGGGGCTACAAAGCCAAATGTGCCACCAAAGCCAAAGGCGAGGGCATTTCAAATGATCCTTGACGAAGCAGATGAAAATGCAAGGATTCAAGAGTGAAGGCTTGACATCCGAGGATCGAGTTATGGAGTAATCGTGTAGATAGTACCTCACGATGTAGCCCGTTAGAGGCATAGTCTAGGGTGAACTTGAAAACCTATGTAATAGTTTCAAGAAATAATATAAAACCTTTGTTTTGTTATCTGATGTGTTAAGTTGTTGTATGGTTTTCTTGTATGGTGACTTGGAAAAACTGCGGGACAATACTTGGGACGAGTATGAGTAGGTGTGAATGGTAGTAGAGGCCTATACTACCGGAAGCACAGGACTCACACTTGGATCAGGGAAAGTCACAAGGTTACCAAGAAGCCAGTAATTGATTTCGTTTTATTCAAGTATGCCGTTACCATTGTTTCGGTAATGACTAAGAAGATTGTTGTTATCCCGACCCTAGTGGTCATATCACCTTGAGTCCGACTACGATGAGTAGGTTACGTGGTTCAGAGAACCAAGTTTGATATAGCGTCCGACTTAAACCAAACGCTTAAAAATCAAAGCGATCAATAGAAGTAGCGCGCTCGTTGGTAGCTAGAAATGCTACATGTTAAGGTATGATTATATCACATTAGAACATGAAGGAAGGCTTAGTCTGTTTTAGAATTTAAGAGACCTGAGTCTAACGTACATCATATGATGATAGGTCATAATTTGGAGTCTAATATGAGGTAGAGATCAGGTGCACGATCAAGTACTGCTTACAGTCAATAAGTCTAAGAGATAGACGTGAAGGAATAAAGAAGTTATAATTATTACCTAGGATGAAGAGATGACGTATGGAGTCATTATATGATCCTTGTTTCGTTGATGATTCCGGGACGTAATCATCCTAAGGGGGAGATAATTGTAACGCCCGCAGATCCGGGCTAGTTAATTTAGAGGCAATAGGGGTCAAAAATGACTTTTCGACAAAAGATTATTTAAAATGAATAGTCTTAACCAAGTTTTAGAATATGTCACAAGGTTTCCGTACATATAAAGAACGCCAAAATCCGAGTTATAACGAAGAAGTTATGGCCCGCCGAAGTTTTACGGCAAAACCGGCACGGCACCGGAAGACGTAAATAGTGAATTTACGATAGAAGACTTTTCAGCCTTAGCAATCTAAACAAAAGTCGTAGAATATGCTAAACTAAGAGTGTCGATAAAAAGAACGCCCAAATCTGACTTCGTATGAGGAAGTTATGATTTTTCTAAGATTCGGCTTAGCAGTGTACAGCCCGAAACTCGAATTTTAGTTCGAGCGGTTTTTGGCTTACGTGAAATAAATGAAAGTTGAAGATCTCATTAATAGGAACTCAACGGTAAAAAGACAGATGAAAATAGAGTCCGTATGAAGGAGTTACGAATTCTTCACGGTCATTTAACAGTCTAAACGCCTCGTACTGTTAAATTTAAGATCGGTCGAGAATTAGCCGACGGAGTCAAAATGAAAGTTGTAGATATTATTTTTACCTACGCGTGGATATAAAGAACGTCAAAAACGGAGGTTGTATGTGAAAGTTACGGATTTTAGAAGTCGGAAGTGTGTTGTGCGAAAATGGGTGATGTGGCACAATCTTGGCCATTGCTTTCTCCCCAAGTCTTGCCACTAGATGGTGACATGTGGCACCAAGTTCAGCCATTTTCACCCTATAAATACCACCTCTCCCACCCTCATTTTCTTCACACCTTTCCCATTCTTTCTTCTCTTTACTCTCTCTCTAGAACCTCTCTCTAGCCCCGAAATCCCCCGAAAAGCCTAGGGAACCTCCCTAGCACGAGGCGGAAGCCCCGGAGTGCTCGATGGCTCCGAGAAGAAGAGCTTTTCGGCTCGGAAACGCTGCTCCAAGCAAAGCCTGGTTTTCTATAAAACCCGCTGTAAGTGAGCTACGCCTACGCTATTTTTAATATAGTTTTTATTTAATTATATTAACGTTATTAAGAACATATAATAAATACTTGGGCTATTATTATGGGTTATGTAAGTATTTTTCTAACGCTTATATAATAGTAATAATAGCTAGACTATTAATTAGTCTCGGCGAATAATAGACTAAAATCTATTGGTGATAATACTACGTTTCGTCGAAGGAAATTATTTTAAAGTAAACGAAGCGCTGTCCGAGTACCGAGTCACCACCTTCTCAGGTGAGTGCATAGTCCCTTTCATGAACATGATTTTAATACAAGTATTGATTGAAGTATTAATTATATGTTTATGTGCGAGTTAATTGATGTTGCTTGAAATTCGTGTTAAAGAACATACCTGATTATATTTGATAATTTAGGATAAAGAGTAGACCTAAATTAAAAATGAGGAATATTGGGTAGTATATTCTTACGAGTACAAGTGAGTAAAACTCAGAGAATAGAAGTTAGTATATGTCACTTATCCGGGAGTATGGATTAGACATAGTCATTGTCCCTAGTCCGAGAATATGGATTAGGCATAATCATTCGCCGTTAATCCGAGAGTATGGATTAGCTATTGTCCCTAGTCCGAGAGTATGGATTAGGCATAATCATTCATCTTTAATCCGAGAGTATGGATTAGTCATTCGTCCCTAGTCCGAGAGTATGGATTTGGTAAATTCGTTCATTTCTGATCCGAGAGTATGGAGTAGGTAAAACGACTAATCTTAGGTCCGAGAGTATGGATAGCCTCGTTGCGAGGATCGACGGGGTGGGATAAGAGTTGTTTATATATATGTATGGTGAAATTGTATATTTTGTGAATTTTAAACTATATATATGGTATAACATTGTGGGATTGAAATCCCTATGTGCTCACCAGGTTTCCCAACCTGACCCACTCAGTTTATTTATATCACAGGTGTTGATATGAAGTGACATTACACTGAGAGATTTAGAGAGATGTAGACCACTAGTGTGAATAATTGTAAGTTCTGTTTATGCTTATGTTCCTGTATTAACGATGACATCCCAAACGTTTTAAAATGAAATAAATACGTTTCTTCGAAAATGTTTTAATAACGTATTTATCATGTTTTTCCGGGAACAAATTCCGCAACCTTTTTATAAAATGAAGTACTTTGATTTTTATAAAGCATAAACAAAATCAGTCTTTTCTGGCCATGATTTTGGGGATGTCACAGTTAATAAATAAGCATTTATTTTTCTATACCTATTTTAATCACAGGTCATTGAAGGAATATGTTTTTAAATAATGTGTATAGCTATAGATATAAATTACACACGATTAAAACAAGTCATGATGTAAATCACATGTGACTGAATAATGGTAATCATATTTGATTTTATAATATTTATGTCTTTATGTTTATAATCATATGTGATTGAGTAATACCTTTCTTATTTTTTTTTCTTCTTCTGTTGTTCTCTCTCTTTTTTCTGTTACACTGTCCTTTTCTCCTTTTGTTTTGGATTTTCCGAGATATAAAAATTTAATCAAATGAATTTTAGATTGAACAATCATTATAAATAAAAATTCGTTGGTCGTAATTGAGTGTAAATCACATATGATTTCTAACATATGTTACTAATACAGATATTATCAGAAAATCATATGTGAGTAAAGATCACAAAATCATATATGATTAAATAGATATTATAGTCATATATGATTGAATTATACCTTTGTCATGTTTTAACTCGGACTTTTATAAACCATGTTTATGAGAATAATCGTATGCGATTTAAATATACATTTTTTGTCTATTATTTTTTCCTTTTCTTTAGTGAATAGTACAATAGCTGTAATCAAATTCATATTTGTATTCAAATCAATAATAGATAAGTATAAATATAGATATAAATCACAATAACTAAAACAATGTTATTATAATAAAGGTTAAAGTGTTATTGATTGATGTCAATCTAATGTGATTTTCGCATATAAATGTAGGTAATCACATTTGATTAAAAACATAGTGTGTTATGTTTATGTGTATAATCATATATGATTGAGTAATACCTTTCTTATTCTTTTTCTTCTGTTGTTCTCTCTGTTTCTTCTGTTAGACTGTCCTTTTTTCACTTTTTGTGCTTTTGTTTTGGATTTTCTGAGATATAAAAATACATATATAATCAGAAAATGACAAAGTCAATTTCAATAAGATGTGATTAAATATATGATTGAACACAATCATATTATTTATCACCTTTATGTATGTTTTTTTGGATCTATCCTCCTTCAATAATATTTTTTTTCAAACGTTTTAGTAACATCTGCAAGTTCAAACCGACTTTATTTACATAATACATGAACAACAGAACACTAAATCGAGAAATTAAACTTTGATATTCGTAAAATTTAGTGTTTACTCGTAACTTTTAAATAAATGCATATTTCATGTATATTGAACAAATCAATAGTAGAAAAACTCTATATACTCGCAACTAGGGTTTTAGTTCGAAATAACGTTTGAATAAATGCAGATTTGATGTATATTAAACAAAGCAGGAGTAGAAAACTCGATATAAACAGAAAACTTTCAGTAAATTGTTCGACATCGAAACTAGGGTTTGATTTCAATTTTTTTTTTGAATGATGCCGATTTCCTATATATTGATGAAACTATAACAGCAGGAAAACAGGAAAATTGAGTGATATTCATAAAAAAAAAAACTCGATAAGAATGAGAATCGAGTGTTATTGAGCAAAATAAACGTCAAATTTGCTTTGTGATACCTTTTGATGAAGCGTTTGATGGCGTTGTCTATGTTTTTGATGACATTTTCTTCGTTTTCATTGAAAATATTTGAAAATGGATGAAATGTTTGAGAGAAGAGAGGGTTTTCTCTTGAGAGAAATGATGTATTTTGATTTTGTAAACGGAAGATTTCGACTATGTATGTATGTATGCACAATTCAGTTTATATTCCTTTTTATGATTATACCCCCTTATTTTTTAAATGTGATATGTTTGGAATCAATTGTTAAGTTATTTACAATTATGTCACCTTCTACATTATATATATATATATATATATATATGTGTGTGTGTGTGTGTGTATCCCGTGGGGGTTAGGTAACAGAAAACTCTTTAGTTTCTATATTTTGTCACATTTTTCAACTTTTATCCAGATTGACCCAATACTTTTCTTTTTACACATGATAATCTAACTATTATTTTTATAATATGTATATATTTAACCATATGTGATTATTTTTCTAATTAGTGTTTATATCAAGGGTTTAAATGGCGTGAGGCGTGGCATGGCGGCAAGGTCAAGCCTCAAGCTTAACGAGCTATGGCGTTTTTCAAGACGTGATGTAAGGCGACGATTTTGTATTAATTTAAAATTATATTACCACATAAATATAACTTTATATTAAATATAACTACTTTTTAGAAGTGTTAGATCAATAACTAGTAACAAATATTTAACAAAAACCACAATACTTGTATCTTCGATTAGAAAAGACATAAAAGAGAGCAAAAAACCGTGTCTCAAACGAAAAAACACGCGCCATAACACGCCGTAACGCGCCATGGCGCGCCATATCACGTCTTGTCACGCGCCACGCCTAACAGCAATGTTATGAGACTTTTCGTAACAGCGGAGCCACGCCTCACGCCATGACGCGCCTTTTAGAACACTAGTTTATATTCATGTATATATGTTTAATCACATATTATACTATTGTATTTTTTGCTTTTATATTTATAGTCATATGTGATTGAGTATTCAATTTTTTTTATGTCTTTAATCATATGTGATTGATGTATAAATCATACATTGTCCTTAATAAATACAAATTTATCATATGTGATTTAAAAATTGTTTATAATCACATGTGATTGCAACCTATACGGAGCATGGGCTTTTCCTAGTTAAAGTGTAATTTGTGTGTATGCGTATATTACACATGATAATCATATGTGATTATTTACAATATTTTATTTGATACATATAATCATATGTGGTTGAGTTATAAACCGTACAATGATCATATGCGATTATTTTTCTAATCACATGTGTTTATATTAATGTTTATATGTTTAATCACATATTATACTATTGTATTTTTTGCTTTTATATTTATAGTCATATGTGATTTAGTATTCAAATTTTTTTGTGTTTGTAATCATATGTGATTGATGTATAAATCATACACTGTCTTTAATAAATGCAAATTAATCATATGTGATTAAAAAATTGTTTATAATTACATGTTTTTATGTATATAATCACATGTAATTGCAACCCATGTGGAGCATGGGCTTCTCCTAGTTAAAGTGTACTTTGTGTGTATGTGTATATTACACATGATAATCACATGTTATTATTTAAATTGAAACATTGTGTAAACTTTAATTTATAGTTAAACAAAAAATAGAGATTGTTTTGTAAGGTAATAAACTACTTATCCATATTAAGCTTCACATATCCATGATATCACATATATGCTCACACATTTATCTAAATAAAACCTAATAATTGTCATTAATAGATTAGCAAGCATTCATCTAATGAAAAAGTAAACATTCTCTAAGTAAACCAATAATCAAATTATGCATTGATAGACTTCACCATTTCCATCTTAACCTTCACATGAAACCTCTTCCTACAATAACATTGTTCTCTTAATCTTTAACATTGTCATTATCTTACTCATCATCATCATCATCATCATCATCAATATCATTTATGCTGTCTTCTTGAGCAATTTGATCTTCATCATTAAAAAATTCATCGATCATACTTTTCAAATGATTAAATCTTACACTTGTTGTGAAGTTCTTGATCCCATTTTCAATCAAAAAATTGATCTTCCTAATCTTCATCAAAATCATTTGTTCATAATCCTAAATCAGAATTAATTTAAAGTTTATATTATCAATATATATCATTAAACATTAGGAGTATTAAATAATGAGAAGGGTTTTTTTTGTACAACTACTATAAATACATTTACGTCCTGATTAATATGTTCTTCTACAAAATCTTCATTTAAATCTCCTGTACCAAATTGCTTCAGGATTTTTTTTTTCATAAATTTCTCTAAGCTTCATTTTCTCTGATGTCCAATGACAGATAATTGGTCATTTTCTTTCAGCATTAACTACACTGCAATGGACTCTATCTACATAAATCAACTGGAAAAAAGAAATTTTTGTTATTATAATCGCATGTGATTAAATTATTAGGTGTTTATAATATATGTGTTTTAAAACATTTTACTGTTAAACCACATGTGATTATAAATGTTATTAAATAAAAGAGAAGTTATTAAACATACCACTAAAAAAGCAGATGGTCCAACAAAATTGCTTGTTAGATTGGATGGATCAAAAGATTGTTTTGTTTTAACCAAACAATTAAGCAAGTAGGTGAACCAGTCAATGTTGCTTATATTAGTATTCTTCATGATGTAGTTTAAGGGATATGTGTTTCCTTTTCTGCATGAGCTTGATTCTATAAGAGAGTTGATCAACAAAGCAATGAAGTTCATCTAGAATTTCATATCTGCATTGTCTGAGGCGACAATATTCATTTTAATCTCATGCAGTCTGACCATTTTTTAGTTTTCAAATTGTTCAGTCCATTCGTCATAACATTTATCATTTTCTTCTCGAAATAGAAGTTTTTTAAACTTATTCTTTCCCAAAGGAAATCCTAGTATTTGATTCACTAATTCTCGTGCCACATTGATCTCAACTCCCTCTCGAAGAACAATTTTCATTTTTGTCGAATCAAATTTATCAACAATATAACGGCTTAATGCCCCTTGCACTTCAGTCATTTTCATTTTCAATAGATCACCGAATCTAATTTGTTTCACACAATCTTTTTGGATTGTATTGAAACCTTGAATGATTGACAACAACACTACAGGTAAGTCCCCATATTATTAAAATTAACAATTAATGAATTTAATTATATTTGATTTAAAACAAATTAATCAGAGAGTTTTTCAAATCATATATGATTTTATTCATATATAAGTAAAATCATATGTGATTATTCCTGTCTTTGTTATGTTTATATGTATAATCATATGTGATTCATTTCAAATAGTTGTTCTTTAAATAATCATATTTGATTTAAAACAAATGTTCTAAAACATATTGTTATTAACAAAGCTATAGTTATTTCTAATTGTATCAAAATGCTTATTTACATTCTCCTTCCTTCTTTTTTTAGTCTTTTTTTTTTTCAGAAACTAAATCTTCAGCTTTTCTTTTCTTTTTCGATTCATCTTTCTTCTTTGGTCGAATAAAAGATGTTAATGAAGTCATAATGAGTAAATAAAAAATGATTAGTCAAATAGTTAATAAATAAGCATATAGTTTCCAATACCTATTTTAATCACATGTCAATTGATCAGATTTTAGGATGTTTATGTATATAATCATATGTTAATCACATGTTATTAACAATCCTAAAATATTGTTTAAGCAAATGTGATTAGCATCTCTAACACAAACATACAAATCCAATCACATGTGAGTATCATATGTCTTTTAGGAATCATTTTGGATTATATATATATATATATATATATATATATATATATATATATATATATATATATATATATATATATATATATATATATATAATCATTTGTGATTGAAATATACATTTTTCAGCTGTCTTTCTTGTTGATTTTCTTGGTTGTTTCTCTTTAGGCACTTCTATGTTTTGTTATGAAAGTATATAAATTCAAACATAATTAGAAAACCATATATGATTAAAACAAAAGCATAAGGTGTTCATAATAGATTTAATCCCATGTGTTTGAATCTGTTTTGTGTATTTAATAAAAATCACATATGATTAAAACAAGTCATGACAAATAAAGCATACAATATCTATAATAAAAGATATTCATTTATGATTGGATTTGCTTGTGTGTATCAGAATTGATGATCACATGTCAATTAATAAGATTTTAGGATGTTTATGTATATATGTAATGCCCGTAGAACATTGCTATTCAATTTAGAGACGATAGGCGTCAAAAAATGAAATTTTGATGAAATATTATTTATAATGAATAATCTTAATTAAGTTATAGTATATGTTACAAGGTTTTCGTGCATATAAAGAACGCCGAAATCCGAGTTATAACGAAGAAGTTATGACCTGTCGAAGTTTCGCAACAAAACCGACACGACACAGCGCGACGTAAAAAGTGAATTTACGTTAGAGTGATATTTAGCCTTAGCAATCTAAATGAAAGTCATAGAATACATTAAACCATGAGCGTGCATAAAAAGAACGCCCAAATCTGACTTCGTATGAGGAAGTTATGATTTTTCGAAGTTTCGACTTAGCGGTATGCAACCCGAATGCTCGATTTGAGACCGAGAGGTTTTTAGCCGAAACACTCTAAATGAGAATCAAATGTCTCCTTAATAGGAGTAAAACGATAAAAAGATAGGAGAAAACAGACGTCGGATAAAGAAGTTATGATTTTATAACGGAGTTTTCCTATCCCAGCCTACTAAAAATAAATAATAAAAATAAAGTCAAAATTAGTCAACGAAGTCTAAACGAAAGTTATAGAAAGTAGTCTTACCTACGCGGGGATATAAAGAACGTCAAAAACGGAGTTCGTATGAGGAAGATATGAATTTTTGAAGTTTATTAAATATTTTCGATATTTAATTTAAATATAAATTCGATATTATCCCGAAAGGGGGGGGGGGGGGGGGGGGGGGGAGGAGTCAGCGTTCTTATCCCCATTACGCCCGGTGTAATTCGTGTTTCAGCCCCCTATAAAAGGGTGTTGAGGGCAACCGACTTCTTTGCTCATTTCTTCTATTTTTCTCGCGTTTTTGCATCGTTTTTCGTGAAAGAAATATCCCGAAGCCCCGGTATCATTCCCGAGCCCCGAAGCAAGTCCCGAGGCCCCGAAGATCCCTAGAAGTGCAATTCCCGAGCCGAAGCTCTGCCCGCGAGGAGTCCGGTTTTTGTGAAGATCTTCCAGATCTGCCGAAGAATACTACTTCTACAAGCCGTAGTGTTGTTCGATCATCTTCTAATCAGGTGAGTGTGTGGTTACTTTCTTCTAACGCATAATTATGAAGTATTTTATACGAAATACGTGTTATGTGTATAAGTTTGTTGTTATGTGTGTGAATGTATATTCACTTTCTTCTATCTCATAGATCTGAATTATTCTCTATGAAATACGTGTTATGTGGGTGTGCCTCATCTGTTATGTGGAATAGGTATTGAATGAGAATGCTATACAGGTTTTAAACTATGTCTAAAAATATATATTTATATCTACAAATATGTTGGGTAGAACATGGGTAGATGAGATAGTTAGTGTGTGATAAAAGGATGAGTTGGATAATGAGATCAAGAGGCTAGTTTTAGATCCGTGAGTATGGATTAGACCAAGAGGTTAATTTTAGATCCGGGAGTACGGATCAGGTAAAGAGATAAAAACTTGTTATTAGTCCGCGAGTATGGATTAAGACTAAGTTAATTGTCCCTAGTCTGTGAGTATGGATTAGGCACAATTATTGATCCGGGAGTATGGATCAGATCAGGATTAAGGTATAGTTAATTGTCCCTATGTTTTGTTCAACTGCCTTTCTTGCTAATTTTCTAGGTTGTTTCTCTTTAGGTACTTCTATGTTTTGTTCTGAAATTATATAAATTCAAACATAATAGAAAACCATATATGATTAAAACAAAAGCATAAGGTGTTCATAACATATTTTAATTCCATGTGATTGAATCTATTTTGTGTACCTAATAAAAATCACGTATGATTAAAACAAGTCATGATAAATAAAGCATATAATATCTATAATAAAAGATATACATTTATGATTGGATTTTCTTGTGTGTATCAGAGATGCTAATCACATGTCAATTAATCAGATTTTAGGATGTTTATGTATATAATCATATGTTAATCACATGTTATTAACAATCCTAAAATATTGTTTAATCACATGTGATTAGAATCTCTAACACAAACATACAAATCCAATCAGAAGTGAGTATCATATGTCTTTTATGAATCGTTTTGAATTATTGATATATATTAATATATATAATCATTGTGATTGAAATATACCTTTTTTAGTTGTCTTTCTTGCTGATTTTCTTGGTTGTTTCTCTTTAGGCACTTCTATGTTTTGTTCTAAAATTATATAAATTCAAACATAATTAGAAAACCATATATGATTAAAACAAAAGCATAAGGTGTTCATAAAAGATTTTAATCCTATGTGATTGAATATGTTTTGTGTATCTAATAAAAACACATATGATTAAAAGAAGTCATGATAAATAAAGCATGCAATATCTATAATAAAAGATATTCATTTATGATTGGATTTGCTTGTGTGTATCATAGATGCTAATCACATGTCAATTAATCAGATTTTAGGATATTTATGCATATAATCATATGTTAATCACATGTTACTAACAATCATAAAATATTGTTTAATCACATGTGATTATCATCTCTAACACAAACATACAAATCCAATCACAAGTATCATATGTCTTTTATGAATCGTTTTGGATTATTGATATATATATATATATATATATATATATATATATATATATATATATATATATATATATATATATATATATATATATATATATATATATAACACTTATGATTGAAATATGCCTTTTCCAACTATATTTCTTGCTGATTTTCTTCTTGTTCTGCATTCTGTAGTTTTTTTTTTTTTTTTTTTTTTTTTTTTTTTTTTTTTTGTGTAGGCTTTTCTTCAGGTTTTGGCCGCTCTTTATTGGTTTCTGAGTTATACAAATAGATGTATTATAAGAAAATAATATATGATTATTAAAAGTCATGGCAAATAAATAATATACTGTTTATATAGATTGTGATTACATGTGATTCAATCTTTGTTCTATGTATAAATATAATCTCATGTGTTCAATCATTTTCAAGATTATAACATTAACAAATAATATATGATTGCAAACGCTCATTATAATTAAGAATTCATCCGCAAATCATATATGATTGAACATAGTCATATGATTTATCACCTTCATTTATGTTTTTTGGATCTATCATCTTTTTGGAATGTTTTTTTCTCAACCGTTTACACAAAACGACTTTATTTACACAATAAATGAATAACATAACACTAAATCAATAAATTAAATGTTAATATTAGTAAAACTGAGTGTTATTTATGAGAAAACTTCAGTAAAATGTTCGACATCGAAACTAGGGTTTGATTTCAATTTTTTTTGAATAATGCCGATTTCCTATATATTGATAAAACTAAAAGTAGGAAAACTCGAAAATCGAGTGATATTCATCAAAAAAAGTTGATAATCATGAAATCGAGTGATATTCAGCAAAAAATGTCAAATGTACCTTGTGATACCTTTTGATGAAGCTTTTGATTGCGTTTCCCCTGTTTTTTACTACATTTTCTTCGTTTTTGTTGAGAATATTTGAAAATTGATGAAATGTTGGAGAGAAGCAAGGGTTTTCTACTCAGAGAAAATGAGAGTTTTTATTTTCGTAAATCGAGTATTCCGACAATGTATGTTTGGAAACAATTTATATTCTTTTAACGATTATACCCTTATTTTTTGGACGTGATATGTTGGAACCAATTGTTAAGTTATTTACAATTATGCCACATTGGAAAATTAAAATTAAAATTTTGTTCTCAAATGTTCACGTGGAAAAATGTTCTTAAACAGATAAATAGTCTGGATGACATGCCACATAGGCAATTTTGATCGAGCTTCATCCATGTGGCGCTAGCATGGCGTACACAAGGATTTTTTTTATTTTCGTATTATTATTATCATTATTATTATTAATATGAATCCTCTACCCTCATTGTCTCTTCCTCAATCGATACTCAGACTTAACCGATATTTTTGTATGATATGATGATGAAGTATTAGATTGCAGAATAATTATTCTTATCAATTCCTAGAAAATTGATGTAGAGTAATAATTTTCTGCATATAGTTTGTGTATTGATTTTTGTTTGGAAATAGACAATGATTTAACAAAACCTTACAAGTTCGAGCTTATTTAGAGGGCAAACTTGGTCCTCAAGAGATTTTCAGAGAAAAAATTCACACATAGAACATAATTACAAAACACAGATTTTAACAGGTTCAATGAATTTGAACTCCTAACCTCAAACTCACATGGATATACTGAACATCAATTGCACTGGATATTTTTCTGCATCATAATATTTATATAGATATTTGTGTTTTGCTTTATATGCATGAGTTATTTTGCGTATTTGATTTAACTAATGATAAGAGATGATAATGAGTTATTTTGCGTATTTGATTTTACTAATGATAAGAGATGATAAGGCATTTATGTTTGGTGATGGTGCTGATACTTGAGGGCCATGTTTGTTTTGATGAATGAGAGATAAAGTCCAATGAAAAGACTTTTAGTCCAATCGTGTGATTTTTTTGTGTGTGCGTGTGTGTTTGTGATTGAGAGCTCAGTTTGTTGTTTAAAAATATATAAAAAAAATTAGTAAAACATTTAGCCTGGCTTAGAGTTTCATGACTAAATTATAACAAACTCAATACTTTTATAATTAATTTTGTATGTAATCCGTGTAATGAGGAAGTGGTAATTTGTCATTCATTGATGCATTATTTATATTAAAAACATTATTTTCTTTTATGTTATTGTTTTATAACATTGTTGACCATATTTTCTATTATTTAGTAATTACTCAATTACATTTAAAGAAATAATATTATTGTATGATATTAATTTTGGTTTATAAATTTATATAATAAATATTTATTATTTTATTAGGTAAGACTAATAAATTATGAAATCCATCAAAAAATTGTTTCAAATAAAGATATCATATTTGTTAAACTATATTTATATTTAGTCGTATAAGATATATTTTACTTAAATAAAGACAATATAATTGTTAAAATATATTTATTTAATAGTATAAAATAATTACCAAAAGTATGAATATTGTTTATTTATTTTAAAATGCATTTAAATCAATTTGTTAAAATCTAAGCAAATTTTTTGTTAAACAATATTCGAAGTAGCTTTTGAATTTAAAACCTTTTGTTTAACCAAAAGCTAAAAAGCTTATGGTACCGAACGAAACTTCACTTTCAAAGGTTTTTTATTTTTATTTTTATTTTAAAGTTTTTTTAAATTTTTTTTTAACTAGAAGCTAAAAATTCTAAAAACCAAATGACATAGACACTCATTGTTGATCATATTTCTAACTTCAACCAAATATCTATTACATAAAAAGGGAATATTTTAGCTTATTTTAGGAGGAATCGTTAGCCATATTAGTTTAAATTTGTTTTATTTTAGAGAAATTATCAATAAATATTCTTTTAATTTTTTTTTTCTATTTATCTTTCTAACCATATAAAAAATATATATAAATATCTTAAAATATTATTATTTTTATATCAATATTTCAAATGAAAGAAACATAAATAGAAAAAAAAAAGATATTTAAGTTCTCTCGTATTTTAAATTTTAAATACCAAACAAACAAAAACTATAATCTAATTATTAAAAATGCATTCCATATGCAAATCATTGATTATAAATAAGTATAATATTATATGATTGAATGTATTTTATCATTAAATGAACCTGTAAGAGGTCAACAGGTATGATTTATCTTCCTTCAGTTTTTGTAATTAATAAAGATGTTATAGAGTTTTAATATTATATAACTTCCATAAAAAAACGTCAAAAATATAAAGGGTTTTTTATACATTATTTGCCCCATAATTAACGATTAATTTCATTGCAATATTTGAGCTCAAACAGCCGGGAAGTCATCCAATGCCCAAAAATCACCTGACTCATCAAACTGAGTCGACTCGTGCTCGAGACCCAAGAAAGTTTCCAAGTTCAAGATTTGTTCTTTGAATTCGTGGTCATCTACAGCCGGATGGAGGTGGAGACCACCGTAATCCAACGGCGGCGGGAGCATTTGACCATGCGCCATTGGCTGAGTTGACTCAGTGGTGGCCTTGAACTCGTACGGCGAAGGTGGTTCATAATTGATCGAAAGATTGGAGTCGGTGGTTTCGACACAGAGCTTCTTGGCGGGTGGCGGCGGCGGAGGCGTATGTGGCGGAGGGAAGTTGAGCTTGGCCTTATTGCCTCGGATTCGCCTGGCGGCTTCGTCGTAAGCTTTAGCAGCTTCTTCAGGTGTGTTGTATGTCCCGAGCCATACTCGAACGCCTTGTTGAGGGTCCCGGATTTCAGCAGCCCATTTTCCCCATTGTCGCCGGCGAATACCTCTGTAGAGATTCTTCCGAGGTTTACTCTTTTTTTCCATCGGTTTCTGAGTTTGTTTCCTAGTGCCTGAAAAATAAACCTCAAAATCAGACTAAAAACCTCTAAATCTACCCGATTTTTCCACAAAATTAAGCAAAAAAAGCACAGGATCTAACATGTTTATCTATGATTACATCATATTTTCATTAGCAATAAATAGAACCATTAAATCTTCAACAATCAAAAAAGAAAATAGATTGGGAGAAGGCTGCGGATCGTTGTACTTAACAATTAACATCACCTTGGTTGGAGTTTGGAGTGTAGTCGTTCATGGTGGTACGATTACGAACTGGAGACGGTGGCTTTATATTCCAGGCGAAGCGATTGTAGGTGTCGAGCTCGTTCCAGAGATCATTGGCGTTTACTTTCCGGCTTCGTTTTACGAACGGATCGATGTCGGAGATGACAGCTCCGCCGCACATTTTTGCTGTTTGCTAGAGAGAGAAGAATAGCACAAAAGGAAGGAAAATCGGAAATATAAAATCATTAGATTATGAGTTGGGGAATCATAGGAGTATTTATAACGGACGCCTACAAGGTACTAGAATTTTGATTTATGAAATAAAAACCTAGGAGAGTTTAAGTTGTCAAATCATAAAAATCGGGAACTAAAGTTATGTATAGAAACTTAGGAGGACTTTAATTGTCATTTTATAAAAGTTGGAGATCAAAACCATGTCAAGCAAAATGCACCGACTTTTTGCTGTAAAACAAAATACGATTGACTCGATGATATGACTAAGGATTTTTACTATGAGATAATTTTTAATTTTAGTATCAACCTAAAAATTAGTTGATATGACTAAGGATTTTTATTATGAGATAATTTTTAGTTTTAGTATCAACCTAAAAATTAGTAGGAAAACGTATAAAAAAAATTACATCGAAATATAGATAAACTAAAATTTACATAGAAAATAATATCTTTTTAAAAGAGAGTTAACGAATTGAAAATTTAAATTTATTTTGAAACATTAACCACCTTAAATTTATACGGAGGAACCTAATCAAGCAAAAAAAAAAAAAAAAAAAACTCTTTTGATAGCAATAGATTCTTAAAAAGATTTAAGTTGCAAAACCACAAAAGTCAATGACCATTTGGGATGACTAAACTTGTCAAACCATAAAAGTCATAGATCAAAGTTACTAAGGTCCCGTTTGATAGTTGCTGATTGAGAAAGTATCAACTGATAAATGTCTGTTTGGATAAGAAATCATGACTGAGTAAGAAACATTGTTGTTTGATTGTACATCTGACTGGATATGTTTACTGATAAAAAATGATAATTTTACCCTACTGTTGTATACATTGTTTTTCAACAATTTAAATAACTCATTCATTGACCAGATTCATATTCATTAATCAATTTAAGCAAGTGATCGATGAAATTGAAGAATCAAGAACATGGGAAATGTGAATGGATGAAATCAAGTCACCTATAATGGTTGCTTAACATTTGAATACAAGGTCAAAAGTCAAAACTACACTTTTGTGGTAGGGCCTGCATGTTATAAAGAATGTATGAAGATGAGGAAAAAACTAACAATCTACAATAAAAAAATTACAATTAACATGAAAGTTTTTTCATCACATTAAACAATAAAAAAGCAAAAACATTGTATAGTGTATGCTTTGTTTAAGTGAGGAAATGAGTAGTACATACAGTTGTGCATATAGCCTTATCATAAAATTTTTGAACAGTCCTATGACTTATGAATCTAGACCTAATCTGCCACCAGTTAGATAAATTAACATTTGTTGTTAAAATGTGATACATACAGACAAAAGGCCCCATGGACAGCAGATAGTAACTGCACCAGTTATAGGAACATCTTCCCCATATTCTCCAAGATACTTCACTTGATACATATTTATCCAACTTATCATAAATAATATTTTAGTCAACAAAACACCAAAAACTAACCTATCCATCAACAACCTAATCTTTAGTCTAGATAATAACCTATCCACTAAGATAGTTGTAACTATTCATATTTCAGTATATAAATATTATGTATGACTTGCCAAGTGCCATTAGTAATCTTTCAACAACAAACAAATTTGAACCTTGAAGCATGGACTTAAAAAAACCTAAAGAATAGAGAATAATTTTGTTACACAACTTGTAATACTCATATAACACAACATTAGGAAACAAAATATAAAATATAAATTAATGCAAGTCGATTAAACGTGAATGGATGAAATTAAAACAAGTTGAGATGAGTTAGTGATTAACAACTTTTCGATTAATGATTCAGCCACAAAACGAATTTCTTGATTCAAGAAATTACAACAGAACACATTGAATCACTGAACTAGTTGCTCGATTCAATTGAATACCAAGAAGAAAAAGATCGAGAATCGTGAATTAAATCGATTTGACTTGATAAAAACGGATGCGTAATACAATCGATAACAAAGAACGAGGACAAGAATTAATTATCATAATCCAGATTATTTTACTCAATTCTTGATATACACAGTATCAAGAACGAATAAAATATCAATCTAACCCTGAAATTTTCAAAAACGAAATCGATACAAATCGGAATCCATACATTTTCAAAAAAATCGGAATTTATAGAGAAAAACACATACCTAATGAGAAGGGAAAGAAGGTGACAACCCGGAATTTCCTTTTGGTCAAACCTTAAAAGTCAACCCCTTCGTATGGTGATTTAATATCATTATTTCTTATTTTTAAGAAATATAAAGTTCGTTTAATTATTTTATTATTTTTAAACGAACGGGTAAAAGAAAGTGTCGTCTCGGGTTTTTATTTTGAAAACCGCAAACACTTCCCGTATTAGGATCACCCGGCTAAACTTTTATGTTTTGGGTTTGAAAATCACCCAAAAACCGTAAACTCATATCTATGTATGAGTTTACTCCCCAAGAACTAGCCATTTGTGTTTACCCCCCAAAAAGTGAAAAGAGTAAACTCCCAAAAACCCTCTCAACTATCATCCAACCTTTAATTCCAAAACTACGATCTTGTAAGTGTTCTAACCATTTCAAGTTAGTAAAACACTTAATCTAGTGTTTGTACACCTATTCATCCGTTTATTTGTGTATTTTGATTAGATTTCCAAAACACCAAGAACACCAAGAACACACACTAAGTGTTCTTGGCCCTTTTAGCTCGAATCAAGCACCATTATAGTAAGTACTCTCATCCTTAAGTGCTTGTAAGCTAGTATATTATGCAAACACCAAGGAAATCAGCCAAGAACACCATGTTGGAGGTGTTCACGGTCCAAGAAGATGCTTGGACCGTAAACACCATAAAGTCCCTCAAATTTGGCTTAAGTCCCATTTTAAGCCCTAGTTTGAAGCCCTAGACTTACCTTAACATATCTAAACCTTCCATTGATACGTTTAAGCATTTTAAAACATCAAACACCACAAAATATAGGTGTTTACGGCCTAAGGATATCTCAAGGCCGTAAACACCCAAAAGGTTGTTTAAATGGGTCATATTCCTTACTTAGCCCTAAAAACTAACCTAGACTTTTACCTAGTGGTGTTAAGGACTTAAAACAATGGAAATACCACTTCCCATAGGGGTTTACGGTAGTAAACCCAAGGGAAATTACCCTTAGGCCATAAACACCTCAAGGTGGGTGTTTTGTAGCCTTAATCCATTCCAAGAGCTAAACCACTTAGCAAGGTTGCTTCTAGGGACTTGTTAAACTCCAAAACAACTCATGGTTGCAATATTTGGAGTTTATACCGTAAACCCTAGAGTTTACTGCCATAAACTCCAAGGGTAAAGGTCATTTAGACCGTAAACTCCCAAGGACTTTACCCTTGGACCCCAAACACCCTAGTTATGCCCTACTAGCACTCGGATGCAAACCTTGTGAACTTTAGCACTTGAAACAAAGTGTTTTCAGGTTCTAGAGTGTCCCAACTCATATTATTAGTTATAATAAGGCTAATTAGTTATACATATGTTCATTATATGATAACTAGGCTCGTGCGTGTGTACAAGTCTCCAATTGTCACCTAGCACCGAACCCGACACTTCAATCCAATCCACTCACCACAAGTGAGTTAATACCCCTTTAATTAACCTTTGAAATACTTTTCAATATTTTAAATACTTTTATGGGGGGAATACAAGTTGACTACTTATGGTTATTACATCAACCACATGTGATTAATAACTATAAAACCAATGATTTTATCACTGTTTCAAACTATTTATCAACTGTTTTACTTCAAAATGTTTTACAAACTCTTTTCTTACCAAATACTTTTATTTAAATTTTATTATACTTCTTATAAATTGCATGTCCATATATGTATAGATATATAAGAAACGTTTAAAAGGCTTAGGAAGGTCGTCCGCCTATTTCCTTTTCCTCGATTTGGATGTGGTCTGGTGGGATGATGGGTAGCCGTCCGAAGGTCGTTTCAGTATTAATTATACATCATATGTTCATATATAGACATAAAAGTACTTGTATATTCATGCGTATCAGTTACATCATTAGTGAGTTACCATAGGGGTAACACAGGATTACATTTATACTATTGCCAGATCAATGAGTCAGTTCATTCATGAGTCATATACTTTACATTACTATGAGAACATATACTTTACATTACTATGAGAACATATACAACTATACTAGACAAAGAACATATATAACTATACTAGACGAAGAACACATACAACGATACTAGAACAAGTAACAGTACATTACATATATACTTTTACAAAATTGTGATCCACTGTATCGGAGCATGCCTTAAATGTCATGGCCCGAGTTGTCGCCAGAATTCTCTTGAAGGGAGGGCGTGAGTTTGCGTATAGATCTATACTGGATTGACTATCCTACACCTTGCTGCTAGCTACAGCCGGACATGCAGGTTTGCGGGTGCCAAACATCATTTCTTTTTACGACCTTTCATTTGTCGTTGTTATCCAATCGATAGTATGGTACAACTAAATCACATGATACCTTAATATACGTCCAATTTAAGGTAGATAGTACAATAGTAGTTCCTACATTATAATACTACAGTACTACAGTAATTTATCCTTTATATACATTTAGTGATTATTTCACTCAAACAATAATGTATAAACTATATTTTGATAATGATAGTTACACTTGGATAATTACATAGTTTTACAATAGTCAAACGTACAAAACAGTTATGCCTTGGTAGAAGGCTACTTTTAATAGAAAATATAGGTTTTTCTGTGAGATTCAACCTTTTACAAACACATACAAACATTTACATACTTTTATCACAAATGTTTACAACTATTGTTTATAACTATGTTCAAACGTTTTGATACAAATACCGACACTAAAATACTTATGAACTTACCAGCTTAATACTGATAAACTCTTTCAAAATAACTTGTATTCTCAGGTCATCAGTAGACAGGTATCGATGCCAGCTTTTGAGAAGATGGAGCGCATCCAAGACTCCTCTTATTATTTTGATTTGCATTATTTTTGGTGTCTATAACTGTAAAGAACACACTTGTATTAAAATTATATATTTAATGCAATGGATGATGTTGTTTGCTTGTTTACTTTTACTGTGTTGTGATACTTTACATGACGTCCTCCGCCCCAGAACGTTTCCACCGTTCTAGGTTTTGGGGTGTGACAGAAGGTATCGATCGGTGGGGCTGTGGAGGCGCTGAAAGAGCAGCGGTAGGGCATGGGCACATTTGGAAGACGCTTCTTTCTTTCTCATTCAGGCAGTTCTAATCTTCTTACCGAGTCAGATTTTTCATTCTGAGCTAGACGTCTGAAATTGTTTTATCAAACAACTTTAGTTGACCGAGTCATCCAAAAATGTATTTCTTGACTCGGTCAGATGTATATCAAACATAACCTAAATAGCAAAATCCGTTGAATTTTCTATTTTGTATAGATATACTTATAAGCCAACCTAAAGAATGAAGCAAAATACATAAAGTTTGGAGGTCGCAAACAATAAACCATATGCTTCATATCACAAGATTCCCAAATTACCGAGACTCATAAAGTTTGCATGAAAGATATCTCCCTTCATGTTCTAATGCGATTTAATCACATTCTACTATGTAGCACTTCTAGTTACATGCTGATTGATCTTAACAGCAAACGCGATACCTGTACTGATCGCTTCGATTTATCTTTCCTCTGTTCTTTTAAATAAAGTAGGACGCTACGTCAAACTTACTTCGTAGATTAGTCGAACTCAATTTGATATGAATACTAAGGTCAGAATATTTATTTTTGTAGTCATTACCGAAACAAAGGTAATGATGGAAATGAACAAAATAGCTCGATTACTTAGAGACTTAGTAACCTTGTGATTTTCCTTGATCCAAGCATGAGTCATGTGCTTCCGGTAGTATATGCCTCTACTACCTTTCACACCTACTCATTCTCATCTCAAGTATTGTTTCATAGTCCACTAAGTTATTATCACAAAACAATTTAACACATATGAATGTGTCCAAACAATCATAAAAATTTTCCTAGATTTTACTAGGACTTCTTCCATACGTATCTTCAACACTAATTCAGCTTCAACTTGGTTGGCGGTGGAAATTCCAGATGATGGGATAACTTCAGACATTATACCAAAAGTTCTTTCTTTCTACTAATCGAAAGTGTAATTATCCCACACCAGATGTATTATTTATTAGACGCATTCTAAAGGCAAGATACGTCTCTTACGGTATCTTCTGATAGGTATCGTTCACTATCATCAGCTTTCTTATTTCCTCCATCTGCTCAGTATGGTACGAGTCCTTATCATAACGTTCCATATACCACAAGAGTTGTTCGAGACAAGAAATTTTAGATAGATAAGGTTTAGACGTGTATTCCTCCTTATTACTCCAAAATGCTAGTTTTAATACCATAATTAAACATTTACAAAACTTGAACACATAAAATTTTCTAACTCTAGGTCAGCAACAGACCTTAAATGAATTTACATAGGATACCTAATGCATCTCAAGTCATCTTATAGATATAGCATACAAAAGTAATTTAGCACAATAAGAAAATTAGGCACCTAATCCTAAATTAAGCTAGTGCTTGTGTCAATTCAGGTGTACTGCATAAAATATAATAGACACACTCCTAACAATCATTGTTTAGCATTCTCAATTTAAGTCTAGAAATAAATCCTTACTCCTAGTTCGCTTAAACTAATGCTCTGATACCGGCTGTGACGTCCCTAATTTCACATTAAAAAAAGAACGATGTGTAGTTTATGCTTATTTAAACTCATAGTATCCTCTTTGGTGAATAATATTACGGAATTTGTTCCCAAAAACATGATAATGATATTATCAAATCATTTCCAAAGCAACTGCTGAACTCTAATCCGATCATATATTTGTCCAAAGATATGTGATCAAATATTCTATTCATTCTGCTACCCTTTGAATTTTTTCAAATTATTAGAATTATGCTTAATCTTATAACCACAACCATATTTACTGAAACATCAGTTAATCATGGTGACTAGAATTATCATCCTTTGTGGTGGATCCGAGTAATCCATATCAACATGTACTAGATCCATTAGTCCTTCACTTGACTCACATAAACATATTAACAATGAATTAGTTATAATTTTCCACCGAACAAGATTCTCATACACTATACAATGTGAATCGTACAACACCAAGTATCTGTCCAATTGGTGATGATATTTCTTTTCACTTGGTCAATTATGACAATACCATACATGATATCAAAAGAATCAAATCCACAATTAATATTACTATTATTAGAAATGTAACCAACATTTTCATAAATTCCATTTGCATGGAAATATAAACTAAGGCACCCAGATGAACTAATATTTCACTTTTATTGAAAACAAATGAAAAGTTGGAAGTTGTCCTTACAACGCATAAAATGAAAAACTATGTTTCAAGACATCTTCTAAGAGTAATAGAAATCATTTAAATTATCCTAACTCCTAGTAGTAGCTTTGAATTCTAATCATCGAACCATGTGATCGAAGACCATTTCTCATGATCAGATTTAGCTCACCTTGTTCAAGGTTTCTTCTTTCTCTTAGCCTCTTTAATACCATTAGAATGTGATCATCACATCATGCATTAAGAGTTTATGAATATTAACTTATAAACAATAGAGTTATATAATGGATATACTTGAAGTAGAGTAATTCAAATTGACTTTACCATCTCTGATATATTTTCGGTACTTAGGGCAGCTTCGCAAATAATGTCCCTTCAATTGGCAATAGAAACAAATGAACTCTTTGGGGTTAACATATAGAATGGTCCCATAACTAGCTTTTCTCTTTACCATATGATCAAACAGTTTGATCTTGGATGATCCCTTTCCATTAGGAAGAGAAATCTTTTTGGACCACCATTACCACCATTTTTAATGTCCATGGAAACCTTGGAGTTTGACCCAATACGCATCTCTTCTTTAGATGTGCTCTTAAGCATTTATGCTTCAACAAAAATCAACATTTGGGTCAAATCTATTAAGGTCATGTCGGTATTCTCACATAAAAGTTCTAAATAAACTGGTTATATGACTTTGGAATCAAAAGAATGATCAATTCAATGGATTGCCTCCTTGGCAAATATGACACCCATTCTTATCCACCTTGTCAATGTATGATTTCCTTTTTTAGAATATACTAACATACAAAATTTCCATCTTGATGTTTATAAGCCAATAATCTTCAAGTAGTTTTGTGTAACGCCCGTAGATCCGGGCTATCAATTTAGAGATAATAGGGGTCGAAAATGACTTTTAGACAAAATATTATTTAGAATAAATAATCGTAACCAAGTTTTAGAATATATCTCAAGGGTTTCGTACATATAAAGAGCTCCGAAATCCGAGTTATAACGAAGAAGTTATGACCCGTCGAAGTTTCGCGACGGAACCGATACGACACCGGGAAGACGTAATAGTGAGTTTATGATAGAGCGAATTTTAGCCTTAGTAATCTAAATGAAAGTTGTAGAATATGTTAACCTGAGAGCGTCCATAAAAATAACGCTGAAATCTGATTTTGTATGAGGAAGTTATGATTTTTCGAACTTTCAACTTAGTAGTATACCACCCGAAACTCGAATTTTAGTTCGAGCGGTTTTTGGCCTACACGAACTAAATGAGAGTTGAAGATCTCATAATAGGAACTCAACAATAAAAAGACAGACAAAAATGGGGTCTGTATGAAGGAGTTACGAATTCTTCATGGTCATTTGACACTCTAATCTCCTCCTACTGTTAAATTTAAGATCGGTCGAGAATTAGCCGACGGAGTATAAATGAAAGTTGTAGATCTTGTTTTTACCTACGCGTGAATATAAAGAATGTCGAAAACGGAGTTTATATGCGAATGTTATGAATTTTTGAAAATCGGCTAATTTCCACCCTATGTGCAATGCCACGTGTCAGCACCAGGCTGTGCTTGGCTGTAGCCAGCCTGGCTCTCAACGTGAGCACCTTAAAACTCATGGCGTGAGTGACTCTCCAGCCTCCTATAAATAATATGTGAACCCTACTTCATTCCTTACACCTCCCATCACTTCCCTCTCTCTCTAGAACTTTTCTCTAGCCCCGAAACCCCCTGACCCCCCCCCCCCCCCCGAAAAGCCAAGGGAACCTCCATAACACGAGGTCGAAGTCCCAGAGTTACCGACGACTCCGAGGAAAAGAGTCTTTCGGCTCGGGAATGCTGCTTTAGCGGAGCCCAGTTTTGAGAAAAACCCGCTGTAAGTGAGCTACGCCTAACCTATCTTTAGTATAGCTTATGATTCAATATAGTAATGTTATTATGACCTTATAATAAATATTTGGGCTATTATTATGAGTTATATAAGTGTCGTTATAATATCTTTTTAACCACTCACGGTTCGGGGAATCTGGTTTAAAGGGCCGCATAGAGTTGTTGGATTTCAGAAGTGCCATACGCCAAAATGGTCCTTCCCTCCGGTGTTTTATGTGTGGCCCCTGTCTGTAGATAGTGGGTGAAGAGTATTTTTTTAACGCTTATATAATACTAAAAATAGTTAGACTATTAATTAGTCTCGGCGAATATTAGACTAAACTCTAGTGGTAATGATACTAGGTTCTGTCAAAGGAGTTGTTTGAAGTAAACGAAGTGCTGTCCGAGTACCAAGTCACCACCTTATCAGGTGAGTGCATAGTTACTTTCATCTTACACATAGATATGATGTAATTTATATAAACTACATGCTATGTGTACATATTACTTAAATACTTTATGTTTATGCTGGATGAACGATTTTATATATGTTTTAAATGATTTAAACTGTATACGTATTTTATATCTACAAAATATGTTGGGTAGAACATGGGTTGATTAAAGATGAGTTACATGATGAGCGATGAGAGATGAGATGAATGTTGAACGATGATATATAAGTGGTAAAATATGGTGAGAAGCGATGAACTAAGCGATGAGCCAAAACGATGAGCCAAACGATGACCTAAGCGATGACCCAAGCGATGTCCCCGTCATCTAGCAGAGTATGGATGACAACCATGGACTATTCTAGACAGTCCAGTGGAACACTAGCAGGCTCACAACCTGTAGGTGTTGTGAACGATGTGTTCACCGATGTACTCTAAAAACCCATTGACATGTATTGCGAGTGGATTCTCGGAAACAATATTGTCGATAAACAATGGATGACAACCATGGACTATTCTAGACAGTCCAGTGGAACACTAGCAGGGTCACAACCTGTAGGTGTTGTGAACGATGTGTTCACCGATGTACTCTAAAAACCCATTGACATGTATTGCGAGTGGATTCTCGGAAATAATATTGTCGATAAACAAGATAACCCTGGCAGCTATGGATTTAGTGTCCGTTCAGCAAACCCTGGAAACGATGGATCTTGTGCCTATTCCTTAGGATAATCCTTAGGAAATAATGAACAAGGAATAGCTAATTCTTAGGGTAAATCCTTGAGAGTAATGAAGATAATGGGGATGGGTAATTGGGTTAATTGTTTGATGATTAAACATAATAATTATATTATTGTGGGTTGAAAACCCTATGTACTCACCAGGTTTCCCAACCTGACCCACTCAGTTTATTTATATCATAGGTGTTGATATGAAGTCACATTACAGAGAGAGATTAAGGAGATATAAATCACTAGTGATAATGATTGTAAGTTCTGTTTATGCTTATGTTTCCGTATTGACGATGACATCCCAAATGTTTTAAAATGAATAAAAATACTTTTCTTTGGAAATGCTTTGATAACATATTTATCATGTTTTACTGGGAACAACTTCCACAACATTTTTATTAAAAGAGGTACTCTGATTTTTATAAAGTATAAACAAAATCAGTCTTTTTTGGCCGTTAAAATGGGGATGTCACATTTCGTATCTTTTATCTTGAGGAAAACGTGATGTTGAGAAAGTCACTAGAGGAAGTGGTGAAATATTTGAAGAGAGATGATATTCACTTCCATCATTTCCTAAGGAAGAGAAAACAATTTTACATTTACTTGAAATTGGAAGACCATCTATTGAAAATGGGGAGAAAATTTTCCATAAGAATGAGAAAGACCGTTTTTATCTTCATAAAACATATAAAAGTGAGAATGGAGTGAATTCAAGTTAGTTGATTTTAATCCTTAATTATTAACCCAAAATTAAATTTAGGCTAGGATTCATATTTTTGATGTAATCAATTTTAAATCTATTTTAGGTAGGTAAGGCTTTTACCAATAATCTTATGAAACTCCTAGATCTTTCGAGATTCATTGAATCCTATCAGTGGCATGTTTAATCTTCAATTATGCTTTCACTTTTGTGACTAGGATGCCGAGGATCACAAACAAGATGTGAATAACAATGTAAGCTCACTTGACAACCTTTATGTAATTTATCATCTCACATTGATGTGTCGATTACCACACACACTCCATCAAAAATGATAATTTTCAAGATGCCCATCATATATCTTTATAGCCCCTATTAGTGTGTCGGTTAACCACATACGTTCCACTAACGACATATAAAACATGATGTGTGTTTTTCATCGATTATTATACTTTTCACATTTTTCCTAAAGTAATTAAGAGTGAGATTTTATAAAGAAATGTTTGGTTACTTTATATCATTATACTTATTAATGAGATTGTGTACTATCAAATACATTCAACTAAGGACCCTCCACTATACAAGAGATCAGTGAGTAAGAATGGATACCCAGTGGCGGTCATTTTATAGACCGCTTCCTTAAACTCCCCTTATAGCATGACTTCGTGAATGAGGCGTGCTAGCGATTTGACCAACTTGTCTTATACATAATATATATATATATATATATATATATATATATATATATATATATATATATATATATATATATATTAATGTGTATTTTAAAACGTTAAAAAATACAAGGTTTAATCTTTTATAAATTAAACTTCTTAATTTAATTAAATTTAAACCAATTTATGGATTTGTAAATTATCTTTTAATTAATCATTTAATTAAGTTAATAATAAGATCCATAAGGATAATATTAATCAATCTTATAATCAATGATTGTCTAGTCTAAGATTATCTCCTAACATTTTAGATTTTATTTAATCATCTAATATAAGAAAATTTTAGTTTTGGTAGATATTATAAGAGATAATTACTAAATAACAACCATATAAATCAAATTAGGCAAGAAAATCCAAAATTTCTAAATTTATTGTGCTCACGCCGTGAGTATTAAATCTCACGTCATGAGAACATTCTGATAGAAAAAAATGTTTTGTTCAAATTCATCCTATGTAAAAACAATCTTAGACATACCAAGGCTTTGATACTACTTATGGGTTTTATAGATTAGAATAAAAATGTGCTTGCAGAATTTCACTAAACATTTAAGGGCATATGTAACCTAAAAGATCTATGTGTTAACACTTTGATGTAACATGATATGAACAACAAAATAACTTGAACCCTAATGAATCCTATTATAATCAAATAGAATAATTAGGGTTACATACCTTTAATTTCCTGTAGTAAACAAATCACTTCAATCTCATTCTTTAAAACCTTGGAAAGCAAGCACCAGAAATCTTGTGCCTCTAATGGCTCACACCCAAAACCTAGAAACCATAGAATAAAGATGAGAGAGAGAAAAGAGGTATACTTTTCATTTCTATGCCTTATGTGAAGAACGTGAACAAAATTGAGGCTATAAAGGGTCCTATTTATAGTTAACGTAACTTAGGGATAAAGCAAGACTTGGATGATTAAATAATAGATGTAATCCATGTTCAAATCCTTTCCTTATTTGTATCCAGGAGGCTTTTGGAAACCCTAAGGAGGCTCCCACAACTGTCCACCCATTGGATGATTCTAGAATTTCTTCTTTTGTTCAACTATTGAACAATTACACTTCACCCATTTTGTCTTTAATTAATTCCACTTAATCCTAAATTAATTCAAGATTAATTCTGATTAACAACTAATTAATTCTAATTGATTTCTTATTAATTTATTAATCATATAAATTAACAAATCATCTATATAACAATTGATCTGATGTTAATTATATTATAAATTAACATATCAATTATCTATTTTTAATTAATATATTAATCACAAAATATATTAAATGTTTATTTATCTCGCTTTCTCCTAATATAATTTCTAGTTATTTCTGGTTATGAGGGCAACCCAAAAGGAACTTTTCTAGTAATTCAAGATTATACTAATTTAGTTATTGCCTTAGACACCTAATGTAATAATTATTGGCACATACAACCTAAAGGATCTATGTCTTTAACACTTTGAATGTAATAAGCTATGAGCAACAAAATAATTCAAACCCTAATGAACACATAGTAAAATCAAATACAAGAATTACACTTACATATCTTTGATTTTTTGCACTAAACAAATCACTACAACCTCCTTATAAAAAACCTTGGTAAACAAGCACCAGAAATCTCGTGCCTCTAATGGCTCACACCCAAAAACCTAGAAACCCAAGAATGAAGAGGAGAAAGTGAGAAAAGAGGTATAATTTTCGTTCCTGAGCCTTATAGGAAGAGCATGAATGAAATTGAGGCTATAATGGGTCTTATTTATAGTTTAGGTAACTTACGGACAAAACAAGATTTGAATAATTAAATAATAGATTTAATCCCTATTGAAATCATTTCCTTATCTGCATCTAATAGGCTTCTTGAAACCCTAAAGAGGCTCCCAAAACCGTCCATCCCTTGGATGATTCTAGAATTTCTTCTTTTGTTTAACTATTGAACAATTACAATTCACCCCTTACACCTTTAATTAATTTCAATTAATCACAAATTAATTCGAGATTAATTATGATTACTCATTAGTTAATTATAATTAATTTCTTATTAATTTATTAATCATATAAATTAACAAATCAATTATATAACAACTGATCTCATGTTAATTTATTAATTACATAATAAATTAACATATCAATTACTTATCTCAATTTTCTAAGTACTCATGAATATTGTAGCAAAACAATTATTATGTCTAAACTCCTTAGATAGTGTACACTCCAATTCATGATAGTCTTAATTCACTACTTACTTCGTAAAGTTTTAGTGACTGTGGTCTCAAACCTATTGAATATAAATAACCTCTATTAATTAATCACCATAATAATTACGACTTTATTCATTGTATAATGTTTCGAGCAATCAACTAACCACTTGAATTAATAACATCAGTGATGCCATGTTATGAACATGTATACTATACATCTCTATGGTCCTTCCTTGTTGAACCGATAAACTATACATTATTCAAATAATGCTCATTTGACATTTCCAAATTCTTGTCACTATCTATAATGTATTGGAATTCCAACTTAACATGCATTGCTTCAAAGTCATAGAGAGCGAGCCAACGATATTACAGAATGTTCTATTGGAACTTTGTTACTAGAAATAATTCCATGATAATGAAGTTTCAAATTTAAGGTACACTCCTTAAACACTTCTCTTGAATTAAAGTTTCTAATTCACATGTAGACTTAATAATAAACTCTTATTATGGAAAAAAATTCATATTCCCATATGACCATCAATTTTGACTAAGAATCATCTCAATCTAATAAATGTCATTATGGTCCTCCCAAACAATACCATACTTCGAACTGTCCACAAGCAACCAATCTTCAGTAAACCTCAAATTGTTCTTGACAGTTGTTTAACAACTCCAGTTACACAAAAATTCTAATCTTTTTTTCCTCTCAATGCTCAATACATTTGAAAAAAGCAGGTCATATAAATATTATGGCATATGTAATCGATCCTATATCTGAAGCATATGAGACTCAAATCATTATATCCGATATATATCCAATCTCTTGCTATAATATTTCCATACATGGAATATCCTATGTTGAACAATTTCAACATGATATTCACATATGTCTATGACTAAGTTCCATTAAACCATACGATGTAATCCTTTAGATTCTAAACAAAGTACGAATTCCTTCTCCCTTAAGTCTATCATAGCGAAACAATTCCCAAACTTTGAACTTTTCAAATTTGAGAACTTTGTTCCCTACGAACATTATTTTGAACATGCAATACTAGCATAACAGTTATGCTCCCACTAGCTCTGATATGTGTCAAGAAGTCAAATGGACTTCTAGAAATCAGTA
This sequence comes from Lactuca saligna, assembly GCF_052625555.1. Taxonomy (NCBI): domain Eukaryota; kingdom Viridiplantae; phylum Streptophyta; class Magnoliopsida; order Asterales; family Asteraceae; genus Lactuca; species Lactuca saligna. The sequence continues at coordinate 128,309,233 of NC_136422.1, forward strand.
CTCTTGACTTTCTTACCGAAATACAAATTTCTGTCACGTAATGCTTCAATAAGTGTCCAATTAGACTTCTTAAGCTTACACACCTTCATTGGATAGCTTGTGTGTGTGTTTAAACTATTTCAAAACTTATAGATATATGTCTTGAAAGTTCAAACAATTCCTTTCCATTCCTCACAATTCGAAATATGAAGAGGGATGTCGTAACCATATTGTGAATTTGAGAGTGCAATTAACATAACCAATATCCATACTGATCTTTATCAGATCTTTTGTCATTCTAATGAATTAGTGTGAAACCTTTGCCACCTAGATTTTATGGTGCATACGTTCCCATCTATGTGGATCTATCATTTCCAACGTAAAATCATAAGACAAGGTTTAGAAAAAAAAAAAATTCAAATTTAGCTTTCCTTCATGGATCGACTTCGCTATTCTAAATTTCTTTCCTTCTGGTACCACAAGTGCCTACTAGTGGTTCTGTGCTGTTAGCAACTCACCCATATTGATCAATGTACTTTTACAGATGAGGGTGCTTTGCTTTTGTAGGGAAATGAAAAATAGAACTTATAAGCATTGCCAAATCAACTAGAGTTGTATAGGAATAAAATTGTGTTAACGAAACACAACTTGTTATCAACCTTAGGTCACGTGCTAGTAAAACTAAAAGCTTTATTTTTTATTGACTCGTGAAACTCTCAAGATTAATACGACTCCCACTAACATCTTGACATATGAGTTTTCTCTCAAATAAAATTCCGTTTTTGAGCTAAAAACTAATATTCAAAAGTTTGTTTGGATTCCCGACAAGAAAACACTTCATAGAATCGGAATCAATTTAGTCTTTGTTTCTCGATTAACGAAAACATCACAACTCCAATTCTAAATGTGATAAAGTAAGAAAACATTATTACTCCTTATTTTACGAGGTGTTATAAACCTACTTAGTAAGAATATAATTATCATCCTTTGTGGTGGATCTGAATAGTCCATATTGTGACAACCCAAGTTGCCCCGTTACATTTCTCCGTTACCGTTAACGGAATTTTCTACTGTTCAAAAGTTCCGTTAATAAGAAGCCGTCAAATTTAATAAACATTTCAATTGTGTATGTTTATATGCCGTTAATTCGTGATAAAAGGAAATAAAAATACATAACACATATTTCCATTTACTTGGAGAATATTAGTTTATTATCACGACCACTAAACCGGGTGCGACCAAAAGCCCCGTTTAACGGCAGTATCGGGTAGAATTCCACTGTGTCCCGACTGAAAACCCTACATAAGGGTGAGTGGAGTCTATTGGAGACTTTTTACACTCTCTCTCTAGACCCGTTTTCGCCCCGAAACCACAACCAAACGCTTCCAAATTGTAAGTCCGCTTACCCTAACTTATTCTAAACATAGTGATTTATGTTTATAGCCCAAAACTCATCCAAGAAGGCATGGAATAAGGAGTTTACGGCCCAGGAACATTCTAGGGCCGTAAACCCCTAAAATGGTGCCAATCATGCCTTTAAACTTGACCACAAGCTTAGAAACTATTAGGGGATATAGCTTAGGGGTGTTTAAACACTAAAATGCATGGATTTAGGACTCAAAGAAGAGTTTACGGCCCAAGTACATCCTTAGGCCGTAAACTCCCCAAGTCATGGTCCCAAATGCACTCCAAACTCATCCTAGGGCTTCATACATAATTTAGGAACTTATCCTCTTGAGTTTAGACCCTTGAAACACTCCAAAATGAATTATTAAAAGGAGTTTACGGCCAGGTCTATACCAAGGCCGTAAACACCCCTAAATGTGCCCAAAAGTGTGGTTTTTACCCCCCAAATGGCCTTAGACATTTACCATAAAATACTAGGAAGGATTTAAGGACTTAAACACATGTAATGGTGGGGTAAAAAGGAGTTTACGGACCAAGCAAGTGTCTAGGCCGTAAACTCCCCAAAACACACACAAATGGTAGTTTTAATCCCCCAAAATGGCATCACACTTCATTATAAATTGCTAGGAAGGTATTTAGGGCTTAAGACTTCGCAAAATACAAGGTATGAGATTTTACAGCTGTAAACTCCCTTAGGAGTGGTCCCTTGGCCGTAAACTCCAATATAATGCCCTTAAAAGCCTCCAATCCACTCATGCCTTTTATGAAAAGTACTTAGAAAAATCCCATGAACAAGCTAGAAGCCTTAAAACACCCTAGAACCCATCACCATGAGTTTACGGCCGTAAACTCATGGTGAGTAGTCCCTGGGCCGTAAACTATGTATTAAGGGGGTATTCTTGGATAGCAAACTCCATTCCTTAGCCATTCACACCCTTAAACACTACCCGGGACATCCAAACACTTAGCCAAAGTGTTTTCCGCTCCTGTGAGTGCGTATATTTGTTTAATTAGTATTAAATGTGCTAATCACATGTAAACATATGTTATCATATGTTAAATAGGTCATTGTGTGTGTTTGAGTCCTTACATGGCACCGAACGCCCAAACAGCACTCTCGTCGGACCTACTTACACCAGGTGAGTTCATACCCCTAAATGAACCTTTTAATGTTTTTAAATGTTTTATAGGGGGGGAATACAAGTTAAACATGCCAGTTATCATGTCAATCGCATATGATTGATAACCCACATGCACAAGATTTTTCCACTTTACAGTGTTTTACCGAGTGGGACACTAAAATAATTTTTACCTGTTTCATAACTTTTACTTATACTGATTTATTCAAATTCATTCTAAATTGGTTTATGAAAGATCCTCTAAGGTTTTAAACGTATTTACAAAGGAATACAATTTGTGATTTTCTCTGTACATAAAGGCTTTTCATTAAAGATTTCCCTTTTTGACGTATATTTTTACTTGTTAAATACTGCTGCTTCACTTGTACTTATTTTATACTCTGACTCGGTAACACTTTCACTTATACCTATAGTCGCTTATACTTGATGACACTTATACTTATTCCCGCTCTTACTTAGTAATATCGACTCTACTTCACTTATACTGGATATCTACTCTACTTCACTTATACTTGATATGCTCTCGCTTCACTTATTATCGCCTCTACTTCGTGATACGCTTATACTTGTTCGACACTTCTACTTCACTTGCGACCACTCCTACTTCACTGTTAGACACTCCTACTTCACAAGAATCACTTATACTTGATACACTTATACTTCACCATTATGTTATTCCACACTGTATGAATTCACACCACGATGATAGGTCTTCAATTATTACACACTCAGTCGTAGTTAGATGTACGTCTGTGCTTATATAGATACATATAAGTAATGATTGAAAGACTTAGGAAGGCTCATCCGCCTATTTCCTTTTCTTCGTTGAGATGTGGTCTGGTGGGATCGGGTGGCCGTCCAAAAGTCGTTTGGTTCATTAGTTATATACTATGTATATGAGTATGGATATACAGGAAATTCTCTAGTCAAGTCAGTTGAGAGTCTCTACCTCTATTCTACATTTACTGTAGAAACACACTAACCACTGTTTGGAAGTCTCTATCTCTAATACGTCACTTGTATCAGAAATCCACTCCCCTCTAGAAACACACTATCCTCTATTTAGGATGCATCTTCGGGACGCGGCCTTCTCCGTCGTCTAGTTGGTAACCAGAGTGTCCTGTAGGGAGAGCGGACATTGTGTGTATAGGCCTATACGGGATTGACAACCCCGCACCCTAACTGCTAGCTACAGTCCACGGCCTACCAAGCCAAGGGGTGACAAATGTCACATTATATAGATGCTTGTAGGGCGTCTAGAACTCTAGTCAGTATGGTTACGAGTATCCTGGGTTGCCTTATAATTCATGGCTTTAAGGTAACGGTATTTCGTCAGCGATTTACACTGTATGCTGATGTCACCTTTTTCAGAGTCACACTGTTTTGACCTTGCTAGATGTATCTTTCAGTTGATACTGCATGGGGTCTGTTATCTCTGTTTGACCTTACTAGATGTATCTTTCAGTTGATATTGTCTGGGGTCTGTTATCTCTGTTTGACCTTACAAGATGTATCTTTCATTTGATACCGTCTAGGGTCTGTTATCTCTGTTTGACCTTACAAGATGTACCTTTCATTTGGTATCGTCTGTGGTCTGTCTTCACTGTTTTGACCTTGCGAGATGTACCTTTCATTTGGTATCGTCTGCAGTCTGTCTTCATTGTTATGACCTTGCAAGATGTACCTTTCATTTGGTATCGTCTTCGGTCTGCGTTCACTGTTTTAGACCTTACCAGTTGTACCTTTCATTTAGTACCTTCTGGGGTCTGTGTCTCCATTTGTTAGACTGAACCAGGCGTATCGTATGTTTGATACTTTCATGGAGTCTATGGTTCTTTGCCTTAGTCAGCAATCCTCACTGCTGAGGCATATGATATTCCCTGATGTCGTTGCTTTCCTCAATAATCAAATTCAGTATTTTGATAATGATAGCAATTTAGGGAAAACTACTTTTTACCCTACATCACTGACCAGTCTTGGTAGAAGGCTGCTTTTATTAAAGAAAATATAGGATTTTCTGGAAAGGACTCTAGTACACTGAAATCTTTTAAACTACTACTTTCTTAAGTTATTTGTATGAAATGTCACTAAATGCTTATGAACTCACCGGCATTTGTAAAAATGCTGATACTCGCTTTTCAAATAACTTGCATTCTCAGGTTAGCATTAGACAGGTACATCCCCGGAGCTGTTGATGAAGATAGCTTTGTACCATGCTGTATTTATTCTATTACTTGTATTATTTTAAAGTGTTGTAATGTAACCATGTAAAACTATTACTGTTAATGCAATGTTTTGTTGTACTTTGATTACTATAATGCATGTGTTTTGATACTTGACATGACGTCATCCACCCCAGAACGTTTCCGCCGTTCCGGTTTTGGGGTGTGACAGATTGGTATCAGAGCATTGTTTATAGTGAGCTAAGTATATCAATTCATAAAATATATACAACCTCTAAATACAAAAGGGATAAAACACTCTGACCAAGAATTATACTTTAAAATATAACCATATTTTACCAAAGTATAATAACATCCAGAATCTATACACTCGAACACAAGTATCACAAGAAGAACAAGAATAAAAGTCTTCGGATGTTGAGCACTACAAACAAATCTGGGCAGTTATGTAATCGTACGATGGAATAAATGTAACCTGATCAACTACCTTTATTCGAGATGCGATGAACGTGTGCTCGGGAGTGATTGTGGTGTGCAACAGGTCTGAAACTTACCAAATAGGATTTGCTAGAGCCAAACATAAAGTTAAAATACTATAGGAGTATTTTAGAGCGCTAAAAGATTCACACTAAACCCAGAATTATGATTCAAAGACGAGAACCAAACAAGAATTAAAATACCATAGGGGTATTTTAGGAAGCATAAACAACCTTGCGTGAATAATTAAAAAGATCCTTATTGACATACCTACAACTACAGAGGGTATACTTCCAAGGTTATATATAATAAGGATTCCATAGGCTAAGAATGTGTGGTTTCGCTCTGTTTCCTTTTCCTCGTTGGGATGTGGTCCTTGAGTAGTATCACGTATTCGAAGGGCTATCGGATCTAAGCTACATATGATTTGTATACCCTGTGTAATCGTAGCAGGACTCGATATGGATCATCCAGCGAAATGTTAATAATCTGATAGGATTCTTTAGACATTTCCATTCTCGCACGAACCCTGTAGAAAACCCTACCCACTTCAGTGCATAACAGAAGAGTTGATTCCGACCCCGAAGAAGTTCATTTAGAAAATTTCCTGTTCGGAAATAAATGAACTGGGTCGAGACTATTGAATGCACCAAGTGCCCATATTCTTTTTGGGACATCGGTGGGGAATTCGCCTAAACTTTTGAGATTCCCAGTCATCCATCATGAAGTGATGACACCCATAGTTGGAATTAGAAGAAAGGCGGAGTAGAAATTCAATATGTCCATACGAGAAGAGAACCCTAGGAAACTACCTGAAGAAAACCAACGCCGATTCCAGTCAAAGATACGAGGCAGACCGAGGGAGCCAATACGTGGAACCCGAAAAGTGTCTTTTCCTCGTGTTCGTCACGCTAATACACCCATAAAATAATACAATTTAGTGAGTTAGTGATTACACTGCTCACGCTATGTGTTAGGTAAATCGCCTTGTTCCTGTTGCCAGTAATACGCTTAGAGCGGATCCCCACACCTCTGTGAGGTTGTTTAGCCATAAGCCCTCATGAGCCTCTCTTTCCGCAGCTTCGTTCCGAACTGTTCTCAAATCTCTCCAGGCCGGGGAGTGAAACCTTTCTCAGTATAAAGGTAACTTAGTAGGAACGACTTGCATCTTATGGCCTTTTTCTGATATTCATACACCCACTTCGATTACCAGGACTACATCATAGGGATGTAGGTCGACACTCAGACAACCAATACCCGAGGCACGGGAAAAATATTATGCCTAATACGTTCAGGACAGAAATGTCTAGGGTTAACTATCGTCTTTCATTACCTTGTATTCCTTTCCGTGTAGGAAAACCATGCCACCGAAGAAGCGTAACCAATCTACAAGCAAGAAACCTACTCTCTTATTTGATGTAGCTACGTTCCAAGCTGCAGTTTCAGCAGCCGTAGCAGCTGTCATGGCTCACCTAAATGCTAACACCGCCGATGTTAGCAAGGGCCCTGTCGGGATTTCCCATCCTGGCGATGGACAGCAGCAGCCAACACTTCCATACTCAGCCACCCAAGAACCTCAACCGAACCCACTAAAGAGAAAACTCAAGATAGAGGAGGGAAGTACCTCGGCTCAAGGACCTTCCGAAGGGCAACGAGTTGAGGCAGCCTATACTCCTGTCAAACCTTCCCTCCCGACTCCAATAAGACCGTATCTAGGAGACCTTCCCCACTGCAGCAAGTGCAGATACCATCATCATGGTGCCTGCCGGGAACTCTATTGTGCTAGGTGCCACATGAAGGGGCATACTGCTCGTGTATGCAGAACTCCGGTGGAACGTATTGCATCAATCGCCAATATGGCGGCCACTCAGGTCTGCCCCCTATGTGGCGAGTTTGGACACTTCAAGAAGGACTGGCGAACCGAAGGGAAAGACAAAGACACAGAAGGAGCCTGACACTACTGCTTAGGGAGAAGCGGCAAGGAACTCATTAGATTTTGGTACGTATCTCGATCTCGGATAACTAAACTAAATACATTAAAAGACTAATTTAATGTAAATTCTTCCCAGTAAGGCGAAAGTCGCAGCACTGTTATAAAATTTAAAATTCATTAGGTAAAACTATAATGGCTAAACGTATACGTTACGGCCATATATATTTAAGATGGACAGACCTAGAGTGAGCGAATGCCGCCTCATTTCTTGTTCCTCGTTTGGTTGTGGATTTAGGGCGGGGTCGCTCAGTCGACAGTCCTCCCCACCTTAAATGTACTTGACTAGTATATGGGAGGCAATTATAGAAATGCCTTGTGAGAACCCGTTCATGAAAAGATACTCTATTCGGAAACATTTAGAACTCTCTATAGTTCTGCGTCGACTCTACCGGTCCAAGTATCCGCGGTAGTGATACGTAGGACGGAACCCGAGACGCCTAGAACTAGTGTGCCTGTTCGGCACATGACTCTATCGATCTTCACTTTACATCATGTCGAAGTGTGCCAACTTCGACGACTCTATTGATCATGGTTTGACTTCGTACAACCATGTGTACGTTCCTAGTGCTATGTAAAAAGAGCTTTCTCCATAGCCATATTGGCAAATAAAGGCTCTTCCAAACCTGAACATAACACAAATAAACAAACCTAAGGCGATCCGTCAATAGTTCCTTTTACCTCAAACCTTCCGAAGTACCCAAGTGAGGGTACCACACACCGTCGACCGACCCCTCGTATTCAGATGAACACCGAAGCGAAGGACGTTGCAAAGCCTCTAGAAGACGACAATCGACCGAAGCATACTCCGTATATTTCCCCCAAGAGACCCTTCGCACCTTGCACATTAGGTTCATGAACCTAGAGAACAGAACTCATGAGACTGACCACTATAAATAGGTATATGCATAAAGGTGGTATATAATCGAGATCAAAAAGATTTAAGGTGTGTGTTTCCTCCCTATTCTCTGTTCCTTGTTGGGTTGTGGGTTTGGGGTGGAGTCGCACAGCTGAATGTCCTGCCGACCTCAATCTTATACTGCTCGCGTACACCCGATATTTGTGGTTAGACTAAGCATGAGCTCTACCACGAACCACTTCGCAAAACACTTTCACCCTAATCTATAAAATAGGAGCCGGATTCAAGAAAATCACTACGAGTTGAACTGTTAAAGTTCTGGGTGAGAAGACTCTATACTCACTAGATTCGACCTAGACCAAGAAAACCTAGAACCTTTGGAAGAGTAGTTGCAGTATATGCTCGCACTGCCCAGGCACTTCGTCCACCTCGTTATAGACAAGTGGTGCCTATCATCCTCCACCCTATTGCATGGAGGAAATCGTCGTCGCCCTGTAGACGATGAAATACATTCTCCGAAGAGGACACTAGAATGCCGAGAACCCACATGATAACCTTCGTAGCCAAGAATACTTGATCAAAGTGCAATAGTAGTTGCATTGAACCTCGTGACCCAAATCCCGAAGAGATTATAGACTTGACACTAGCCCTGGTGTTAGTCGAAGGGTTATGCAGGAACATACACTTTCCGCACTAGGATAAACCACAGTTTTAGAGATTCATTGGACTATTAGGTGTGCCACAAATACTATCTCACACAGAGATAATAGAACTACCTCCCGAGATAGTCCAACACTCGTCTAGTGAAGCCCTATCACTCCGTCCCTCAGGGTTTCCGTATCTCGAGATTCTTAAGTGCAGATCCACTTTGCACGAGCTTGAGATAGACACTCTATAGCAAACCGATAACCATGGTCACGCAACCCACTCGACGATCTAGAAAGTCTCTATCAGCCAGTTGAAAGAAAACACGAAACCGACGACCACCTGAGCTTCCTAAGGACTAACCTGAAGGACTACACATCCAGTACGAGTGACAACGTTAGGAACTTTGTAATGGCGACAATGCCAGTGTTGATTTGGCCATAGAAGTACACTATGTTCTTAGAACTGAAAAGCTTTGTTCCTTTCCGAGAGCTTAGGACCATCCGAGAATCCTCATGGAGACATGGTCCAACCCTTTTTCAGGCCGCTACTACTTTCGGATATACCACAAGGTTCACATTCGATCGACTCACATCTTAGACTTGATACGTGAATTCCCAACAACACTCTTCGTGCCTCACTCATCTTGATAGAATCCATCGAGAACCCTAACCTTTTAGATACACTAGTTGGAACCCACTAGCTACACGAGACGGAATCCGCATCCCGTACGCGAGGGTCTGTTGAAATGACAAACACAGACTAGAGATCACTTGGGAATGCGAGGACAACCACATAGGAAGTACTCTCTTACCTCTACATGGCCATTCATACCTACTTCCTTGCCTAGATCCGAATTTCGGGACGAAATTCCCTCTAACGGGGGGATGATGTGACAACCCAAGTTGCCCCGTTACATTTCTCCGTTACCGTTAACGGAATTTTCCACTGTTCAAAAGTTCCGTTAATAAGAAGCCGTCAAATTTAGTAAACATTTCAATTGTGTTTGTTTATATGCCGTTAATTCGTGATAAAAGGAAATAAAAATACATAACACATATTTCCATTTACTTGGAGAATATTAGTTTATTATCACGACCACTAAATCGGGTGCGACCAAAAGCCCCTTTTAACGGCAGTATCGGGTAGAATTCCACTGTGTCCCGACTCAAAACCCTATATAAGGGTGAGTGGAGTCTATTGGATACTTTTTACACTCTCTCTCTATACTCTCTCTCTAGACCTGTTTTCGCCCTGAAACCACAACCAAACGCTTCCAAATTGTAAGTCCGCTTACCCTAGCTTATTCTAAACATAGTGATTTATGTTTATAGCCCAAAAATCATCCAAGAAGGCATGGAATAAGGAGTTTACGGCCCAGGAACATTCTAGGGCCGTAAACCCCTAAAATGGTGCCAATCATGCCTTTAAACTTGACCACAAGCTTAGAAACTATTAGGGGATATAGCTTAGGGGTGTTTAAACACTAAAATGCATGGATTTAGGACTCAAAGAAGAGTTTACGGCCCAAGCACATGCTTAGGCCGTAAACTCCCCAAGTCATGGTCCCAAATGCACTCCAAACTCATCCTAGGGCTTCATACATAATTTAGGAACTTATCCTCTTGAGTTTAGACCCTTAAAACACTCCAAAATGAATTATTAAAAGGAGTTTATGGCCAGGTCTATACCAAGGCCGTAAACACCCCTAAATGTGCCCAAAAGTGTGATTTTTACCCCCCAAATGGCCTTAGACATTTACCATAAAATACTAGGAAGGATTTAAGGACTTAAACACATGTAATGGTGCGGTAAAAAGGAGTTTATGGCCCAAGCAAGTGTCTAGGCCGTAAACTCCCCAAAACACACTCAAATGGTAGTTTTAATCCCCCAAAATGGCATCACACTTCATTATAAATTGCTAGGAAGGTATTTAGGGCTTAAGACTTCGCAAAATACAAGGTATGAGAGTTTACGGCCGTAAACTCCCTTAGGAGTGGTCCCTTGGCCGTAAACTCCAATATAATGCCCTTAGAAGCCTCCAATCCACTCATGCCTTTTATGAAAAGTACTTAGAAAAATCCCATGAACAAGCTAGAAGCCTTAAAACACCCTAGAACCCATCACCATGAGTTTACGGCCGTAAACTCATGGTGAGTAGTCCCTGGGCCGTAAACTATGTATTAAGGGGGTATTCTTGGATAGCAAACTCCATTCCTTAGCCATTCACACCCTTAAACACTACCCGGGACACCCAAACACTTAGCCAAAGTGTTTTCCGCTCCTGTGAGTGCGTATATTTGTTTAATTAGTATTAAATGTGCTAATCACATGTAAACATATGTTATCATATGTTAAATAGGTCATTGTGTGTGTTCGAGTCCTTACATGGCACCGAACGCCCAAACAGCACTCTCGTCGGACCTACTTACACCAGGTGAGTTCATACCCCTGGATGAACCTTTTAATGTTTTTAAATGTTTTATAGAGGTGAATACAAGTTAAACATGCCAGTTATCATGTCAATCGCATATGATTGATAACCCGCATGCACAAGATTTTTTCACTTTACACTGTTTTACCGAGTGGGACACTAAAATGATTTTTACCTGTTTCATAACTTTTACTTATACTGATTTATTCAAATTCATTCTAAATTGGTTTATGAAAGATCCTCTAAGGTTTTAAACGTATTTTACAAAGGAATACAATTTGTGATTTTCTCTGTACATAAAGGCTTTTCATTAAAGATTTCCCTTTTTGACGTATACTTTTACTTGTTAAATACTGCTGCTTCACTTGTACTTATTTTATACTCTGACTCGGTAACACTTTCACTTATACCTATAGTCGCTTATACTTGATGACGCTTATACTTATTCCCGCTCTTACTTAGTAATATCGACTCTACTTCACTTATATTGGATATCTACTCTACTTCACTTATACTTGATACGCTCTCGCTTCACTTATTATTGCCTCTACTTCGTGATACGCTTATACTTGTTCGACACTTCTACTTCACTTGCGACCACTCCTACTTCACTCGTTAGACACTCCTACTTCACAAGAATCACTTATACTTGATACACTTATACTTCACGATTATGTTATTCCACACTGTATGAATTCACACCACGATGATAGGTCTTCAATTATTACACACTCAGTCGTAGTTAGATGTACGTCTTGTTGGGTTTTGAGCAATCTAACACTTCCTAAGTGTGCATGCAACCCTAATAAACCTTGGATCTATGTTTGTCTAAATACATGCAAAATAATAATTTTCCAAGGTTTATAACCTATCTAGCATGGCATGGGGAACATTTCAACATAAAAGAGTTAGAAGAGATTACATACCTTTTGGTGAGTTTGGTTCTAAGGAGTTTGAGGGCCAAGCACCAATAGTGTGAATGCCTCAAATGGAATCACAAACACCAGAAACTCTTGGAAAACTTTGAGAGAGTATACACCCTTGTATAAAATCGGCCACACACATGCACACACACACTAGTTCACTAGTTTTCTCTTTTTTGGCTCCATTTCATGCTTATATAGTGTGCATGGTTAGGGCGAAACCCTAATAACCCATGTCTTTTCCTTTCCAAGGATCCATGGGTTAAAAGCTCCATGGATCATCCATGGACTTCCACATAAGCCTAGCCCATTAACAAATGAGTATTAGCCCACACTATATAAAACAAATAGCCCATAATCTAATTAGTCTTCCTTTTAATCTCTAAATTAATTCATAATTAATTTAAGACTAAAACTAATTAAATAATGTAACTTCATATTAATATATTATAACTCATAATATATTAATAAACATATGTGTATAACTCTCATAAAATTATCCATAATAGTTTGGATGAGATGCAACCCAAATGGGCCATGCCGGTCGGGTCAAGTATATACCAAATAAGTTATGGACTTAGACACCTTATCCAACAGACTCCCACTTGGATAAGTCTAATAACTGTATTTGCCTATAACTTCAGGAACCAACCAGCAATCGTAGCTTTCGAAAACTCCCTCGAACAATGAAGACTCTGTCGAACTATGAAGCGCCATTTTAGATAAGTGATCACATAATCCTCTGTTCTCATGATATCAGCCGGACAAACACATGGAACTATGTCTTGCTTGTTGTCTAGCAGTTGTTTCTCGATTTTCCGATTTGTTTCACGAAGAACTTCACTGAACACATCGGTTTAGTTCTGACCAGGCCTGGTACATGGGTCAACACATCGAGGGGCCCAGATATCGCTTCTATTTCTAGAAGGAACAGATAAACTTCGACTGATATGCTTGTTCTACTACTTATTGAATTGTACACAATGGCACGTTTTATAACATCAAGTTACTGATGTGTTTACGTGCAATCAATGCACAACCAACTCATAGGTAACAACTCATATCTCTAGGTTTAAAGATTTATATGATATTATCGTCTCACGATCACTCGAGATAAATTCCATGAAGTGATATAAGTAAGCGTGGGTTTATACCAATACTCATAACTTATGAGTACTCATGAATGTTGCAGCAACCATTGCCATGTCTAAACACCTTTAATGCATCTACAAACCCAATTCATGACAATCTTGATTCATACCTACTTCCGACATATGATCGAATTTGGAGGTTTGAATAAATTAATTATTCTGGAAGTCAAAACATGCAAAACTGAAACAATAGTAAATAATTGACAATGATAGTAACACTTTACTCATAAATAAATCACAAATTTTATTCATCATCAAACATCGATTACATTTTACAAGTTTTAGGAAAACTATCTAATCTGCAAAACTAATATCATCCCTCAGCCCGATGCGTCTCGCATGCTGAAAATGTTTAACGCTCGTCAGTCCCTTCGTAAGGGGATCTGCAGGATTCTCATCCGACGATATCCTCCTTGTCACAAGGAGTCCTTCAATTTTGTGTCTTATGAAGTGATATTTTCTGTCAATGTGTCGGGATCTGCCATGATCTCTTGGTTCCTTGGCTCAGATAACCGCACCATTGTTGTCACAGAAAATCTCTATAGGTTCCTTAATAGCTGGTACAACTCCAAGGTCTCCGATGAAGTTCTTTAGCCATATCGCCTCCTTCGCTACTTCACTCGCTGCTATATACTCTGATTCACAAGTCAAATTAGCCACCGTCTCCTGCTTGGAACTCTTCCAAGAAATTGCCCCTCCATTTAAGGTAAATATCCAGCCCGACTGAGAGCGGAAATTATCCCTATCAGTCTGAAAACCAACATCACTATACCCAAATACTTTCAAGTCATCACTGCCACCAAGGGTAAGGATCCAATCCTTAGTCCTCCGCAGGTACTTGGGAATGTTCTTTACCGCGGTCCAATGAGCCTTGGCAGGGTTCCCCTAATACCTGTTGACCATGCTCAAAGCAAATGCCACATCAGGACGGGTACAAGTCATAGCATACATGATCGAGCCAACTGCGGAAGCATACGGTAATTGGCTCATCTCAGCTATCTCTGCCTCTGTACTCGGACTCTGAGTCTTACTCAGTTTGGTATTGCTTTGGATCGGTAAATCTCCTTTCTTGGAATTCTCCATGTTGAACCTTTTCAACAGCTTATCCAAGTAGATACTCTGACTAAGTCCAATTAGTCTTCTACTCCTTTCTCTTAATATCCTTATCCCTAGGATATAGGTAGCCTCCCCTAGGTCCTTCATACAAAATCACTTCCCAAGCCAGGACTTAACCTCCTGCAAGGTTGGGATGTCATTTCCTATGAGTAGTATGTCATCCACATACAGTACCAAGAAGCTAACTATACTCCCACGAGCTCTGACATACACGCAAGACTCATCTTCGCTTCTCGAGAAGCCAAACTCTTTTACCTTCTCATCAAAACAAAGATTCCAGCTACAAGATGCTTGTTTTAATCCATAAATGGATTTCTCAAGCTTGCATACTCTATTAGGGAACTCTACACTGACAAAACCCTCTGGCTGATTCATGTACACATCCTCAGCCAACTTTCCGTTAAGGAAAGCGGTTGTGACATCCATTTGCCATATTTCATAATCATGAAATGCTGCAATGGCTAACATAACCCTAATAGACTTAATCTTTGCTACCGGTGAGAAGGTTTCATCATAATCAATACCTTGAGTTTGAGTAAAACCCTTCGCAACCAGTAGAGGCTTATAAGTATGCACTTTTCCTTCCATGTCTGTCTTCTTCTTGAAGATCCATTTGCACCTGACCGTTTTACGGCCTGGTACATTGTCAACCAAGTTCCAAACTTGATTTTCATACATGGACTGTATCTCGCTGTCCATAGCCTCCTTCCATTTAGCAGACTCCGGGCCTGCCATGGCTTCCTTAACACTGTTGGGTTCATCCAAATTTACCAATGTACTATCACTGATAAACGTATCACCTTCCGTAGTAATATGAAAACCATAATAAAATGAAGGTGTGTTCCTAACCCGTGTAGAACGCCTTGGCGGTACAGACTCGTCAGCTGTATCAACAGGAGTTTCCTCCTCAGGTTGATTGCTAGTGTCTGAGGTTCCTTCACCAATTGATTCTCGAATTTCTTCAAGATCAATCTGCCTCCCATTGTCTCCTTGGCTTATAAATTCTTTCTCGCGAAAGACTCCTCTTCTAGCTACAAAGACCACATTCTCACTGGGTCTGTAGAAGAGGTAACCAAATGATTTCTGTGGGTAGCCGATGAAAATACACCTTTCGCTTCGGGGTTCAAGCTTATCATGAGTTTCACGCCTCATGAAAGCTTCGCAACCCCAAATTTTGATGTGGTCCAAATTGGGAACCTTCCCAGTCCACATCTCATGAGGTGTTTTGGTAACCTTCTTTGTAGGGACTAGATTAAGGATATGGGAGGCAGTCTCTAAGGCATACCCCCAAAAAGAGATTGGTAACGAAACTCGACTCGTCATAGAGCGAACCATGTCCAACAAAGTTCGATTGCGCCTCTCAGCTACACCATTCAGCTGTGGTGTCCTGGGAGGAGTCAATTGTGAGACAATCCCACACTCCTTAAGATAGTCAAGGAACTCGGTACTAAGATACTCACCACCTCGATCGGATCGAAGCATCTTAATGTTCCTGCCCAATTGAGTTTCTACTTCCTGTTTGAATTCCTTAAACCTTTCAAAGGTTTCTGACTTATGTTTGATTAAGTAGACATACCCATATCTACTAAAATCATCAATAAAAGTCACATAATACCGATTAGCATCCCTTGTGGCGGTTTTGAATGGTCCACATACATCAGTATGTATTAGGTCCAACAAACCCTCACCCCTCTCACAAGTTCCAGTGAAGGGTGATTTTGTCATCTTTCCAAGTAGACAAGATTCACAATTATCATCCGATTTAAGGTCAAATGATTCCAAGACTCCACTCTTTTGGAGTTGGCCTATGCGTTTCTTGTTTACATGTCCAAGACGACAATGCCACAATGATGATTTATCTAGGCTAGTAGAAGAATCAATATACAACACATTATTTCCTAAGTTGTCTACAATCGACACAGTTTCATAGACACCATCACAAGGTAATGCTTTAAAATAAAACACATTATTAAAGAAAGCATTAATACCACCACATTCATTATCAAACAAAAAGGTAAAACCTTGTTTGTAGAAAGCATGAAAAGAAATAATATTCCTCGCCATTTCAGACGAGTACACACATTTATTCAAATCTAATTTTAACCCATTATTAAGCAACAAAGTATAAACTCCAATCTTGGAAACAGGTGAAGCCTTCCTATTCCCCATGATTAAGTTTATCTTCCCGTGCTCCACATCCTCACTTCTTCTTAGGCCCTGCGAATCAGAACATATGTGAATACCACATCCTGTATCAAGCACCCAAGAGTTAGAATATGTTGAGTAATTAGACAATATAGTATAAATACCTGCATGGGTGGGTTTCACTTTCCCATCCTTTAGATCCTGCAAGTACTTAGGGCAGTTTCGCTTCCAGTGTGCCTTTTCATGGCAATAAAAGCATTCAGCATCCTTGGGAATGGCAGAAGGAGTGGCAGAACCGTTCTTGGTCTTTGATGAGGGGCCTTCAAGAGACTTTCCCTTGGTACCCTTCGAAGGGTGCTTCCTCTTCTTCCCTTTGCCTTGACCAATAGCTAAAATAGGGGTAGATGTTGGAGTAGGAGTAGTAGAGGTAACAACCGCCTTACCCTTAAGACCGGATTCCGCGGTCTTCAAGAGTCCTTGAAGCTTGCTGAGGGTAACTTCCTCCTTGTTCATATGATATGTCATTCGAAAATGATCATAAAAAGAAGGCAAGGAGTGCAAAATGATGTCAATTGCCAACTCCTCGGGGATGTTAACATTCAGCTTCAGCAAATGGTCCACATACCTTTGCATCTTTTGCATGTGGCCCGTGACGGATTCACCGTCCTTCATGCGGGTAGTTATTATGGAGGAGATTATTTCATACCGCTCCTGACGAGCACTCTGATGGTACCTTTCCATCAGGTCTTGGTGCATCTCAAAAGGGTAGAAATCTTCATATGAATTTTGGAGCTCGGCTGTCATCGTGGCCATCATGATACATGCCACCTTAGTAGCATCTCTCTCATGAGTCATGAATTCAACGATCTCCTCAGGAGTAGCAGTAGACTCATCAAATTCTTTTAACTCCTTATCGAGGACATATTCTTTGTCCTCATAACGAGTAACCATCCTGATGTTCCTAATCCAATCCATGAAGTTGGAACCATCAAAAATGACCCTCCCACAAAGATTCATGAGAGAGAAAGAACCAGTTGGGTTAGAGCCTGAAGCATTAGTGTTGGAAGACATCTGAAAAGAGAGTAAGTTTAGATTAGATATTTAGGATCCTTAATAAGACACCCAAATGTAATATTAAGGCTTGGATCCAATCACAATATATTACACTTAGAAGAGGGATGCCGTAATCTAAGTAATAATATATTTGAAAGGTAGGTGAATGACGATTCACCAATTTCCACCATGAAAACGAAATGATTTATTAGGTTTAATTGGATTTGAAATTCCTAGATTCTTTTGAGATTCATTGAACTTTTCAATGGCATGTTTCAATCTCGATTGTGCCCTTCAAGTTTTGTGACTAGGATGCCGAGGATCACAAAACAAGGTGTGAATAACCATGCTAATTCACTTGGTACCCTTAATATTATCACCTAATCAATGTGTCGGTTAACCACACACGCTCTATTGATCTATGACAAACATTAAGTCACCCTTCGTGATCCTTACTAGTCCTAGTTAGTGTGCCAGTTAACCACACACGCTCCACCAACGACTTGGTAAGGTACAAAGTGTGAATTCCATGGACTAGCACCATGTTCACATTTTCCTAAAATAACTAAGATTGGGAATTAAAAGAGTTTAGTTATTTTATAATAGTCATTATACTTTTAATGAGGATTTAAAGTCATTGTTCTACCCGTTCGGCTAACGACCCTCCATCGGTCAAGCAAGCGGTGGGTGAGAGTATACACAGTCGCCATTTTATAGGCAACAACCTTATACCCACCTTATAGACCGGCTTCGTGAATGAGGCCTACTAACGGTAAAACGACTTATTCTTATACATATATATAATAATTAACCATTAATGTTATAAATAGTATGAGGGTTGAATTTTAACTATTAAAACTCTAAGGGTTGGAATTAAAGTTTATTAAAGTGTGTGAAACTTTACAAATTCCAAAACTTGAGGGCAAGTTTTGTAACTTTGCAAAACTCTTCATTTCATAACTTATGAATTAAAGGTTCATAAAAATGAAGACTCTTCATTTTCATGTAACTTATGTGTTTTAAGTGTGTGTTAAATAAGAGTGACCTTTGGAAATCCATAACTTGAGGACAAATTATGGACTCCATTAAAACACATAAATGATCAAGAATTAAATCTAAACAATTCAGCAAATAATTCCTATAATTTTCTAAATTCATAAGAACATGAACATGATCATCAAAAATTCAAGAATTATATGAACACATAAAATCATGGAATTTTGATATATGCTATTGTAAATGGATTAGAACAACCATTACACCAACTAAAATAAGTTTTATAGCACCAAAACAGTTTAGGGTAATGTTTCTAGTCCATTTCCAGCAGCAAAAGTCGAAAAACTGCACTCTTTCGATCCTACTCGTCGAGTGCATGAACTGACTCGTCGAGTAGGTTGAAGTTTGCCTTGGACTCGTCGAGTCCCCCCAATGGACTCGGCGAGTCCACCATGCAGACAGCAACGATTTCGACTTTTTTCACTATTTTTCATCAAGTATCAAACAAGCAAGCCTAGGCTCTGATACCACTGTTGGGTTTTGAGCAATCTAACACTTCCTAAGTGTGCATGCAACCCTAATAAACCTTGGATCTATGTTTGTCTAAATACATGCAAAATAATAATTTTCCAAGGTTTATAACCTATCTAACATGGCATGGGGAACATTTCAACATAAAAGAGTTAGAAGAGATTACATACCTTTTGGTGAGTTTGGTTCTAAGGAGTTTGAGGGCCAAGCACGAATAGTGTGAATGCCTCAAATGGAATCACAAACACCACAAACTCTTGGAAAACTTTGAGAGAGTATACACCCTTGTATAAAATCGGCCACACACATGCACACACACACACTAGTTCACTAGTTTTCTCTTTTTAGGCTCCATTTCATGCTCCATAAGCATGCTTATATAGTGTGCATGGTTAGGGTGAAACCCGAATAACCCATGTCTTTTCCTTTCCAAGGATCCATGGGTTAAAAGCTCCATGGATCATCCATGGACTTCCACATAAGCCTAGCCCATTAACAAATGAGTATTAGCCCACACTATATAAAACAAATAGCCCATAATCTAATTAGTCATCCGTTTAATCTCTAAATTAATTCATAATTAATTTAAGACTCAAAATAATTAAATAACGTAACTTCATATTAATATATTATAACTCATAATATATTAATAAACATATGTGTATAACTCTCATAAAATTATCCATAATAATTTGGATGTGATGCAACCCAAATGGACCATGCCGGTCGGGTCAAGTATATACCAAATAAGTTACGGACTTAGACACCTTATCCAACACGTCTGTGCTTATATAGATACATATAAGTAACGATTGAAATACTTAGGAAGGCTCATCCGCCCTATTTCCTTTTCTTCGTTGAGATGTGGTCTGGTGGGATCGGGTGGCCGTCCGAAAGTCGTTTGGTTCATTAGTTATATACTATGTATATGAGTATGGACATACAGGAAATTCTCTAGTCAAGTCAGTTGAGAGTCTCTACCTCTATTCTACATTTACTTTAGAAACACACTAACCACTGTTTGGAAGTCTCTATCTCTAATACGTCACTTGTATCAGAAATCCACTCCCCTCTAGAAACACACTATCCTCTATTTGGGATGCATCTTCGGGATGCGGCCTTCTCCGTCATCTAGTTGGTAACCAGAGTCTCCTGTAGGGAGAGCGGACATTGTGTGTATAGGCCTATACGGGATTGACAACCCCGCACCCTGACTGCTAGCTACAGTCCACGGCCTACCAAGCCAAGGGGTGACAAATGTCACATTATATAGATGCTTGTAGGGCGTCTAGAACTCTAGTCAGTATGGTTACAAGTATCTAATTCATGGCTTTAAGGTAACGATATTTCGTCAGCAATTTACACTGTATGCTGATGTCACCTTTTTCAGAGTCACACTGTTTTGACCTTGCTAGATGTATCTTTCAGTTGATACTGTCTGGGGTCTGTTATCTCTATTTGACCTTACTAGATGTATCTTTCAGTTGATATTGTCTGGGGTCTGTTATCTCTATTTGACCTTACAAGATGTATCTTTCATTTGATACCGTCTGGGGTCTGTTATCTCTGTTTGACCTTACAAGATGTACCTTTCATTTGGTATCGTCTGTGGTCTGTCTTCACTGTTTTGACCTTGCGATATGTACCTTTCATTTGGTATCGTCTACGGTCTGTCTTCATTGTTATGACCTTGCAAGATGTACCTTTCATTTGGTATCGTCTTCGGTATGCGTTCACTGTTTTAGACCTTACCAGTTGTACCTTTCATTTGGTACCTTCTGGGGTCTGTGTCTCCATTTGTTAGACTGAACTAGGCGTATCGTATGTTTGATACTTTCCTGGAGTCTATGGTTCTTTTCCTTAGTCAGCAGTCCTCACTGCTGAGGCATATGATATTCCCTGATGTCGTTGCTTTCCTCAATAATCAAATTCAGTATTTTGATAATGATAGCAATTTAGGGAAAACTACTTTTTACCCTACATCACTGACCAGTCTTGGTAGAAGGCTGCTTTTATTAAAGAAAATATAGGATTTTCTGGAAAGGACTCTAGTACACTGAAATCTTTTAAACTACTACTTTCTTAAGTTATTTGAATGAAATGTCACTAAATGCTTATGAACACACCAGCATTTGTAAAAATGTTGATACTCACTTTTCAAATAACTTATATTCTCAGGTTAGCATTAGACAGGTACATCCCCGGAGCTGTTGATGAAGATAGCTTTGTACCATGCTGTATTTATTCTATTACTTGTATTATTTTAAAGTATTGTAATGTAACCATGTAAAACTATTACTATTAATGCAATGTTTTGTTGTACTTTGATTACTATAATGCATGTGTTGTGATACTTGACATGACGTCATCCACCCCAGAACGTTTCCGCCGTTCCGGTTTTGGGGTGTGACACATATCAACATGTACTAGATCCATTAGCCCTTCACTTGACTCAGATAAATATGTGAACAATGAATTAGCTATAAATTTCCAATGAACAAGATTCCCTTGTGCGTCCCTGACTGTCTCCTTAGTTAGAATTTGTAGTACCATTTCCTGCTGCACTGGTACCATTGGTGTTGATTTGTGACATGGAAGCAGCCATTGTGGCTGTTACCATAATCTGTAAAATGACAGGGTTGAATTATGGAGGTGGTGGGGGTGGTGGTGTTGTTGTGGTGTTGTTGAAATGTCTGTTAGATTTACGGGGTGGCATTTTTCTTCCACAAAGTTTAAAGACGAAATGATGGTAAGTCTTTAGTATTGGTTATAGGTCAGGTGTTGTTGAACTAACTATACTAGTTCCTAAACGCATCATGTTCCGAATTAATAGTATTTTGTAACCAATTAATAATAGGAGTCTATGTAACATAAAATAATGAATTTTAACAGTAATGCCCCCAATGAAATCATGTAATTTGATCCATACCAAGTCCTTCTAAAATCAATTGGCGTATACAAGTTGTATATAATTAAGATTAAATAGACTGTCGATTCTAATGGGTCTGCCCAAAGCCCACAACCAAACAAGGAACAAGACCTAAAGTGGACCCACCAGTTCTAAGTCGATAGGATCTTAATTACATATAACTTTAATGTATACACTAAGTAATCATAGATTTACCATAAGTATCCAATTTGCACAAACAAGGTTATGAAACTTGTGGTAATACTCCTAATGAAGTAAAATGCAAGTTAATTACATTGATATAATTTTTAGTACACAATGTTTGGAAAATTTGACCTTGATATAGGTCTACATTACATCAATGTAAGGGAAAGTTTTGATAGCATCACAATCCTTTGATTAGTGTAGACACTTAATCGCAAGGTCGAATTTATATATATAGAAAAGAGTAGCACCAACGTCCACTCGTATACCTAGTCTATATCAAAATGTAAGTAGTGTAAGCACTACTCGCATCGGGCACTTCTCTGAGGGCCATAAAATGAATATATGAAAGTCTGCATTGCCCTAGTCTCCGCTCTAGCTTCTGTCACTTGATGTTCTGCTACTTTCACCCATTCTTCTAATGTGGTTTGACATTCCTGAAACTCTCTAAGATTGACTCGAGCTATGGTTACTTCCTCCTAAAGAGCATCGGTGTGGTTCCTGGTCCGATCATGGCGTTTTTCCAGGCGAAGAAGGTGAACTGCGGTGATCTTAGTGGTAGCTCCAATTTCCATGAGGTGGTTGACGGATGCTCTTTCTTGTTCACCATGGAGAGCGATGCGATGAACTATGACAAGAAGAGCCCTGTCTGCTGAGCCTCCTCTGTCAAGATTGTAAAAGCCTCGTTCCATACCGTAGGGTGGGCGTTGTCCCCATTCTTGGCTCCATCTCTTCAAGTCTACCACCCATCGAGGCGTTGGGCCCTGAAAGTTCCGTTTGGGAGCAAGGACATGAGGTGGATTGTAGACCTCTAGTTTCAAGTCGGTGTCTTCATGATCCTCCTCCTCATCTTCTTCCTCCGAATCGTTTTCTTCCTCTGAATCATCTTCGGGGTCTTCTTCCTTTTGGGTTTTGAGCATAACATCATTCCTTTGGTGTACATGCAACCCTAATTGCTTTGGATCTAGGTTAGTCTAGTTTGAACATACAACTATGAATACTAAAGCAAAAACCCTATGACTAGCATACATATATATCGAAAATCACATATGATTAGGGTTAAAATCTTTACCTCTCTTGTTATGTAGCAATAACAAGTTTAATCTTTCTTGATCCTGACTTCTAAAAGCCTAGTGCCCTAAGTGTTGCACCTCTAATGGAGTCACAAACACCCAATGCAAGGAGGATGACTTAGGAGACAGGTGAAATCGGCTAGGGCAACTCAAAGAAGACATAGAGCCGAATTCAACATGCTAATGGGTTTATTTATAGTTAAGGCTATTAGGGTTTTAAGGTGGAAACCCTAACTTCCTTGCTTAGGCCTTAAGCAATCCATGGATCACTTCTAGAAGGCCCCCTTGGATGAAATCTTTAGGCCTTAAGCAATCCAACTTGCAACTATTAGATAATTGCAATATCCGTCCCCTTTATTTAATCAGTCTCTTTTGATCACCAAATTAATTCCAAATTAATTTCTGATGAATACTAATTAGATAATATGGTTTCCAAATAATATATTAATCTTGTAATATATTAACAAAACCATTTTAAGTACTAATTTATTATTCATATAATAAATTCTACTCTCTCTCCTCCTATCATCCTATCAAGTTGCATGAGTGAAGGCAGCCCAAAAGGACCATGCTCATAATCAAATCAAGTACATACCAAAAATAGTTATGGACTTAGACACCTAATCCAACAGTCTCCCACTTGGATATGTATAATAACTATTATTGCAAGTACGACTTCAAAATTTGATTAGCAATCGTAGCTTTCAAAAGCCGCTGTCAAACTCTAATCTTATCAGTAACGCATCCTTTAGATAAGGGATCGTATATTCCTCCATTCTCAGGATATCGTATAAACATGAGACATAGATTATAATTATTCTCTCTGTCCATGTGTTGTTTCCCAATTTCTGATTTATGATGACTAACAATAGACTTCAGTTGAACACATCAACATAGTCCAGGCTTGGCAAAGCGCTTAGGTTGTCAT
Source organism: Lactuca saligna (assembly GCF_052625555.1). Lineage (NCBI taxonomy): Eukaryota > Viridiplantae > Streptophyta > Magnoliopsida > Asterales > Asteraceae > Lactuca > Lactuca saligna. Next base: position 128,333,374 of record NC_136422.1, read on the forward strand.
CACTATATCATCGAGGGGCCCACATATATCGCTTACCCCACTTTGGGTAAAAGGAACGAATAAAATTCGACTCATATGCTTGCTCCAAGCATGCACACTATGTTTACCTATGGTCCTTACTTTGTGAAATAGATTAATTGAACACATTTCCAATGATGCCCATTTCACAATTTTCAATCCTTATCACAAGTGTAAGAATACCAAATTCTTGCTATGAGTTAGGTTCTAACATTTTACGCAATGATCCTTTTGTAATGACATAACACCAAAGTTATAAATACTTTGCCAATGATATTACAAGGTGCTCTATTGGAGATTGTTACAAGACAACTCCATAGACATGAAGTCTCACATTCAAAGTACATTCCTTTGAACATTCTTCTTGCCTAAAAGTTTCTAACCTACACATAGATTCTTAATATCCAACTCCCATTATGGAAACATTTCCATATTTTCCATATGACAATACATTCTAAATAGAATCCTATCTATTCATAATAATGTCAATATGGTCCATCCATTACTATACTTCTAACTTCCCACAAGTGACCAATCCTTGGTGAACCTTAGATTGTACTTGACAGTTGTTTAACTTACTTTAGTCGTATCCGATTCTTGTCCTTTTCCCTCTTAACGCCCTAAGTATTTGGAATTGACAGAATGGTCGAATATTACAACATATGTTATTGATCCTATACCCAAAGCGTATGGGACACGATACATAATATCTTACATAAAGACATGGTACTTTACCAATCTCCTTCTATAATATTGCCATATAAAGAATTTCCTTATGTTGAACCTTTTCAACATAACATTCATATATGTCCTTTGGCTAAATTTGATTAAAATTTCGAGATCTAAGCTTTTAGATTTGAAATGAAGTATAAATTTCTCTCCCTTAGTTATAGCAAAACGGCTTTTCAACCTCTGTAACTTTGCAAATTGAAACTTTTGTTTTCTATAATTAATATTGCTAACTTGCAACATAATAATCATGCTCCCACTAACATGCTAATTATATCTTTACCATCATAACATTTATGCTCCCACTAGCTTTGACATGTACTCAAAAATCAGCTGGACTTCTAGAAATCAATACTTATTGACTTTCATTACCATGGTTCATATTTCTGATATGTAATGCTTTGATAAGACTTTATCTAAGCTTATACACCTTTAATTAGAAAGCTCATATGTGTGTCTAAATTGCCAGAACATATATCAATAAGTACCAAATGTTCAGACTAATTGTCAGATCTCACAATTCGAACTATAGAGAGGGATGTCGTAATCATAATTGAATTTGAGAATGCAAATGTCATAATTGCTATTTCCTTAAAATCTTCTTAGTGAAAGCGTTTCCTCACAATCATTTTCATGAAGTAGAGAGAAACCTTACCACTTAGATTTTATGGTGTACGCGTTCCTATCCATGTGAATTTTTCATAACCATTATTACAAGACAAGGTTTGTGACAAATCCAAACTCATATGGACTGACCTTGTTCAATCTTTATTTCTTTTCATCTGGCAGCATAAGGCCAATCATGTCTTCCAAGTAGTTGAGCAGCCCACCCATACAGATCATTGAACTTTCATTGATTAAGGTGCTTTTCCTTTATGCATTCAAATGAGAACTCATAGAGCTCACATGCATAGTCAACTCAACTGGAATGGCAAAGAAACAAGAATATGTCAACACGATAGGTTATTAAACCTCAAGTTGTGTGCTAGTGATTAACAATAGGTATACTCTTGATTACTTGTTGAAACTTTTCAACATCATTTAGACTCCCACTGACCTCTTGACATATAAGATTCTCTTGTCAAGAAACATTCCTTGACAAGCAAATATTCAATATTTTGTGCAGATTCTTACACACAATGGGTTTAAGTTGATCTCTGTCTTATCCAAGACATCACAACTTACCAATTTCAAATGTGCAGGAATAAGAAGAAATTTTCTACTCCACATTTGATGAGTGTGTTATAAACCTTCTTAAGATGTGTCACTCAAGTCACAATCTTGGTGTTTAACTCCAAGACTCGATTTTGAACAAAGTATGATTCACCTTTTGATTTAACCACTCCAACAATTTATGATTCCTATTCATAGCCATACTAGTGCACTAAGGTGTGCTTAGAGGATCAATTATGACACAGTTTCATAATCACTAAGTTAATCATAAAACATAATACTTAAGTACTCCCCCTTCTTTTCAAATTGGAGAAACTTTTATCTTTCTGCCTAATTGATTCTTCCTATTCGTTATGCTTTACATTGAAACCTTTTCAACGATTCGGAATTACACTTAATCTTGTAAGTATAACCATATTTACTAAACTTTTAGCAAATCATGACGAATATTCTTATCGTTCTTTGTGGTAGACTTGACCTAGTGCAAAAAAATGCATACTAGATCCTTTAGTCCTTCACTTGACTCACATATTTATGTGAACAAGGAATTAGTCTTAATTTACCGAATACGAAGGTTCTCATTTATCATACAATACCAGTTGCATGATTCCAAGTTTCCGTCCAATTGAAAACTTGGGTGATGAGAATCATTCCTTATTTGGTAAATTTTCTACTCTACCACAAATAACATAACTAAGAATCACATCCATTTTTAATATTGTTAACAATAGAAACATACAAAGATCAATTTTCATAAAAGTCATTGCAAGGATATAAATAAATAAGACAAAATTCAAAATTTATTTTATTTATAAAACGCGGAAAAACTTGTCCTTACAATTCAATTACAAATGAAAACTATGTTACTAAATATGCCTAAGCAATCTATCATAATTCCTATGCAGCAGCTCAAAAATCCGATCATCGAACCATGTAATCGAAATCCATCTCGTCGCGATCAGACTCAACATAATTTTCCTTTAAGCTTCCTTTCTTTTCTTTGATCCTACAAAACATCAAAATGTAATCTTATCACATCATGCTTTAAGAATCTACAAATAGGAACTTAATAGAGTTATATAGTGGATATTACCTAAAGCAGAGTCATACATCTTGACTCTCCCATCCTTGCGATCCCTTCGGTAGATACGATAACTTCGAAACCGATGCCCCTACTCTTGGTAGTAGAAGCAAACAGACTCTCTTGGAATATCACATGGGATAATCTCAAGTTCAGCCTTTCTCTTTGCCATCCGGTCAAATGGTTTGACCATGGCCAATCCCATTCCAATGGAAAGAGAAGACTTTTCTGGACTTCCAATGTTGCCTTCGCCAATATCCATGGAAGTTTGGGAGGTTGATCTACCAGTTAAAGTTGCTTTACTAGTGCGCCAAATCATTGTTGATTCAGCAGCAATAAGCAAATAGGTAAGATCAATGAGGGTCACATCATGGTCCATCATATAGTAATCTTTAATGAAGTCACTATATGATTCGGGAAGTGATTGAAGAACCAAGTCAACAGCCAGCTTCCTTGAGACATCGACACCCAACATTCCCAGACTAGGTTAAATATTTGAATCAAAAAAATCCTATATTATCCACATATAACTAAATCCACCAATTTTGATAAGGATACCTTATACTAATCATAAAAATAGAGTTTAGGCTAGAAAAACAAGTTTGGTAATTATCCAAATAAAAAACTGACCAAAAAATCGAAAATCCCGACACAGGATCACTGGACCCGTCGAGTTCATGCAACTCGTCGAGTAGACCTGTCAGACAGCAAAATTCTCGACTTTTTGATCTTTTGGCAGTTCACTTTTGCATCTATTCAATTGAAAAATGACCTGGGATCTAATACCACTATTAGGTTTTAAGCATAGCATCATTCCTATGGTGTACATGCAACCCTAATTGTTTTGGATCTAGGTTTTCGTAATTTGAACATGCAACTATGAATACCAAAGCAATAACGCTATGACTAGCATACATATATCTAAAATCACATATGATTAGGGTTAGAATCTTTACCTCTCTTGTTATGTAGAAATAACAAGTTTAATCCTTCTTGATCGTGACTTCTGAAAGCCTAGTACCCTAAGTGTTGCACCTCTAATGGAGTCACAAACACCCTATGTAAGGAGGATAACTTAAGATAGAGGTGAAATCGGCTAGGGCAACTAAGACATAGAGCCGAATTCCACATGCTGAGGGGGTTTATTTATAGGTGAGGCTATTATGGTTTTAAGGTGCAAACCCTAACTTCCTTGCTTAGGCCTTAAGCAATCCAGAAAGCCCTTCTAGAAGTCCCCTTTAGACGAAATCTTTATGGGCTTCCATAGATTTCGTCCAATCCCTACTGTTAGGAATCTATAGCCCAACTTGCAACTATTAGATAATTGCAATATCAGTCCCCTTAATTTAATCAGTCTCTTTTGATCACCAAATTAATTTCTGATCAATACTAATTAAATTATATGATTTACAAATAATATATTAATCTTGTAATATATTAACAAAACCATTTTAAGTACTAATTTATTAGTCATATAATAAATTCTACTCTCTCTCCTCTTGTCATCCTATCAAGTTGCATGAGTGAAGGCAACCCAGAAGGACAATGCTCATAATCAAATCAAGTAGATACTAAAAATAGTTATGGGCTTGGACACCTAATCCAACACTTCCATCATTTCCTGAGAATCCTCTTCGGGATCCTCTACGATCCAGCCAACATTTCCTTGGTGAGGGAAATAGGGGTCTCCTACTATGTGAAATCTTGCCATTGTGTATGTGCGAGAATAGGGATTTGAGAAACATATGAAAAATTTAAGGGTATAATTTTGTAATATTCTTGAGGGAAAATTTAATTTTTAATAGAAATAATTTTCAATAAAATTGTGGCCCATACCGAGTCCTTCTATAGCTACCTAGTGTATACATGTTGTATATGATCAAGATCAAATAGACCGTCGGATAAGAAGCTCCACTCTAAACCCATAACTAAACAAAGAGCATGATTTGAAATAGAATCACAAATCCTAAGTCTATAGAATCTTAATCATATATAACCTTTAGCATATACACGCTGTAATTATAGACCTACCAGTAAGGGTCTTTTAGTTTTTATGTGAAGGATTGATTTATTTTTGTGAGAAGGTCCCTAACGGTTACTAGTTTTAGTAAATATTGATGTTTAAACATTGTTGTTACGGTTCTTATAGTATCATAAAATACTCCTATAGCAGTTTAAACTTTCATGTTTGGTTCTAGAGTTTCTTTGGTAAGTTTTATACTTGTTGTTCACTACGACTGTTCCTCGGTATACATTGGTCACATCCGGGATAAATATAGTTCATTAGGCTATACTAATCCCAAATATGATTACGTACCCCAAGACATACTTGTAGTGTTCAACTTATCTTAATACTTTTTTTTGTTGTTGTTTATGACACTGGACTAGTAAGTATGGTTGTACTTATACTTTTTTAAATTATCATAATATTTTAAAATATACTTGTATGAAAATGTTACGTCAGAGATTTTTAGTCCCATTGTATTTATAGCTTGTATATCTTTACGTGGTTTGATATACTTAGTTCACTATAAACAATGCTCTGATACCAATCTGTCACACCCCCAAACCAGAACAATAGAAACGTTCGCGGGCAGATGACGTCATGTATAATATCATAATAGTTGAGTAATAGTAAAGAAAGCAAACACAATCATCATAAATATAATTTAAAAGGTTACATTGTTCCATGAGTTGCATGTTTCCAAATAAATTACAATATGATGAAAAAAAAGAGTTTTGAACCGGCCGGCTTAGCGCCCCGTCCTCAAAAGATGGTGACTACCTATATTACTGATTCCCTAAAAATACAAGTTGTTTTGAAAAAGTGTCAACTATTAAGTTGGTGAGTTCATAAGTGTTTGTATGAGAAAATGTATGCCTTTTCGTGTAAAGTAATTGTGTTTGTTTCTAGAAAATTCAATATGTTCCATAAAACGAGTTTGTAAGCCGTTGTTCGTAAAATGTTAGTGTTTGTTTTAGAAAACCCCATGTTTTCTATAAAATGAGTTGTAGTCTTAAATGTTCCTAGACTGAAATGTATAAGTGTTTTCCATACTTAAAATAGTGTATGTAGTTTTATATGTATATAAAACCATTTTAAGTGTTTGTTAACCCCATAAACCATATGTATTGTTAATACCCCATGTGAGTTATTATAACCATGCTAGTGACCCAATCGGCCTGCAACGATGTTCTTCAGGCGTCAGAATGTGTAACACTAGTCAAAATAGGTCAATAGACAATCACATGTGATTATGCTAATCATGTAATGTGATTATGTTAACCTAGTAATGTGGTAAGAGTTTTATGTAGTTTATGATAAATTCTAATACAAATACAAACTTTCCTTATGATACAACTCAAAGTATACGTCCATACGTTTCCAAAAATATAGAGAACGTCTGAATCTGACTTCACATGAAGAAGTTATGATAAACCGAACACAATAAATCTCTATAATAAGAGGAATTTAAAATAGACTTAGAATTAGCTATTTAAGTCTAAAAGAGAGTTGTAGTACTCTTAAATACCTACGCATGCATACAAAGAACGTCAAAAATGGAGTTAGTATGCAAAAGTTATGGCATTCCAAAGATTTAGCTTTTAAAAACCTTAAACTAGCTAATTCACGACATGAGTTTTATGACGCTCACGACATTCTGTCATAATTCGGAATCTAGACGCTGCGAGAGGATAGGATTCAAATTCATGATGTGAGTTTTATGACACTCACGACGTGAGGAGTCATTTATCCATATCTTAGAATCTAGAAGGTATGACGAGGCAGCGAGGGGATAGAATCCAAACCCACGACGTGGACATCAAATTCACGACATGAAACTGGAATTGTGACACCTTCTGAAGCTAGGAACGCAAATGGCAAGTCTACGAGGATAAGATCCTAAGTCACGACGTGGGGGTCCAAAATCCCTACTATAAATAGCAGGTCCAACTTCAGCCGTTCTTACACCAAAACTTCTTCCTTTTCTCTCCTTTGCTGAGGCCATCTTGCATCCAGAGCCCTGACGATCTCGCACGCTGACCGTTTCGCTTAGATATCATAAAATCACGCTACTAGAGTGAGTTTCACGACCCCACTTTCTAATATTTTCGGGGGAAAACGCATGCTAAATATTGTATATACGTTATTATGTCTATATGATAGTATATTAGTATCAATATAGATAGTTCTAATAACCGGAATATAGTTATTTCGTATATGAAAATATACAACTATCGTAACATTGTTAACATATTATTGTTATAGTAGGATATTAATGTAGATCTTGAGTTATACTTAGGATTTTATATATATATATATATATATATATATATATATATATATATATATATATATATATATATATATGTTGTGTGCGATATAGTTCCGATGTTATATTCGGAAGTTCTATATGTTAAGTTATAAAGTATGTTGCTATTAATAGTTTTATGTCAAGATAAAACTAGATATGTTATATATTTTTATTATTAATTTTATGTCAAGATAAAACTTGGTATTGTTATTGATAGTTTTATGTCAAGATAAAATTAGAAACGTTATAAGTTGTTATTATTGGTTTTAGGTCAAGATAAAACCTGGTTTTTACTTCAAGATATAGTTGTTATACTGCCTAAATATTATGAAGTTAGGAGTAATGTTTAAAACCATAGTCTAGTAACTTAAGGTTTTAGACATAAAGATGCTTTTGTTGTTAGAGCTATAGGAAGCCGTCAAAGTCTACATTAGTAATTGTATTCATCAACTAAGATTGGGGATGTTAGCGGAAATCCTCTAAACTGTAACCGTTAATCCCGTGTGAGCGAGGAAGTCGTGTATAATTAGTATACAGGCTGACCACCCCACTTGTGACTGTTAGCTAATGTCAACAAAAAAACAACTGATGAACAATCCTTTTATTTGTTGCTGTTCCAGCGTCGATGAAGCGTACGGTGTTGTTTCTCATGTTAAATCATGAGTGTATTGGTTCTCATGGTAAATCATGAGTGTATTGTTCTATCAGAGGTATTATGTCATAGCAGCGGTTACAGGCTCATGGTAGCAAATTGTAGAAACATTATACCTTGTCGTATACAAGTATTAATGTTAAGTATAAGTTTTCCCCTACTTATACCTTAAGATTAAGAAATGTTTAGGTATAACACTTAAATGATAAGTATACTATTATACCTAATGTCGGAGAGTCAAAATGATACTTTCAAAACTATACTTTTGAATGTGTAAAAATGTATTATTTTATGGAGTCAAAACCTATGGAATCACCAACTTTATGTTGGCGTATTTTAAAATGCATGTGTTTTCAGGAACTTGAAAAGATGATATGTATTTCAACAGGAGAAGTTTTACTAGTATCTTTCTGTTCATTAAGAAGTATGTAATAGTCGGATATTATGTAATAAATACTAGGAAAACAATAATGTAACTTTCACTCATCAATAAAGGTATGTATTTTCTTTTAGTATTGTTCAATGTATGTTATATAACTGTGATAAGAAAAATGACGTTACACTACCCGGTGTTTCCGCCGACGGTCGGGGTGTGACAGATTGGTATCAGAGCTATTAACTATAGTGAGCTAGTACTGTCTTAGGAAAGCACGTCTATAGTTTAAGGCTTAATCTATTTGGTTTAGGTATATCCCTTAGCCTATAAATAAAAAGCATTATTAATTATACTACTTAAGGACTACTTACGGGAGCGGTGACAAGGATAGACATGTCGATTTGGGTTGCTGGATTTCAGAACGACTATATGCTAAAATGATCTTGCTCTTTTGACAGTCCTGACTGGCCGGAGCCTTATCAGATAGACCGGAAGTAACAAACAATAGTAAAAGCGTGAATACAATAAATAAGAATATAGAGTCATATATAAAGACTCAGACCCACGATGAGAATACACGTTAATACCCGGAATGTTTTTGATCTCAAGGATTTAGATCAAATATTCCAACTAAAGTTTATATGTGCATAGATCCTATCACAACTAGGTGTAGGTGCGCAACTACATTTTATTATGATTAGATCATATGAACTATTTAATTTTGGAGAAATATTTGATAGACTAAAACTTTTGGTGATCCAAAATGTATAGGAATTCGACATGGCACATTCACGAGAATGGATAATCATCGAGGATACAGATGAAGAAGAGGAACTTTCATTACCTATGACGTTTGGCGATCCTCACTATCCTGTAAATCCAACCAGCTTTCATCCAATACCTTCTGACAATGGAGCACCTTTACCCTCCAACGAATGGGAAGAGAGTGAACCAACGGAAGAAAGCGAATCCATTTAGGAGAAAGAGTCAGTGGCATGATCTCTACCACCACTGAACACTCTTTATCGTCAAGTTCCAGGAGGAGAAAAGATGAAACGCACGACACCTAAATCCATACTAATATGGAAAAAGATTAAGAAGAATCAGAAGGTGACATCTTCAAGAAGTCATAGAGTTCAAGATGAACCTGAACGGATCGCACAAACAGTTAATAGATGGGTGGCGGAAGAAAAAGCTACCAAGATGTATGAGACTGGTCAGTCATCTCGACCACATCTCCCACATTCTTCTGAAGATAACACTTTATCTCAATTGTTTGAGAAAAGTGTGAAAATTGAAGATAAGATGGAAATTGTCGAAGGAAGGGCTACTCATCTCTCTGGAAGAGTGCGAAGGCTAGAAGGACAAAGGACACAAGATCAAGAATCGGTGATGGATGTCCATCATCGTATAAATTTTGCTTATAAAGACATGATTACTCACGATGCCAGGATTGCAAAGTTAGAGCTCTACAATCAAACCTCAAGAAATGAAGAACGCACGGGATGTCTTGAGCAGAGAACTCAAGCACTTGAAGAGCAAGTGGTTAATGTTACTGACGTGCTGGGTCATCACTTAGGTTTCTGGTAGATAAGCTACAACTAGTGGTTGTGTAAATATAGAAGATCAGACTAGTTAAGGCAAGAATAGTAAAAGTTTATGGCAAAGATGTAGAAAACCTTGCAAATTTTGTAATGTTTATAGAAAATTTTCTCTTATAAACCAAAATAAACTGATATAACCACTGGTAATAATATGAAGCATACGTTATAGTAATCATTATGTTGTCTATTATGTTTTACGCTGTGAATAATAACTAGAGTATTTAGTACTCGTATATTAAATGATCAACAAAACTCATAAAAATTCTTATTATTTATAATAGGAACTAAAACAAAATGCCTAGAAGGAGTAATCGGCTAAACTCTAACCGACCATTAGCACCACAATAAAAACCACCTCCAGAAATAAACCCTTCATTGAGTATAGTGAAACTAGAAGAAATCATAGCTCAAAGAATTGTTGTGGCTCTATCTAATGTCACAAGAGATGGAGTTAGAAATGAAGGCCATGTAGGGACCGCTAAGACATGTACCTACAAAGATTTTATGAATTGTAGGCCAAAAATCTTTCATGGAAATGAAGGGGTAGTTAATTTGACGAGGTGGATAGAAAAGGCAGAGTCCGTCTTTCAAATAAGCTTTTGTCCAGACAATTGTAAAGTATGATTTGCAGCATGTACTTTCGCTAATGCAGCACTTACATGGTGGAATAGCCATGTGAATACAATGGGGATTGATACTGCAAATTCCATGAAATAGGAAGAGCTAAAAATAATGCTAGTAGAGGAGTATTATCCTAGGGAGGAAATACATAAGCTGGAACAAGAATTGTGGACCCTAACCATGAAGGGTTCAGAGATAAAAGCTTATACTGCTAGGTTCAATGACCATGCAGTAATATGTCCAACACTTGTAACTCCTGAATGTAAGAATATTGAGCGATATATCTGGGGTTTAGCATTGCAAATCAAAGGCATGGTGATCGCATCAAAGCCTACGACTTATGACAACACCTAGAGAATAGCTCATCAGCTAACCGTCACAGAGATCCAAGGAACAGAAGTGGTCTCAAAGGCTGAGTCTCCCAAAGCCAGAACAAACAAGCGCAAGTTTAATAAGAAGAATCCCAAACAATCATCTAAGAAAAGACAAGAAGTGGCAACCAACTACGTAGCCACAACAGCAGTACCTACTCAACCAAAGTCTGCATGGTACAACCATTGCAACCGTCATCACCCAGGTGACTGTTTTGTTTGCACAAAATGCAAAAAGAAGGGGCACACTGCTAGTTACTGCAGGAGCACAACACCTGCAACAGTCAATCAACAAACCAATAATGGAACAGGTGGTGATGAAGAAAGAAAGTGTTATGAGTGTGGAGAAGTTGGACATATCAAGAAATAATGTCCAAAGTTAAGGAGTCAAGGAGGCATAGGATGTGGCAGGGCGTTTGTGATCGGAAGCAGAGAGGCTATCTAGGACTCTTCAGTCGTATCTGGTACGTTTCTCATAGATAATTTATATGCTAGCATACTCTTCGACTCTGGAGCAGATCGAAGTTTTATAACTCCGACATTTAGAAAATTGTTAAGTCATAAGTCTATCAATTTAAAAGAAATCTACGAAGTATAAATCGCTAACAGACAATTTGAGAAAAAACATATGAAATCCTAGAAAATTGTCTGTTAACTCTTAATAACTACCTTTTTCATGTCAACCTCATGTCAATACCTATCGGTAGTTTTGATGTCATAATTGGCATGGATTCGTTATCTTCACACCGCGCCGAAATTTTATGTCATGAGAAAGCCATACGACTACCCTTACCAAACGACGAAGCCCTGATTATCTATGGTGATAAGTTTGGGAAAAACCTCAAAGTCATTTCTTGTACCAAGACATAGAAATATCTACATAAGAAATGTAGTACATTCTTAGCCCACATTGTAGATAAGAGAAGAAAGATAAAAGAAATCAAGGACCTACCTCAAGTATGTGATTTCCCTGACGTATTTCCTGAAGATCTACCTGGAATACCTCCCGTCCGACAAGTTGAGTTTCGAATCGAATTAATTCAGGAGCAGCACCAATAGTGAAATCTCCTTATCGGTTGGCTCAATCCGAAATGCAAGAATTGTCTATCCAACTACAAGAACTTCTTGACAAAGGCTTTATCCGACCAAGTTTTTCACCTTGGGGAGCACCAATCTTGTTTTTCAAGAAGAAGGACGGATCCTTTCGAATGTGTATTGATTATCGAGAACTAAACAAGCTAACGATCAAGAATCGTTATCCGCCTCCAAGAATTGATGATCTATTCGATCAACTGCAAGGATCTAGCTACTACTCAAAGATAGATCTTAGATCAGGATACCATCAACTCAGAGTACAAGAAGACAAAATTCCAAAAACAACATTTAGAACTCGTTATGGTCATTATGAGTTCTTAGTTATGTCTTTTGGATTGAACAACACTCCAACAGTGTTTATGGATCTCATGAATCATGTTTGCAAACCATACTTGGATAAATTCGTGATTGTATTTATCGATGATATATTGATATATTCACGAACCAAGGAAGAACGTGGTCAACACTTGCAAATAATCCTAGAACTACTAAGAAAAGAAAAGTTGTATGCTAAATTCTCCAAATGTGAGTTTTGGATTAGAGAAGTACAATTTTTAGGTCATGTAGTTAGCAACGAAGGAATTCATATTGACCCATCCAAAGTTGAAGCAATCAGGAATTGGGAAGCACCAAAGACGCCAACAGAGGTGCGTCAATTCCTAGGACTTGCTGGCTATTACCGTAGATTCATAGAGAATTTCCCTAAAATAGCCAAGACGCTTACAACACTAACCTAGAAGGATACGAAGTTAAACTGGGAAGAAAACGCAAGAAGCTGCTTTTCAGAAACTAAAGCAAATGTTGTGTAGTGCACCAATCCTATCCCTTCCAGAGGGGACATAAGATTTCGTTGTATACTGTGTTGCATCAAACAAGGATTGCGATGTGTGTTGATGCAAAAAGGAAAAGTTATCACCTATGCATCATGAGAACTTAAGGTGCATGAGAATAATTACAATACCCATGATCTTGAATTTGGAGCTATAGTTTTTGCACTAAAAATCTGGAGACATTACCTATACGGTACTAAGTGTACTATTTTTACTGATCACAAGAGTCTCCAGCACATCTTCGACCAAAAAGATCTTAATATGATACAACGAAGATGGGTCGAATTGTTGACGATTACGAATGTTAGATTCTTTATCATCCTAGAAAGGCAAACGTGGTAGCAGATGCCTTGAGCCGGAAAGAATATATTAAACCCCGTCGGGTACGAGCATTAACTATAACGATCCATTCTAACTTTACCGCACAAATTAGAGAAGCTCAACTTGAGGCTCGAAAAGAAGAAAACATCAAGAACGAAGCTTTGAGAGGAATGTAAAATCAACTTATACAAAAAGATGACGGAATGCGACACTTTATGAAACGAATTTGGATGCCTAAGTTCGGTGGAATCAGGGACTTGGTCTTAGAAGAAGCCCACAAGTCCAGATATTTTGTGCATCCAGGTTCTGACAAAATGTTCTTAGATTTAAAAGTACATTATTGGTGGCCAAACATGAAGGCAGAATTTGCTACTTATGTGAGCAGATGTTTGACTTGTTCTACAGTGAAGGCAGAACATCAAAATCCTTCAGGTTTACTTCAACAATCAGAAATACCTGAATGGAAATGGGAGCAGATTTCAATGGACTTCATCACTAAGTTACCCAAAACTCCTAGCGGGTTCGACACTATTTGGGTAATAGTCCATTGATTGACTAAGTCCGCCCATTTCTTACCAATTAAGGAGAACAACAAGATGGAGAAGCTGACTAGAGTTTATCTTAAAGAATTTGTTAGATTGCATGGAGTTCCAAGTTCTATTATTTATGACCGGGATAGTAGATTCACTCCACGATTTTGGCAATATCTACAAAAATCCTTAGGAACACGTCTAGACATGAGTACAACTTACCATCCACAGACTGATGGTCAGAGTGAGAGAACCATTCAGACTTTAGAAGATATGCTCCGAGCCTGTGTAATAGACTTTGGAAATACGTGGGATACTCATTTACCGTTAATTGAGTTTTCCTACAACAATAGTAATCACACTAGCATCAAGGCTGCACCGTTTGAGGCTCTTTATGGATGAAAATATCGTTCCCTAGTATGTTGGGCAGAAGTTGGAGATACGCAGATGGATAGAGAACGTACAGGTGATAGCTTACATACTGGACCAGAAATAATCCACGAGACAACTGAAAAGATCGTGCAAATTAAGGATCGATTAAAGGCTGCACGTGATCGTCAAAAGAGCTATGCTGGTGTAAGACGTAATCCTTTAGAATTCCAAGTTGGAGATAAAGTAATGTTGAAGGTCTCTCTCTTGGAAAGGTGTAATTTGATTCGGTAAGCGAGGCAAACTAAACCCACGGTATATAGGACATTTTGAAATTCTAGCTAGAATTGGTTCTGTCGCATACCAACTCAAGTTGCCTCAAGAGCTAAGTAATGTACATGATGTTTTTCACGTATCAAATCTCAAAATATGTCTATCCGATGACACTCTTGTGGTACCCTTCGATAAGATACAAGTCAATACCAAACTCAACTTTGTAGAAGAACATGTCGAGATCATGGATCGAGAAGTCAAACGATTAAAGCAAAGTCGTATTAACTCTTTGCGAGGACCTAAATTTACTTGGGAACGTGAAGATCAGATGAAAGAAAAATACCCGCAACTGTTTGACAAAACCCTATCCACAAGATAAATTTCAGGACGAAATTGTTCTAACGGGGGGAGAATGTAACACTAGTCAAAATAGGTCAATAGACAATCACAAGTGATTATGCCAATCATGTAATGTGATTATGTTAACCTAGTAATGTGGTAAGAGTGTTATGTAGTTCATGATAAATTCTAATACAAATATGAACTTTCTTTATGATACAACTCAAATATACGTCCATACGATTCCAAAAATATAAATAACGTCTGAATCTGACTTCACATGAATAAGTTATGATAAACCGAACACAATAAATCTCTATAATAAGAGGAATTTAAAATAGACTTAGAATTAGCTATTTAAGTCTAAAAGAGGGTTGTAGTAGTCGTAAATACCTACGCGTTCATATAAAAAACGTCAAAAATGGAGTTCGTATGCAAAAGTTATGGCATTGCGAAGATTTAGCTTTTAAAAACCCTAAACTAGCTAATTCACGGCGTGAGTTTTATGACGCTCACGACATTCTGTCATAGTTCAGAATCTAGACGCTGCAAGAGGATAGGATTCAAATTCACGACGTGAGTTTTATGACACTCACGACGTGAGGAGTCATTTATCCATATCTCGGAATCTAGAAGGTATGACGAGGCTGTGAGGGGATAGAATCCAAACCCACGATGCGGACATCAAATTCACGACGTGAAACTGGAACTGTGACACCTTCTGAAGCTAGGAACGCAAATGGCAAGTCTACGAGGATAAGATCCTAAGTCACGACGTGGGGGTCCGAAACCCATGACGTGGAGGTCCAAAATCCCTACTATAAATAGCAGGTCCGACTTCAGCCATTTTTACACCAACACTTCTTCCCTTTCTCTCCTTTTCTGAGGCCATCTTGCATCCCGAGCCCCGATGATCTCGCACGCTGATCGTTTTGCTTAGATATCATAAAATCACGCTACTAGGGTGAGTTTCACGGCCCCACTTTCTAATATTTTCGGGGGAAAACGCATGCTAAATATTGTATATACGTTATTATGTCTATATGATAATATATTAGTATCAATATAGATAGTTATAATAACCGGAATATAGTTACTTCGTATCTAAAAATATACAACTATCGTAACGTTGTTAACATATTATTGTTATAGTAGTATAGTAATGTAGATCTTGAGTTATACTTAGGATTCTATATATATGTTGTGTGCGATATAGTTCCGATGTTATATTCGGAAGTTCTATATGTTAAGTTATAAAGTATGTTGCTATTAATAGTTTTATGTCAAGATAAAACTAGATATGTTATATATTTTATTGTTAGTTTTATGTCAAGATAAAACTGGGTATTGTTATTGATAGTTTTATGTCAAGATAAAACTAGAAACGTTATAAGTTGTTATTATTGGTTTTAGGTCAAGATAAAACCTGGTTTTTACTTCAAGATATAGCTGTTATACTGCCTAAATATTATGAAGTTAGGCGTAATGTTTAAAAGCATAGTCTAGTAACTTAAGGTTTTAGACATAAAGATGCTTTTGTTGCTAGAGCTATAGGAAGCCGTCAAAGTCTACATGAGTAATTGTATTCATCAACTAAGATTGGGGATCTTAGCGGAAATCCTCTGAACTATAACCATTAATCCCGTGTTGTCACACCCCCGAACCAGACGGCGGAAACGTTCGGGAGCTGTTTTGACTCAATTGAATACCATCACAATGAATATACATGAAACATAACATCATTCGTCACCAACATTTGAATATTACAACTGATAGTGTTTACATCCATTACATTGTCTCAAAACATTACATTCCCAAAAATAAATTGTTCAGTTCGTTAATCGATAAACTGCAAGCCATCACTGAGTACATTTTCCTTTGATTCACTGGTTACCTGAGAATACAAGTATTTTGAAAAACGTCAACATATGAAATGTTGGTGAGTTCATAAGCGGTATTTGAAAAGCAACGTTTTGTATTATTTTGAAAACCACCAGAAAATCCGATATTTTCTGAAAAGAGTTTCTGAAAAAGTTTGTGAAGATCCATAAGTATGCTTGTTTGTTTCTATAGTTGTGAAAAAAGTGTTCATTAAACTTGTGTACATTTCGAAACTGTATGTATTGAAAAACCCTAGGAAAACCCGATGTTTTCCTAATTCTTTTAATTCCATGCAGTTAAAATAAAACCATTGTAACGCGTGAAGTCATTAATTCCAGGCGACGTCGGATTATTTTTGCGCATGATTAATTGCTATAAACAAGCGTTGCACAAACGACCAGTTTATAACTATACTAACGATCCCGTAGGCGTCGTCCGTACTAATCACGTTATCCAACCGCCCTGACTCCGAGTAATCTCACATCCGAAGAGAGAGAGGACACGAAGACCCCGATGACTCCATTAACCGGTTGGGGATAAAAAAAAAAAAGGGTACGAGGGGCCCTTGACCCGCCTCGCATGAAATACCGACTTTACTAGCAATACCATAGGACCCTTGGGGGCCAATAGTATAAAAGCCATTGAAAGTCCTTTAACGTTGTGTTAGATCATGTAAGACCCAACAACTCGTAAGGTAGAAGTCTTTGGGCCTTAAGATCAGGTCATTGGGCTAGCTAGGCCCAACAAACAAGATTTTACACTTTGGGGCCCAAAGATGGTGCGTAGACGTCTGTGCACTCTCACGTGTATATTGAATTACCAAATGTTTTTGTGTATGAATCGAGTTATCGTCGTGTTAGTATTTTCGGATTGTTATTGATTCGAGACCGAATCAATTCGTTTAACAACGATTTTTGGTATTGTTGTGTATTGTATTACGTAGGTAGTTGCGGTGCCAATATTTGATCAAGTTGCATGCATTGAATTAGCCTTGAAAGTTTTCTGATTTCAGCCCCTCATTGTTTGTAAAATTTACTCTTTTCAACCCTCTAATTAAATAACTTTCCGGTTTGGTCCTTAAATCATTTTTCTTGACATTTTAACACCAAAAATTATTGAGATTAATATTTTTCAGCATATTTTTCATTGAAAACAGTTTAAGTCCCTGAAATTGCAGTTTTCTCGGTTATAGCCCCTCTTTTTCGCAGTTTTTACAATTTTGGCCCAAATTGGAAAATTTTTGCAACTTTGGTCCTTTTTAAATTTGAAAAGCATTTTAAACCTTTGAAAAGTACTTGGAACCTTAGTAGTCCACTGTTTTACATAAAAACACAGTTTTGGCCCTCCAAAACAGAAAATTTCGCATAATGGGCCCTATTGGGCCGAAATTGTCATTTTTAGCCCATTAAGCTTGAAATTTATATCTTTAATCCTCCAAATGAGTATATTTTCAGAAAATATTTCATTGAAACTGTTTTGACACTCCTCATCCATCAGAATTCGTGATATGACATTTTGGGCCCTTTAACTTTATATTTTTAACATTTTATGTCCAATAATTGAGTTTTTAGCCCAAATAAAATGTTATTAAGCCATTTACCTATTTTTCTTGGATCACTTTGTATGTAGAAATATACTTGATGCTAGTATCATTAATCATAAAGTATATCTCGGTTTTTAGGGGTTTTAAGGCTAGATCCAACATTATAACACACAAAAACACACATATAAGCATAGAAATCATACAAGGCATACAAAACATATATAGATCTACACTTTCACTTGTATTCCCCCCCCCCCCCAAAAAAAAAAAACTCATAAAAACAGAAAATAGGGGGTATGAAGCTCACCTTAGGGTGTGATTTCGGTTTTTGAAGAAAAGATGGAAGAAAACTTGGTGATTTTTGGCCTTAGCACCCTTTTCTTGAAGATCTCGAGTTTGGTATGCTTCTAAGAGGTAAGATCACGATTTTTGCATGGATTAGGAAAAGATTTTGATAACACAAAGAACCTAAGTCATAGATCCAAGCATAATCTTACCTTAGATGAAGAGTTTGTGGAAATATCCTATTGAAAGCTTCTTAAATTTCGAGATCTTTGAGTGGAGAGGGAGGAAGTTTTCTTGAGTGTTCTTGAGAGAGTTTGTGAGATGTGTGTCTGTTTGAGATGGCCGAGAGTGAAGGAGGGAAAAGAAGAAGTGATCTTTGAAGTGATACTTGCATGGAGGTATGTGATATGTTGCATGGAAATCCAAAAGACAATAATGAGGTGGCAAACCAAAGTCAACTCCTCACCACTTCTTCTTGGACTTGGGCCTTGGGCCGAGAATCTTGAAGGAAAAGGAAAATTTGGGCTTTTTACCCCTAAGCCCAATATTAGAGTTAGTTTGGGTGAGTTTTAACATAAAAGAATATAGTATGATTTTTACATATTTGTTGGACTAGTTTAGGTTATTCATGGATCAAAGCTTTTAATTCATTTCATTCTAGGCCCAATATGGCCCAAAATGTTGAAATAAATTAATGTGGGTCCAAATAGAGCCCAATTAGGGTTCTATGCCCATGATAGTCAAATTGGAAGCTTATTGGTCCATTTGGGTCCAATAAGGAAGTCCTAGTCCAAAGTGGATCTAAACAAGAACTTCTAGGGTTTCCAATTGTTTGATGACCATTTGTAGCACTTGTAGGATGTATTTGATTGAAGTTTTTGATGTCATAATAGTAGGTATCACACATGCTCTTAAGTTTTGATTCACATTAACTTGAGTGTATAGATTACATGACACAAAATTTCTAGTTGTGACATCATCCCCCCGTTAGAGGGAATTTCGTCCCAAAATTCTGTTTGAAAGCTAGATTTAAGAATGTTAGAATAGGTGAGGGTACTTTTGCTTCATTTGGTCTTCGCGTTCCCACGTGAATTCTGGCCCACGCTTTGCGTTCCACCGTACCTTCACGATCGGGATGCGACTTTGCTTAGTACGCTTCACCTCCCTGTCCATGATTTCGATTGGTTCTTCAACGAACAGGAGATTCTCATTGATTTCGATTTCGTCAAGAGGAATGACAAGGGTTTCATCTGATAGACACTTCTTCAGGTTAGAGACATGAAACACGGGATGTACACCGTTTAGCTCTGCGGGTAGTTGTAGTCTGTAGGCTACCGGACCTATTCGGGCGATGATTTCGAAAAGTCCAATGTATCGCGGGTTCAGCTTTCCCCGTTTTCCGAAACGTATAACCCCTTTTCAGGGTGAGACTTTCAACAGTACTCGATCACCAACCTGGAATTCTAAGGGCTTTCGCCGTTTGTCGGCGTAGCTCTTTTGTTGGTCACGCGGTGCTTGCAATCGAGCTCTGATTTGAACAATCTTTTCTGTGGTTTCGCGAATGATCTCCGTTCCCGTTAGTGCCTTGTCCGACATATATGTTCTCGCTAGCTGGGTATCACCTATTTCAGCCCAACATAACGGTGATCTACATTTACGCCCGTACAGTGCTTCGAAAGGAGCCACCTTGATGCTCGAATGGTAACTATTGTTATATGAGAACTCGATGAAAGGTAGGTGGGTATCCCAAGACTTCCCAAAGTCTATCACACATGCACGAAGCATGTCTTCAAGCGTTTGAATGGTTCGCTCACTTTGGCCGTCCGTTTGTGGGTGATACGCTGTGCTCATGTCGAGATGAGTTCCCATTGCCTTGTGGAGTGATTGCCAAAAGCGCGATGTGAACCTACTCTCCCTATCTGAGATAATAGATTTTGTCACTCCATGGAGTCTCACAATTTCTCGTAGGTACAAACGCGTCAATCTCTCCATCTTGTAGGATTCTTTGATTGGCAGGAAATGGGCAGATTTCGTCAGTCAGTCGATTATTACCCATATGGTGTCCAGTCCGTCCGACGTCTTGGGTAGCTTGGTCACGAAATCCATAGAAATCCCCTCCCATTTCCACTCAGGGATTGCCGGTTGCTGCAACAATCCTGAGGGTTTCTGGTATTCCACCTTCACTTTGGCGCACGTAAGGCACTTACTAACGTAGGTCGCGATTTCCGCCTTCATGTTAGGCCACCAATAGTGTTGTTTAATATCCAAATACATCTTGTCCGAACCAGGATGAATGGAGTATCGCGTCTTGTGGGCTTCCTTCATAACAACCTCCCTAAATCCTCCGATTTTTGGGACCCAAATACGGTTCATGAAGTAGTATACCCCATCCTCCTTTGCTTCTAGGTTCTTCTCCATCCCGCGCAATGCCTCGCTAGCTCTATTTTCCGTCCTTATGGCCTCCGACTGGACTGTTGCAATTTGAGTGGCCAGATGAGATCGAATGGTTATCGAGAGAGTTTTCGCACGGCGATTAGAATACTCCTTCCGACTTAATGCATCAGCTACCACGTTGGCCTTGCCTGGGTGGTACTTGATCTCGCACTCATAGTCGTTTAGAAATTCAACCCATCTTCGTTGTCTCATGTTCAGCTCCTTCTGGTTCAAGATGTGCTGGAGACTCTTGTGGTCCGTGAAGATGGTGCACTTCGTACCGTACAGGTAGTGCCTCCAAATTTTTAGAGCGAAGACCACGGCTCCTAATTCTAGGTCATGGGTCGTATAATTTACTTCGTGCGTCTTTAGTTGGCGGGATGCGTATGCTATCACCCTTCCACGTTGTATGAGAACGCAACCTAAGCCCTGATTCGACGCGTCACAGTAGACTACAAAATCTTCCATTCCTTCAGGTAGAGATAGAACAGGAGCGCTACAGAGAGCTTGCTTCAAGGTCCGAAACGCAATCTCTTGTTTGTCTGTCCATTTGAATGGTACGCCCTTTTGCGTAAGTGAGGTAAGCGGCTTGGCGATCTTAGAGAAGTTTTGAATGAATCTCCTATAGTAGCCTGCTAGGCCTAAGAACTGACGAATTTCTGTGGGCGTGGTCGGAGTTGTCCATCCTTCCACAGCTTTGACCTTAGAGGGATCCACATGAATTCCGTCTTGGCTAACTACATGGCCTAGGAAATTCACACTCCGGAGCCAGAACTCACACTTGGAGAGTTTGGCGTACAGTTTTTCCGATCGCAGTGTTTCTAGGACTTGTTGGAGATGTTGGCCATGCTCCTCTTTGCTTCGAGAATAGACGAGGATGTCATCGATAAACACAATGATGAAGTTGTCAAGGAACGGTCGACAGATTCGATTCATTAGGTCCATAAATGCGGTAGGTGCATTTGTTAGACCAAAGGGCATTACGACGAATTCATAATGTCCGTAGCAGGTTTGGAAAGCGGTTTTAGGAATATCCTCTTCCCGGACTTTGAGTTGGTGGTATCCGGACCGTAGATCTATTTTAGAAAAATAACTGGCTCCTTGGAGCTGGTCGAACAGATCATCGATTCGTGGGAGTGGGTAGCGGTTTTTAACAGTGAGTTTATTTAACTATCTGTAATCGATGCACATCCTGAAAGATCCGTCCTTCTTTTTGACAAAGAGCACCGGAGCTCCCCATGGCGAGTAGCTAGGTCGGATAAATCCCTTGTCCAGAAGCTCACTGAGTTGGCTGGACAATTCCTGCATTTCAGCAGGAGCCAACCGATAGGGTGATTTAGCGAGAGGAGTTGCTCTTGGAACAAGGTCGATTCGGAACTCAACCTGTATCTCTGGGGGTACTCCCGGAAGATCTTCAGGAAACACGTCTGGAAATTCACACGCTACCGGAATATCTCGGATGTTAGTTTCTTCTTTGGTCTTGTCCGCTATGTGAGCCAAGAACACCAAGTTGTTCTTTCGCAGATGTTTTTGTGCCTTGATGCACGAGATGTGATGAAGATTCGTGCTGGGTTTGTCTCCGTAAATTACTAGGGTTTCGTGATTTGGGAGACAAAGGCGAACGGCCTTCTCATGGCACATAATCTCAGCATGGTGGAGGCTTAACCAATCCATGTCGACAATCACATCGAAACTCCTAATTGACACTGGCATTAGGTCTATTCGAAAGACGTGTTGGTTAAGGGTTAGGGTACATCCGATGTAGATCTCCCCAGTGGATTCGGTTTTCCCATTGTCCATTTCCACCATATAGGTTTCATTTAGCTTTTGGGGTTGTTGTTTTAATAAATGTTTAAACATCTCGCTTACGAAACATCGCTCCGCTCCGGTGTCAAATAAGATGCATGCATAAGTGTGGTTTAGGAGGAACGTACCGGTCACAACTGCGGGGTCATCCCCATAGTCAGCATCCTTCCTGCTCCTCTGTTTCCTGAGTTGGTGTTGTTAGGGCAATCTCGGTCGAAATGCCCTGTCCTTCCACACCCGAAGCAGGTGTGGCTAGGCCCTGCATTATTGCCGCCGGCATTAGTGTTGTTGTTATTGCGGTGGTTGTTGTTGTTGTTGTTGTTGTTGTTGTGGTTGTTTCCCTGATTTTGGTTTTGGGGAGGATAAGTCCTGCAGTATCTTGCAGTGTGTCCCCTTCGGTTGCAACTGGTGCAATGGAATTCCCTACATTCTCCGTGATGATGGAGACCGTACTTATTACATTTGGGAAGATTACCGGAATAGGGTCTTGAAGCATTTGAAACAGCTGAGGCTGGAGCATGTGGTGTGGCTGGAACCGGCGTGGTGACAGCGTTAACTGCCACTGTCTGCTGCTTTTTAGAGGTCTCGGGGCCCTGACGTCCCTTTCTCTTGTTGTTCCTCCCTTTCTTACCATCACCCTCCTTTTTCTTCTCAGCCTCCACTGGCTTCTCGCCCTTCTTGTTGTTATGATCATACAACCTCTTCGCCAATCTCTTCGCACTGTCGAACGTTTAAAGGTTCACAGCTATCACATTCCCTTGAATGGGTGATGTTAGTCCCCAAATGAATCGTTCAATCTTCTTTCCTTCTGATGTGATCATACCCGGGCACAGCAGAGATAGTTCACTAAATCTTGATATGTAGGCATCGATATTCGCATTCTGTACGGTGAGGTTCCATAGCTCTTGCTCCATCTTCTGTATTTCGCCTCGTGGGCAGTACTCAGCCATCAACATTTCTTTCATTTCTGTCCATGGCATAGAGTTGGCTACAGGGAGCATCATGGCTTCCACGTGTCCGTTCCACCAAGTGAGTGCTTGGTCCACAAAAGTGCAGGCCGCGAACTTCACCTTCATCTGCTCGGGACAATCGCATATCTCGAATACCGACTCCACCTTTTCAATCCATCGCTTCAAATGATCACCCTTCCAGTGCCGTTGAAAGTTCGTGGTTTAGCGTTTGTGAAGTCCTTGTAGGTACATGTTTTGGTAGACCCTTGGTTCATCCCATTGTTCGAACTTCCTGGCCCTTGTCCGTTACCTCCTCCATTATTCCCCTGATGGAGTTGTGCCATAGCTGCGGTGACCGCAGCAGACACGGTTGCCTGGAATGCAGTGGAGTCAACCTCGGGTGGAGTTGGTCCTGGGTTTCCGCGAGTAGGTCGACGAGGCATCTTTCTGTCATGAAACGGAAAGATGTTGAGTGTATGTGGTTTCTGTGAGGTTGTGATCCTACTAACTAGGTGTATGGTATGAACTTAGACATTACTACCATCGGACATACAATCATAACTTCTCAACACATAACAAATTGTAATATCATAGCAAAACACATAAAAGTTCATTAATATTATCCGCATTTAATACAAGAAAATTTTGCTCGTAAGAGCATACATGAGTGACACTAATTCGACAGCATAACGGCTCCATGAGTAGTGTAGTCACTTAAACATAGAGCAGGAGTACATAGCATAGTTCCTAATGACCTACTATGATAAGTCTATCCCTAACCGTGGTGAGCTGTGTCTGGAGGTGGTCGGTGTCTACGTATTCGTCGGGTCCGACGTCGTGTTCTTCCCCTGGATTCTCTCCCGGTTCATCCTCAAGCATCCCGTGAGCTACTAGGACCTGATGGAACTGGATACCCTACTGCTCTTCCTCCATGACGACTGAGGGAAAATATAAACTATCGTCACTCTCCTGACTATGACTTATGCTAACTAGACGCTCTCTTTTTGGTGATAAAGGGTATTGTTTTAGGTTCCCTAGCTATCCCGATCTCATCAAGACGTGTGTTAGTTTTACTTTGGAGAGAATGTAGTTGATCAGGCTACATCCACTCCTTGGTATCACTAAGAACAGTCCCGAGTTAACCGAGATACCAGCATTATTGTGTTTGATTCGGCATTATGTTCTTATTCCTAATACAAGCAAGCGTGTTTTATTTACTTGTTTTGTTCAGAGTTATGTTAGTCCCTCTTTTTGGTTTATAGTTGCATATCAATGTGTGGCTCGACATGCTAGTTCACTATAAACAAAGCTCTGATACCAACCTGTCACACCCCCGAACCAGACGGCGGAAACGTTCGGGAGCTGTTGTGACTCAATTGAATACCATCACAATGAATATACATGAAACATAACATCATTCGTCACCAACATTTGAATATTACAACTGATAGTGTTTACATCCATTACATTGTCTCAAAACATTACATTCCCAAAAATAAATTGTTCAGTTCGTTAATCGATAAACTGCAAGCCATCACTGAGTACATTTTCCTTTGATTCACTGGTTACCTGAGAATACAAGTATTTTGAAAAACGTCAACATATGAAATGTTGGTGAGTTCATAAGCGGTATTTGAAAAGCAACGTTTTGTATTATTTTGAAAACCACCAGAAAATCCGATATTTTCTGAAAAGAGTTTCTGAAAAAGTTTGTGAAGATCCATAAGTATGCTTGTTTGTTTCTATAGTTGTGAAAAAAAGTGTTCATTAAACTTGTGTACATTTCGAAACTGTATGTATTGAAAAACCCTAGGAAAACCCGATGTTTTCCTAATTCTTTGAATTCCATGCAGTTAAAATAAAACCATTGTAACGCGTGAAGTCATTAATTCCAGGCGACGTCGGATTATTTTTGCGCATGATTAATTGCTATAAACAAGCATTGCACAAACGACCAGTTTATAACTATACTAACGATCCCGTAGGCGTCGTCCGTACTAATCAAGTTATCCAACCGCCCTGACTCCGAGTAATCTCACATCCGAAGAGAGAGAGGACACGAAGACCCCGATGACTCCATTAACCGGTTGGGGATAAAAAAAAAAGGGGTACGAGGGGCCCTTGACCCGCCTCGCATGAAATACCGACTTTACTAGAAATACCATAGGACCCTTGGGGGCCAATAGTATAAAAGCCATTGAAAGTCCTTTAACGCTGTGTTAGATCATGTAAGACCCAACAACTCGTAAGGTAGAAGTCTTCGGGCCTTAAGATCAGGTCATTGGGCTAGCTAGGCCCAACAAACAAGATTTTACACTTTGGGGCCCAAAGATGGTGCGTAGACGTCTGTGCACTCTCACGTGTATATTGAATTACCAAATGTTTTCGTGTATGAATCGAGTTATCGTCGTGTTAGTATTTTCGGATTGTTATTGATTCGAGACCGAATCAATTCGTTTAACAACGATTTTTGGTATTGTTGTGTATTGTATTACGTAGGTAGTTGCGGTGCCAATATTTGATCAAGTTGCATGCATTGAATTAGCCTTGAAAGTTTTCTGTTTTCAGCCCCTCATTGTTTGTAAAATTTACTCTTTTCAACCCTCTAATTAAATAACTTTCCGGTTTTGTCCTAAAATCATTTTTCTTGACATTTTAACACCAAAAATTATTGAGATTAATATTTTTCAGCATATTTTTCATTGAAAACAGTTTAAGTCCCTGAAATTGCAGTTTTCTCGGTTATAGCCCCTCTTTTTCGCAGTTTTTACAATTTTGGCCCAAATTGGAAAATTTTTGCAACTTTGGTCCTTTTTAAATTTGAAAAGCATTTTAAACCTTTGAAAAGTACTTGGAACCTTAGTAGTCCACTGTTTTACATAAAAACACAGTTTTGGCCCTCCAAAACAGAAAATTTCGCATAATGGGCCCTATTGGGCCGGAATTATCATTTTTTGCCCATTAAGCTTGAAATTTATATCTTTAATCCTCCAAATGAGTATATTTTCAGAAAATATTTCATTGAAACTATTTTGACACTCCTTATCCATCAGAATTCGTGATATGACATTTTGGGCCCTTTAACTTTATATTTTTAACATTTTATGTCTAATAATTGAGTTTTTAGCCCAAATAAAATGTTATTAAGCCATTTAGCTATTTTTCTTGGATCACTTTGTATGTAGAAATATACTTGATGCTAGTATCATTAATCATAAAGTATATCTCGGTTTTAGGGGTTTTAAGGCTAGATCCAACATTATAACACACAAAAACACACATATAAGCATAGAAATCATACAAGGCATACAAAACATATATAGATCTACACTTTCACTTGTATCCCCCCCCCCCCTCACAAAACTCATAAAAACAGAAAATAGGGGGTATGAAGCTCACCTTAGGGTGTGATTTCGGTTTTTGAAGAAAAGATGGAAGAAAACTTGGTGATTTTTGGCCTTAGCACCCTTTTCTTGAAGATCTCGAGTTTGGTATGCTTCTAAGAGGTAAGATCATGATTTTTGCATGGATTAGGAAAAGATTTTGATAACACAAAGAACCTAAGTCATAGATCCAAGCATAATCTTACCTTAGATGAAGAGTTTGTGGAAATATCCTCTTGAAAGCTTCTTAAATTTCGAGATCTTTGAGTGGAGAGGGAGGAAGTTTTCATGAGTGTTCTTGAGAGAGTTTGTGAGATGTGTGTGTTTGAGATGGCCGAGAGTGAAGGAGGGAAAAGAAGAAGTGATCTTTGAAGTGATACTTGCATGGAGGTATGTGATATGTTGCATGGAAATCCAAAAGACAATAATGAGGTGGCAAACCAAAGTCAACTCCTCACCACTTCTTCTTGGACTTGGGCCTTGGGCCGAGAATCTTGAAGGAAAAGGAAAATTTGGGCTTTTTGCCCCTAATCCCAATATTAGAGTTAGTTTGGGTGAGTTTTAACATAAAAGAATATAGTATGATTTTTACATATTTGTTGGACTAGTTTAGGTTATTCATGGATCAAAGCTTTTAATTCATTTCATTCTAGGCCCAATATGGCCCAAAATGTTGAAATAAATTAATGTGGGTCCAAATAGAGCCCAATTAGGGTTCTATGCCCATGATAGTCAAATTGGAAGCTTATTGGTCCATTTGTATCCAATAAGGAAGTCCTAGTCCAAAGTGGATCTAAACAAGAACTTCTAGGGTTTCCAATTGTTTGATGACCATTTGTAGCACTTGTAGGATGTATTTGATTGAAGTTTTTGATGTCATAATAGTAGGTATCACACATGCTCTTAAGTTTTGATTCACATTAACTTGAGTGTATAGATTACATGACACAAAATTTCTAGTTGTGACACATGTGAGCGAGGAAGTCGTGTATAATTAGTATACGGGCTGACCACCCCACTTGTGACTGTTAGCTACAGTCAACAAAAAACAAGTGATAACCTATCCTTTTATTTGTTATTGTTCCGGCGTCGATGAAGCGTACGGTGTTGTTTCTCATGTTAAATCATGAGTGTATTTGTTCTCATGGTAAATCATGAGTGTATTGTTCTATCAGAGGTATTATGTCATAGCAGCGGTGAGAGGCTCATGGTAGCAAATTGTAGAAACATTATACCTTGTCGTATACAAGTATTAATGTTAAGTATAAGTTTCCCCTACTTATACCTTAAGATTAAGAAATGTTTAGGTATAACACTTAAATGATAAGTATAATATTATACCTAATGTTGGAGAGTCAAAATGATACTTTCAAAACTATACTTTTGAATGTGTAAAAATGTATTATTTTATGGAGTCAAAACCTGTGGACTCACCAACTTTATGTTGACGTATTTTAAAATGCATGTGCTTTCAGGAAATTGAAAAGTTGGTATGTATTTGAATAGGAGAAGTTTTACTAGTATCTTTATGTTCATTAAGAAGTATGTAATAGTCGGATATTTTGTAATAAATACTAGGAAAACAATAATGTAACTTTCAATCATCAATAAAGGTATGTATTTTCTTTAAGTATTGTTCAATGTATGTTATATAAATGTGATAAGAAAAATGACGTTACACTAACCGGTGTTTCCGCCGACGGTCGGGGTGTGATAGAATGTTATGAAAATTTTCACCCCAGACCTGCCGGTCTAACTGTAGCTAACAGTTAGGTGCGGGATTGTTAGTCCCGTATAGATCTATACACAAGTATCATGCTCTCCCTACAATAGATTTTGGTTACAATTACAGGACTTTAGTGCAATACTTTTAAAAGTACCGTGAAGCTGAATGTCTCACAAATTTATTCATTTATAGGTTTACATCAAATGAAAATGAAAACCCTTTTTGTTGTAGATGTAAGCATTACCCTTTCGTAGTTTTTGTATAGTATGGAAATAATTATACTTTTATATAATTATTTCTAAATCCCAAAAGGCTAAAAATAGTGTAATGTTCCAGAAACTATACCTGTTATAGTTTAAAAGGTATGTTTCGTTGAAATGAAAACCTTTGTGTTTTAACAACTTTGCATGTAAAGTTTATATGTTTGGTAATAACGTTGTTACACGTAATTAGCATTTTCACATAAAACGTTTATAAAATATGAGAAAGATAAGTAACAGTTTGTATTTTAACACAAGTTTCCTTGTGTTTCACTTGTATCCCCCCCCCCCCTCTTAAAACATAGAAAAAATTTGGAAAATATAGGGGTATGAACTTACCTCGAGTGTCATTGCGGTTGCATACCGAGGTGAAAACAATGCTCTTCGAGTTAGAACACGTAAGTGATGTTGTATCCTAATGGTTTTAAACACATAATAATGTGTGGATATATAAAACTAATAATGAAATGTATTAGAAGGATACTAGATTAGATGTGAAATATTTACAACTATCCTTGATTTCTATTAACCACTTTGAAGATAAAAGCCTCATGGAAGTGTTTGAATATGATTATTGAAACGAAATGGGTTTTGAACTTGAGAGCAAGTGTGAAGAATTCGTTTACTGGAAATGGGTTTGAGAATGCCTCTAACTCATGTATATATATATATATATATATATATATATATATATATATATATATATATATATATATATATATATATGAAAAAAATGAGGTAAGGTAAGTTGATGTTTGCATTGAAATGTACATATATCACATTGGGAAGGTGAATATCTAATCAAGTGGCACCACTTGGCCACCTTTATGGTGATTTCGGCCATGCCTCGACCGAAATCACCTTGATTTTGATTTTGGTATGGTCCCATGCCTTGAGTTTTTGGCCTAGACATGATCCAAGAAAGGGTTTTCGGTCCTAAGTGGTCCAAGGCTTGAGATTTTGGTCTACACATGTGATCTTGGTCCCCACAAAACCGAAAACCAATTGTTTCAAGATTCTAAATACTGAAATCTCATATGTAGTATATTAATTTATGTTTTCAACTTAACCTTTTGACTTATGTTGACTATATAAACTTAAATCGACATGGGTTTCAACATATATATATATATATATATATATATATATATATATATATATATATATATATATATATATATATATTTATATATAACTTATATAAGCATGCCCTCATGGCTATAGGTGATATACTACAACAAAGCTACAATGTGGTTTTACTTATACATGGTATATATTTTGACTTAGTTCGACTCCAAGTTTGCCAGTTGTCACAACAGGCATATATCCTCGTAACATGTTTTTTTAAGTGCACGGATGTAAAAACATCTGCACATGGTCTTCACCATACAGGCATGGACTACACACTTCTAAGATCTGCGAGCTTTTGACCTAAAAAAACACGCTTCTATTTTTTCTTTTCTCTTCAATTCATCGCCTCCACTGATACCTCCCACCCTCGATGCATCCCACCCTTACTCTACAACTAGTCTTCTTCATCCACCATATCCCCCTCTCAGATCAGATCGTTGTTCTCTATGATGGAACGACCAGACGATGACCAAATGATACTGTCGGACTTCACTCAACGAAAAAGGTTTGCTCCTCTGTTTCATTTTCGTTTTTCAATTCTAAAATAAAATTGTTGTTGAATTTTGATGGAAAATTTTCTAATTTAGTGAAATAAGTTGTTTAATTTTGCTAAAAATGTTTGTTCGTGCTTAAATTTGTTGCTAGATGTTGGAAATCCAAAAATGTTGTTGAAAATAACCTTTCTTGCTTGAATTTCTTGTTGGATGTTGCTGAATTTTAATATTCTTTGACGTATTTTGCTAGAAATTCCATAACATTGGTGAAATGAAGCTTTTTCTTGATTAAAATATGAAATAATGATGTTAATGTGGTGATTCTTGTTGAAAATACTATTTATTGCTTAAATAATGATGTTAATTTGTTGTTGAATGCTTTTTTTTTGTTGAAATATGTATGATATACATGTTAAATTAACTTTTGATGAAACGAATATGATATGCAATACCTTATGAAATAATATTTGTGAATACTACAATACCTTATGAAATGTTATTTATCTATGCATGATATATTGGTTATTAGAAGTGAGAGAAAAACAACAATGGACCAATGAGCATTTAAAATGCTTATTGGGAACTTGTATTGATGAAGCAGAGAATATGGGTAGAAAAGGATTGAGTTTGCACAAAGATTCATGGATTAGACTTGCAAG
Source organism: Lactuca saligna (assembly GCF_052625555.1). Taxonomy (NCBI): domain Eukaryota; kingdom Viridiplantae; phylum Streptophyta; class Magnoliopsida; order Asterales; family Asteraceae; genus Lactuca; species Lactuca saligna. The sequence continues at coordinate 128,364,623 of NC_136422.1, forward strand.
AGTTCTTAAGGCAAAATTTGGCATGGGTTTGACTAAAAAACAAATGAATAACGTGTATGAGAATCTGAAATCCAAACACACAAGATAACTATATTTGAAAAACAAAACTGACAATATATACAATTCTCAAACAAACAATTTTAACTTAACAACTAAGCATTTAAGGGTTCAGGGTTTAATCGTCAGAGAGCCAGTTCTCTTTTCAAAAGGGTTCAAGGTTTAATCAAGGAATATGTTCACTGGTCAGTGGTAACTAGAGATGAATTATAAAACCGGAAAACCAAATCGGAACCGGAATCGAAACCGGTATAACCGGAAAATGCTTAAATGGTCCGGGTATCGGGTCTCAAAATTACTCTTATCTGGGTTCCGGGTATGGGTCCAACGGGTCTGGTTAATCCGTGTTTTTGAACTGGCTTTGTTTAAAAAACCGGAACTGGGTTTAATGGACCGGGTACGGGTTTAGTGGGCCAAGGAACCGATTTAGGTTTAATGTATAAGGAACCGGAATACAGCAAGAACCGGTTTGGGACATGGTTGGTTCAATGTATGATTGAGATTCGAGAGTTTCTAAATTTATTATTTAATTGTATGGTTTACTTGTTTGGTATTGTGTTTGTGGGTTTAAACATGTAAAAGAACCAACATCTGCCAATTATCCATATATTCATTTTCATTTTGGTATATCGTATTGTATATTTCTTAGCTGCAATGAATGTCCACCGTTTGGTTTGCTCAAAACTGATCAAATTGACACTTCAAACATCAAAGTAATTTTATTAGGCTCATAGGTTGGATCTCTTTTCATGGCCAGTTTTAAAAATAATAAATCACATGACTTGGATTGGTTTAAATATGTATGATAGATATAAGAAGGGTAAGATAAAATAATAAATAAAAAATGCATTTTGAATCATTTTTAAGTTAAACTAGATGCGTTCCAACGCGTTGCGCTGGTCGAAAATGGTGTTGTGTGGGTCGGAATGGTGCATGTTGATTGGATTCAATGTTGAAGTATAATATTATTACAAGAGGATGAAAATAGACATAGTTATGAAAGTAGGTTACTATCTTTTGTATTTAACTAAAAATTAAATGAAGAAATAACATATTACTTGTACTAAACAACACTCAAACCTATCTAATAGAAATGATGAAGAAGTAAAAGCATGTTCCTACAATTCCATTGAATTTGAATTCAACAATCCTATTAAGATGTTGCATGTGCCTCTGGCTGTAACTAATGAAAGGGCAGGTTGTAGATGTTTCCTAAAAAAAAATATACACATAAAATTATATATAATAATAAATACGTTAAAGAAAAAAAAAACCATCGTTAATATGGTAAAGTTTGTTATCATATTTTATGGATTTGATGCGGTGGGACTGGAGGTAGGCGATTTAGGGTTCCCCACTTCAAACGACACAAATTGAAATTGTGCATGTGGAAGACATCTCAAAAGCAGGGACATCATAACCCTCCATACTTGACTTAAAACCTTATTACCCTCGTCATTACCCTATTATGATAGTCATAACTGTAACTGCCTATTTTTTTTTTAAGTTAATGGACTTAATTAATAGGCTAAGCCAAACATTATAGCTTAATGTATTAAAATTGAATAAGCTTGTGATTTTTTTAAATGTAAGTGTAAAATGGTCGTTAAAAATAACAAAGGAAAATGAAGATAAGAAGGTAGGTTACCAAATGAGGAATAAATGGAGAACTATATTATATGATCGGAGGCACATCTGATTGGGGTCCGGTTGGATTCATACCAAAACCTCTCCAAATTTCCAAACAACTTGAGGCCGGAATGCCTCATCTGATACCAATGCTTCTAAATCATCACCAGTTATAACCTAACACATAATAATTTGATTAGATTTTAAAACAATCCAAAAGTATTAAATGAAAACAAGGTTTTTATTTTTTAGTACCTTTTTCATTTCAACTATGAATTTAAATCCCCAAAAAAGATCATTAAGTTCCTTTGCGTCAATGTCGAGCAAGGGTATATCGGGTATAAGTTAATTGAATTTTTTACTTTTCCCATAAATTTATATGTAAATTACTGAAACCTGATGGATTGCAGTTTCATGATCAAAAGCATTAGCCCCAACAATAGCCTTATGTGTTTACACCATTAGTCCATTGCACTCTTCCACCTAAATAACATATAAAAACGAAAAATGCATAAACCAAAGGAAGATGTTATACACCTTTTGTGTTGGATATCAAACAGAAGAAGCAAAGATTCAGTACAAAAATCTGCGAAAGGGTTGACTTTTTTATGAATAAAAGATTGCTATTAAAAGTTGGAAAACAAAATCAGCCACTTATAAGGAATGTGCCAATCGGTTGAAGACTTTCATTAGTGTGTGAACAATAAATTATAGTCATTTAGCCTAAATAATTGGGAGAATATGATCAAATATACACTAAAGCAGTACATTCTATAGTATTTTTTTAAGCCAAATGATATAGAGGCGTATGCGGTTCCAGTTGGATATATAATAATTTATTGTATCTTTCATGTATTGTTTTATAAAAAAAACTAGGCGAATGCCCACGCGTTGAGCAGAAACACCTATATAGTTGAAGTCTTTACAAATATATGTTTTCTTTTTAAATAAAACAATAACGTTGTTGTTAAATTTGATATAATAATTTTTATACTAAATTGATATAATTTATTGATTATTTTGAATTATATGATAATATATACATCTATTATATCTTCATAATCTCAATCGTTTGAATGATTTCTACCCGTGAGTTACACATGAATAAAATTAAATATAATATATGGTTTAAAGTTATTTATAGTTGCTGTTATTGTTAATTAATTTTTTTTTTAAATTTATTTGTTTCATGTTTTAATTTCTATTATTATAATTATTTAAAACATCAACCATTTTTTTAAAGCTAACAATATAATCATTTATATAGAGTTATTTTTAACTATTGTTATTGTAAGTTATTTTAAGCTACTTATTTTAAAACTTTTAATGATTATAAAAATATCATTAAGAAATATTTTAGTTAAATTGAGATTACAATTTAGTTTTTGTATTTATCACTATAATTTATCACTTTTAACTATTTACAAAATATTCTTTAATTTTTTAAGTAGAACTGGAATTTATATTTAAGTTGACATTGTAATGTTATATTTATGTTCACAATTTAAGTATTTTGTCCAAAGTGTTCAAAAGTTGTAGCTTTAAACTGATAATGGTTTACATTTAACATCATATTAAATGTAATAAATTAAGTATAATATGTTAAAAGTTAAAGACATAACTTTATAAGTAAAAGTAAATATATTATTTTAAAATTAAGATTTAGTTTATTTATGATTACACTTTAACTATTTAGAAAAACACTACAATTTATCACCTTTAACTATTTACAAAATATTATTTGGGTTGTTTAAGTTAAACTAAAATTTATATTTAAGTTGACCCTATAATGTTATATTTTAATTAATAATTTAAGTATTTTATACAAATTGTCAAAATTGTATCTTTAAAATGATAATGGTTTACATCCAACAATATATTAAAACTAATAAATTAAGTATAATATGTTATACGTTAAAAATCACAACTTTATTAGTAGAAGTAAAGATATTATTTTAATATTGAAATTTAGTTTATATGTGATTACATGTTAGGTTTGATATTTGTTTAACCTAATTAACCAAATTATAATTATTATTAGAAAGAAATTGAAAAGTCATGGGAGTTTCAAATGAATGTGGTGAAGGAAAAAATAGATGGGAGTTTCAAATGAATGTGGTTCAAGGAAAAATGCTAGCTTTATAAGTATACTAGGCGAATGCACGCGCGTTGCGCAGAAACACCTATATAGTTGAAGTCTTTACAAATATATGATTTTTTTAAATATAATAATAACTTTGTTAAATTTGATATAATAATTTGTATACCAAGTTGATATAATATATTAATTATTTTAAATTATATAATAATAAATATATCTATTATAACTTCATAATCTCTATCGTTTGAATGACTTCTACCATCGAATTATACATGAATAAAATTAAATATAATATATGGTTTAATGTTATTTATAGTTGTTATTATTGTTAATTAATTTTTTAAAAATTATTTGCTTAATGTTTTAAATTTCATCATTATAATTATTTAAAATATCAAACATTATTTTTTGATTTTAAAGCTAACAACATAATAAATTATATAGAGTTATTTTTAACAATTATTATTGTAACTTATTTTAAGCTGCTTATTTGAAACTAAAATGCATATTTAAGTTGATATTGTAATGCGCAGAAACACCTATATAGTTGAAGTTTTTACAAATATATGTTTTTTAAATATAACAATAACATAGTTGTTAAATGTGATATAATAATTCGTATACTAAATTGATATAATATATTGATTATTTTGAATTATAACTTCATAATCTCAATTGTTTGAATGACTTCTACCCGCGAGTTATATATTAATGAATTAAATATAGTATATGGTTTAATATTATATATACTTGTTGTTATTCTTAATTAATTTTTTAAAATTTATTTGATTATGTTTTAATTTCTATCACTATAATTATTTAAAATATCAAACATTATTTTTTGATTTTAAAGGTAACAATATAATCATTTATATAGAGTTATTTTAAACTATTGTAATTGTAAGTTATTTTAAGCTACTATTTAAAAGGTTTTAACAATTATAAAAATATCTTTACAAAATATTTTAGTTAAATTGAGATTACAATTTAGTTTTTTCATTTATTACTAAAATTTATCACTTTTAACTATTTACAAAATATTCTTTGGTTTTTTAGGTGGAACTGAAATTTATATTTAAGTTGACATTTTAATGTTATATTTAAATTAACAATTTAAGTATTTTGTCAAATCTGTTCAAAAGTTGTAGCTTTAAACTAATAACAGTTTATATATAACAATATATTAAATCTAATAAATTAAGTATAATATATTAAAAGTTAAAGACATAACTTTATAAGTAGAAGTTAATATATATTTAACATTATTAACCAACTTGTAATCATTATTAGAAAAACACTACAATTTATATCTTTTAACTATTTACAAAATATTTTTTGGGTCGTTTAAAACTATAATTTATATTTAAGTTGACAATGTAATGTTATATTTAAATTAATAATTGAAGTATTTTATACAAATTGTTCCAAAATTATATCTTTAAAAAGATAACGGTTTATATCTAACAATATATTAAAACTAATAAATTAAGTATAATATGTTAAATGTTAAAAAAAACATAACTTTATAAGTAGAAGTAAAGATACTATTTTAATATTGAAATTTAGTTTATATATGATTATATTTTAGGTTTGATATTTATCTAACCTAATTCACCAAATTATAATTATTATTATAAAGAAATTGAAAAGTCATGAGAGTTTCAAATGGATGTGGTGAAAGAAAAAAATACATGGGAGTTTCAAATGAATGCGGCGAAAGGAAAAATGTTTCCTTTATAAGTATATAATGATAATGATCAGTACATGCAAAAGTTAACTTTTAACAAAAACAGAAAGGCTCTAAAGTGACATTAATTACCAACTTTTGTTAGGTCACTTATAAAATTGAAAATTAATCCAAAAATCATGCATAACTTAAAAAAAGAAAAAAAAAATCAGATGTTTATTAACTACTCAAAAGACTTGGAAAAGTAAATACTCTTTTGAAACTAAAATTTTAACATAAACGTCATAAATTTAACCGTATCAGATTTAAGTACATAAAATTAACAATACGACTTACCACACAATTTCCTTTGTTCTAACTTTGAATGCAAAATCAAAAGGTGTGGCGAAGATGACAAGAAGCATAGGTGGTCCTGCTGATTGGTAGCCAAAACATATTTGGATTCTTCATATTCATTATTCCAACAACAATTTCTGCATCCAAATCCTCAAATCAAGAATATGCTACCAGGTTGTCCCTTGATTTTAAAAATGTCAACCAAAAGAGGGGTAGTTTCAGTTTAATATAATTTAAGAAGGGTTACAAACATAGTTGTCCACATCAATGTTTGTAATAAAAACTGATATATAAACATAGTTCGACCTAATCATAGATCTTGATATCTGAACAGAAACAAAAATGACATACTACTACCCATTAAGCTTAGCAAGTATTTATGAAGTTGATTTGTAAGAACTTAGCACACTTCTAGACCAGATGGAAGGTAGAAGAAGTAGATGAGAGGAATTCAATAGTTGAAGCAACTGAGAGAACAGAGCCAAAACCTGTAAATAATACAACATAAGAAGTCAGAAAGATAGAAATGTATACAAACTCATACAAAAAACAAAAAAAAAAATCCATATACAGAATTTCCTAAAAGGTGAAAGTCAATTTCACATTGAATACCAACATCTGAAAAGAAGGATTCCCTAATTGCTGCTGTGAACCTCGCCTTTTTCCAATTACCTACTCATAAAAAAATGATTAAATAAAATCAGCCTCAAAATAGAAGTTTGTTCTATCTAAACCTTACAGAAAACATGAACCAATCAATAGTGGCTTTTAAGGAAATTTTGAAAATTCGTAGGGGCATTTCATTGAACACCTAGACTGTGTTGCTCTACCAATGATAGGAAAACACTTAAATGAAACCTTCACCCATTGACTTGAACATAAAAGATGACATAACAATCAGACTAAAGCTAAACATAAGAGATTTAAAAAAAATACCAATACTCAGAATTAGAAGATGCTTCATATATTTATTAAAATCAGGTTAAATAAGAAAACCCAGGTTTAGTTAATTACAAAAAAAAACCCGAGTTTTCCGGTTCTAAACCCATTTACCTGGTTCCACCTTAGCCACTTTGATATTTTCGGGTTTTTCGGTTCTAGACCCACTTTACCCGGTACCGTACCCGTAACCGAACCGGAACCGGTTCCTATATACCGGTCCAGTTTTCGATTCTAGAAAATCCTGTTAACCGGTTCCGGGTTTTCCAGGTCTAGATCTATTCGGTCCGGGTTTGGACCTACTTTCATCACTAGTGGTAAGCAGCGGAGCAAATGATATGGAGTCATGGCTAGGTTCATGTTGAGGGTTGTTTTAGGACCTTTTTTCTTGTTCTTGTTTGATGAAGGCTTTGGGATTTGAAGCACGACCCCAAACACCTGATAGAGTCCAACAATATGGAGTTTTGACTCACATCGATTTTGGTTAGTAGGCGGTTGTGCAAGTGATGTAAGACTGCGGAGCAGTTGTAACATTCACTCGGTTAGTAAACGGTTGTGGAAATGATGTAAGACTGTCGAGATGTTGTAGCACTCACTAGGTTAGTAAGCAGTTATGGAAGTGATGTAAGGCTGCGAAGCAACCGTAGCATTCACTTGGATAGTATGCGGTTATGGAAGTGATGTAAGACTGCAGGGAAGTCGTAATATTCACTAGGTTGGTAGATGGTTGCGACAGTGATGAAAGTCCATGATTTGGCCTATAACATTCTCTAGGATGATTTAGATCATCATAGGAGTGGGTGAAGGTGGTGAGTGGGCCTCAACACTTGTGATACCTAGGTAAATCTTAGGTTGGGATGGGGTCAAATGTGATCTAATAACACGGTTTGGTTATAGAAATCACTCGAGTGAAGCAGACTTGGTGATCGTTTGTGTGTTCGTTGTTGAGTTGTCTTTCACTGGAGTAAATGACCGATGGAGTTGTATTAGCGGATAGACCAATACCACCCTTATCTGTTCAGTTTTTGAGTCTGGATTTGAGTTGATGTTGTTTTTATCAAGATTTTTGGCACCAATAAATGGTTGGGGTGTATATGTTTCGAGTATCCATAGATTTGTTCAGGAAGGATAGGTTTCTTTGGTTCGAGTTGTGAAGTTGAGTCATTTTGGGAACGTTTTGGAATGGTTTTGTCTATCTGGGAGTCACACATCATATAGGTTTTTCAGTTTCAGGAATAGTGGTTGGACAAGTGTTGTCTTAGGGCAAAGAGTTGAGGTTCATTCTTCATTAGGGATTGTGATTTCTACTAATTTGGGTTCGACAGCAGTAAGAGTGGGAGGTCATCAGAGGAAGGTGACTTCTCCAGTTTTAATTAGGATCCAGGGGGTTCAATCAGGATCGCCTGGTTTGGCATATGAGATAGTAAGCAATAATTTCAAGGACAAAATCTAATTTAAGTGGGGGAGAGTTGTAACACCCTGTTTTAGAACGTTCTGTCAGGGCTCATGGACTGTAATTTCGATATGTGAAGGCTGTGGAGACCTAAGGAAGTAAGATTTGGACTTTAATGAAGGAATTATTGCTGAAAAGGAGGTAGAGGCCCTTGAATCGTGTATTGGAACCAAGGGTAAAATGGGGAAATCGATGTGTCAGACCACTTGCAAGGGTTAAGGTTTTATGTTCGAACAATGATAAGCCAAAAGCGACAAGATAGAGTTGTAGATATCTTCAAGACCTTTCCGTGGATATAAAGAACGCAAAAAACGAAGTTGGAATGAAGAAGTTCGACTGTTTCAAGTTGAGATGGAATTGGGAGTGAGTGTACTTAGGGCCTACATGGTATGTACACATGGAGTACCTCATTAAAAGAAGCAGGGACCCTCTTGAGTATGTTGCGCGTACAAGGAAGTACACATGGCATACTCACTCAGATTTAAAACCCTAATTTTTAGGGTTTGAGTCCTATTTAAGATCCTTAATTTATGGGAAACCTCTACATACTTAGCCTCCACCTCTCTAAAACATCATCTCGAAATCTGTGACAACCCGATATTTCGAGACAATGAAATGTAATACCAGTCAAATATAGGTAAAAATTTAACTTTCCTAAAATCTTATTTGGGTTAAAAAAAAGTGGTAGGAATCGTATCAAGGTTTTTGTGCATATAAAGAACACTAAAATCCGAGTTACAATGAAGAAGTTATGACCAATCTAAGATTCGCAGCAAAAATCGGCAACACTGATAGACATAAAACGCGAAGTTTCAATACAATAATTTTTAGCCTTAGGTATCTAAATAAAATTTTTAGATATCCCAAAACCGTAAGCATACATAAAAAGAATCCCCAAATCTGACTTCATATGAGGAAGTTATGATTTTTCGAAGTTTCAGACATAGCAGTAGACAGCTAAAAACTTGAAATCGAGATCGAGCGGATTTTTGCCAACATGACCTAAACGAGAATCGAAGATCTCATCACTGGTATTACAACGGTAAAAATTCTGGCGAAAACAGACAGCGGACGAAGGAGTTATGAAGTTTTAACGGACTTTTCCTGTCCCGGCCTATTAAAAATATAATATAAAAAATAAAGTCAAAATTAGCAGATGGGGTCTAAACAAAAGTTGTAGATCGTTGTCTCACCTACACGTGGATATAAAGAACGTCGAAAACGGAGTTCGTATGGGGAAGATATTAATTTTTGAAGTTTATTAATAATTAAAATATTTAATTTAATTATAAATACCCGATATTATCCGTTGGAGGAGGAGTCACCGGTCTGATCCAGATTACGCCCAGCGTAATACCTTTGTACGCCCAGCGTAATCCGAGGATTCAGACCCTATATAAAGGGTGCGAGGATGCCGACCAATTTTGCTCATTTCCTCCCTTATTCGCGCCGAAGCTCTGCATTTCAACCCTCGGAGTCATCCTAAAGGCTTGGTTTTCATATCCAAGTTGGGAAGGAAGTTTTACGCTCCCGAGATTTCTGAGATTCCTAAGAATCCTGAGAAATCCGCTTTCTCGAGTAGAAGTTCTGCTCGGTTTTCGTCACGCTTTCTTCAATCTATCAAGTGAGTTCCTACCCTTATAATTCACACTTTAAATGTTTTATAAATACTTTTATATTCTTTTGAAGGGGGGAATACAAGTAAAACACTCGATTATTAGCGTGTGTTATATAATAAAGTTTCATTATATGCTTTTTTATAAATGGAATCATTTGTGATTTATAACTATTATAGGGAAACTTTCGTATGTAAAATATACCACGATAACATCTTATCTTTTGAAATAAGAAATGATTTATGTATATATGTAAATCAAACACGCTGCTTATACTGTATGTATGTGTGTCCATCTTTGGCACGAAAACCATCAATCTTTTGCTATACTTGTTTTTAAGTAATCAATCTTATAGGATTTATAACTAGTATACAAATGGATTTTACTACACGTTTAGCAGTTTCACCAAACATAATACTTCAAATGACTTCTTAAACGTTTTTACATGTTCAAAACTCTTTATCACACTGCCTTGCACACTGTAAGTTCCTTTCAAACTCTGTTACATGGGTGTTTTCAAACAAAGATTTTCCTTATACTTAAACTGTCTTATCAAACAAAATACTTTCAATCGTTTTATAAACTGACATCAAGTCGATCTTTTCTTAGATATTAATCTTTTTCAAAGGTTTTACAAAACTTCTTTTATGCTTTTATATTATCAAATGCATGCCCATATATGTATAGTTATATAAGTAATGTTTAAAGGACTTAGGGAGGCTAACTCATTCTATTTCCTTTTCCTCGTTAGGATGTGGCTATGGGATATCGGTTATCCATCCGAATGTCGTCTAAATATTAGTTATATATAATGTGTACATATGTAGACATAAAAGTTTTCCTCAGTTAGTTCGATACCTTTGGGTAGCAAAGGCATACTTCAGGTTACACACTTACATTACTAGTAACTATAATAGGTATAGTTAGGAGATAGTATTTACCATTCCAAGTATAAGGAATCACACAAGAGTTAGTTCATTCATGAGTCTATACAATACATTACATGCTACATGAATACGATTACATAGATGCGCTTACATGAATACGTTTACATAGATACGCTTACATGAATCCTCTTACATGGATACTTTTACCTAGATATTATATGATGAGATACCAGTACATATTATACATATAGATTAGATCTATCTATCCTAGTACAAATAGATACATTGCGGGACTAACCATTCCTATAACCTCTGTTAGCTACAGAGGTAAATGCACATCTATGGATGTCTACGGTTGATACCATTATAGGTATACTTTAAGGGACTAACTATTCCTACACCCAACTGTTAGCAACAGAGGTAAATGTACATCTTCGGATGACTACAGTTAATACTATTTGATAATTCCTATGCCGTGTTTATCCTAGTACCAAAGGATAATATTTAAGTTATTAGTTCATTTCCTTTACTTTGTTACACATTCGCATAAACGACGAGGTAGACTAATACTTATATAATTATATTACTACCTTTATTTTGTGACACATTTACATAATCGATGAGGTAGATTATAGTTTTATAACAATAGTTAAACAGGGAAAAACCGTCACATTTGCAGTGATGCGTACTTTCAAAACAGTTAGGTCTTGGTAGAAGACTACTCTTTGTACTAACAGAAATCATAGGGATTTGCTAGGGTGTTCAAACGTTTTCAACTACTTTCAAACAATTCATACTTATACATATTTTTTTCCAAATGTTTACAAGTCTTTACCTTCCAGTTTTGCAAATCAAAGACACATTAATACTTATGAATTCACCAGCTTTATTGCTGATACTCAATTTCAAAATAACTTGTATTCTCATGTCACAAATAGATAGGTACGACGACCACGTTTTGTGAAGACGGAGAAATCAAGATTTCCTTTTTATTTTGATTAGTTATTATGTTGTCTGATACTATGAACGAACACACTTGTAATTAAATTTATACTATTAATGCAATGGATGATGTTGTTGCTTGTTTACTACTTTACATTGTTGTGATACATTACATGACGTCCTCCGCCCTAGAACGTTTCTGCCGTTCTCGGTTTTGGGGTGTGACAAAATCCTAGCCCCATTTTTGAATATTTTGAGCCCCTTGAGTGTTTTTGGGTGTTAATGGTGCATCTTAAAGAAGAAGAAGTCTCTTATTAAGGATTGGTGTGGTTCAAGCTTGAAGATCTTGATCTACCATCTCATTTGAGAATCCCAAAACATATACAAATTCAACCTTTATGATTCTCATGTATATGTAGATCTAGTTTAGCTTAAGGTTTAGGCAAGTTTTGGTCCCATGGTTTTGACTATTGTTAGTAAAAGCTACTCCAGAGCTTAGGATAACATTTCTTGATGTTTTTGAGAATTATACTGCACAAAAATCATACCTTGATGGTTGTAGTTTAACCATGCATGCGTTATTTGTCCACTTTGTGAAGTTATTAACTAGGGTTTGGTTTTGGGATTTTTTTAATCCATGTAAATGCATAAATTAAGGAAGTTTATTAGCTAGGATGTCCTTTAAGTTTACATCTAAGTGTTGGACGTAACCTCAGGTACGCAGCGCATAGCTCGTGCCTTGCCCGTTTTCTTTGGAAGCTTGGTACATAAGGTGCACAAAGAGAGTATACATGTCGTACTCCCATAGGTTAAATTATTTCATTTTTAGACTTTCGGCTTCGTTGGTTTGGTCTAGAATGGGAAGAGTAAAATGGTCTTTTACCCTTAGAATGAGTGAATATGATTTGGACCCTTGCTTATGAGTTACTACCATAATTATTAATTATGGACGGTTTTGGATATGTTCAATGTGGGGAGTTGTTCGTAGCAGCAACGTGTATGTAAGCTTATCTGTCAGCAGATTGAGGTGACTCTTCTCCCTACACTTGCTTGTGTAGCAGTATATACGTCCTGACTAACTAGGTCTTATTTGATGTCTGTGATATGTGTTACTATGTGTGCTGAGACTTCGGGTATTCTCTAGGGTTGCTGATAACCCATAGTGCATACTAATTTTCCCACCGAGACTTCGGGTAGTCTCCAGGGTTGCTGATAACCCATAGAGCATGTTGTTTGTCCACTGAGACTTCAGGTAGTCTAGGTTGCTGATAACCTATAACTGTTATTTGTATTGTGTTGTATGCAGTATTTTGGGGAACTCACTAACCTTTGTGCTTACGGTTTATGGTTTAAATGTTTTCAGGTTTTCTTATATTAAAGGAAGGGCACGACTCGATTGCATTGCATCCACAGGAGATTTGTGCATATCATAATTTTTGATGATACTCTGATAAATGTTTTGAGTTTAGTGGTTTTATTTAGGATTTCTGTGCTTGTGAATTTGATAAACACTTAAATATTTAAATAAAAATTTTGCTCTGAATTTTGGGATGTTATAGTAATGGTTTTTTTTTTTGCTACTTGAAATATGGTTAATGTAATGTTTTTTTAAAGTTCTACTTTTGTTGATTAATAGGTTCATAATGGATCACGATCAAAAGATACTTCTCGTAATTCTTATGTACTTGTATGTCCATTGTTTTTTAAAGAAGAGTGTAAAACGAGTGCGGGATAACGATTCGGAAATGACGGGACACGAATACACGTTAGAGTTAATGCAAAGTAATCCTTTACAATGTGTTGAAGTACTACACAAGTCCTGTGAATCTTTTGTCCGACTATGTGCTTATTTTACAGTTACTTATTCATTAAAGGATAGCAAAAATGTATCGGTTGAGAAAAAGATGGCTATGTTTTTTATCATGATCGGTCATAATCAACGCTATGAGATTATCAAGCGGAGATTTCAACACTCAAAGCAAACAATTCATAAATGGTTTATGAAGTGTTGGACAAAATTATGTTTTTCGCAAAATACATTATAGTTCCAACTTCTTTTAATCCGAATCCAAACATTCCATAACATACTAAGAGGTTACAACGAGTTTTCAAATGAGCGGTTGGTGCACTTGATGACACTTTGATACATGTTATATGTGCTAAGAAACAAGATTTATATATAAGTAGGGGAAAGGACGATTGTTACCAAAACATATTGTCGATTTGTGACTACAACATGATTTTTACGTTTGTTGTGGCCGGTTGGGAAGGAGTAGCTCATGATTTTAGAATATTATCAGAAGCATTAGCCGATCCACATGCATCATTCCCATTTCCACCACCAGGTAAGTTTTTGGTTTTTTAAATATTTTTATCTAAGTTTGAAAATTGATTAGTGTTTTTGCATTTTTATAGAGAAATATTATGTTTGTGATGCTGCGTATGCACACAGTCGATGATTTATGACTCCGTATTTTAATGTGAGATATTGATTTGGAGATTTTTATTAAAGACATGCATTAACCAATAAAAAAATTTAACCATGGACATGCAAAACTTTGGAACGTCATTGAACGTGCTTTTGGTGTTTTAAAAGCAAAATTCTCTATATTGAAGAAGATGACATAATTCTCATTTGTTACACAAAGAAACATTGTCATCACATGTGTCAAGCTTCATAATTTTATAAGGAAAGAAAGACTGGGTAATTAGTATTTCACAAGATACGATGATGATGAAGACAATTTTCCAATACATGGTATGACAGCGGACCATGAATATATAACTTAATTACGAGATGAAATTGTTGAGTAGTTGATGCAAAGTATGGAATGAATTATTTTAAATGAAATCGTTATCGTAAAACAATTTTTTTATTGTAAAACTAATTTAGTTGCATGAATTTTATTTCAATGTTGTGCGACTATTATTATTAGAATTTTGGTATTGAAAAACCATTTTAAGTTCGTAAAATCAATTTATTTGAAATTCATTTTATTTCAACTGTAGGGGCTTGCAAATACGATACGACCGAAGATATTTTGGTTTTAGAAAAATAAATAATATTTGGTAAGTAGAGTAATATAGGATTAAAAAGTTTGTGGTTTTGTTTTGGAATTATTAGTTCTGATTCAAGAATAAACCAAGAATAAACCAGCAAATCAATGTCTAAAAATAGATAATGATACCAAAGAGTCGGGTCGACCAATGAAGCCAAACTGCACAGCATATTTAGACAATTTGGTCACGCATAAGATACAATCTTTGTTTTGGACTTTAGTCGTTCCAAAAAGGTTTCAATGATTTGACACACTTCGTCAGTTTGTTTGTTCTTGTATAAATACGACAAATTAAAGGAGTGCTATTAATTTTTATCAGAATACTTACGACATACGTACTGTGAAAGATATGGTTTAAACTTTAAATAGGAGTATGATTTTAATACTAAAGTTATAATAATCATTTTTGTTCTTAGTCGAGTGTACAAAACAATTTAATATTGGAAAGTAATGCAAAAAAATAAAGGTACATGAATTAATATCATCTCCTTGACCTTTTGAAAACTTTTTACATTTAACACATATTAAATAACACTCACTTGCCAACTATTTTTTTTAATTAATAAAATAGCTTTTTCAATGATTTAATATTTTATTTTTTTTAAATAAATTAAATTATCATTTATCAATCTTAAATATATTTTTAAGGTTACACATATAATTTATTAATTTACTAACATGTCATATTTTTGGAAAAAAAAAAAACATTACTTGACATTAAACTAAAATAAATAAAAATATTAGAATGCGAATATGGAAACATTGAACATTCCTTGACGTTATAATTAAAATAAATATTTATATTATAATATTAATATTCGGAAAAACTTAATATAGATATATAGTCCATATGGCTTTTATCACATCATACAACATTTGATACAAACATTTTATAGTCACTTAATGTAATAATAAAAAAAAAAAAAAAAAAAAAAAAAAAAAACAACTTGGCTTTTTTATTTTTATTTTTCAGAAAGATGATAAAATTTTCACGTATATAATTAAAAAATAATAATAGACCACAATGTTATATAATATTTGATATATTTTAATTTTGAAAGATTTGACAACTATTTTTAAATAATATAACTTTTTTTATTAAATATATTAATTTTTATTTAGTCGATTAAATCAATTAATTAACTAAATATATTGCTTAAAAGACATCTAAATATAATTAAGGTATAAATAAAATGTTACTACATATAAGGATTAAATGTAAAAAAGCATACATAAATAAATAAAATTAAGGATAGAAAAAGTAAGTGTTTGATTTGATTTCTCAAATAAGTATTCTTTTCAAAAAATAAATAAATAAATAAATAAAAAATTAAAAGTTTTTTATAGTAAAAAGTTTTAGACAAAGATATCACTAAGAGGATAAGGTGTGAGGACGAGACGTGCTTGTTGTGGCTGAGGTGGACGTCCAAAACGGCGTTGCATCTTGTTGCAAACTGCCCCAGCATCTAGTTGCTTCTCGTCATTGTTACAACCTACGTTGTTACAACCTACACCAACGAGTAAAATCCAAATGTTGCCATCTTTTTTGTCGTTGTCAACGGTCAAAACAATAAAAAAACATATTTATTCTCAAAAGATTGATGTTGCATCTTGTTGTCCATTTCCACACTTGGTGTTATAATACTATTTACTTAAGTGACATGTGAGGTGGTATAATTTGATGTTGCATCTTGTTACCCACACCCAATACTCTAAAGATGCTCAAATACAAAACGCATTAAAGTGATTTAAGTTGCAATAATCACTTTTGTGAACACTTTTCTAATGTAAATTAAAAGGGTACTAATGTTTTATAGGTTTAATAGAAAAAGTATAATGTTACTTGGAGATATCCAAAGTAGTTAGAGCTAAACAATTAGACTTATGGATCGATTTTGAAAAATATTGAGATTGTTCGTTAATATTGATAGATATGGGTTTGGTCTTGGTTCAATCTAGCATTTCAAGCTTTAATAGGTCTTGTCATGGTCTTAGATCGGAACTGAAAAAAGATGTTAAGTTGGTTGGATCTGATCCAGATCAGTCTTAGCTGATCTAGACCAGTCTCAGTTGTTATTTAACAGTCAAAGTTCTAAATATTTTCCAGAATCATTTTTCTCATATGAATACTCCATTCAAAGGCATCTCATTGATTTTGAGTCCCAATGCGAAAAATTAAAAATGCCCCGTAAACAGAATATCTTTTTATATATAAACGAAATTCAATAATATTACGATAAGTTGATAATTATTAGAAAAATAAAATAAAAAATAACGATAATAGAAAATTTAATCTTACATAGTTAAATGAATCACAATGTTCTCCTACCATTTTTAAAACAAAGTTGTTCACAAACTTTTTCATAATAAATACTCCTAATAAGTTAATTAATAATCAAACATACACACCTTCAACGATTTTGAAACAATCAATTAATCAATAACCAGACATACACACCTTCAATGACTTAGCAAGTTCAAGAGAAGAAGCGACTTCATACTTGGATTCACAAGAATCAGATGATGAACTCACTTTAGCTTGATGAAAATACCTTTGAATCATTTTTATTTTTGGGCCTAGATTTCTAGTCTATTATAACAAATCACATGTAGAAATTGTAACCTTTTACGACATTGGTGTAACATACACATTTTAAAATCGTGTTTTGTAATGAATAAAATTGTGAAATGTTATGTAAAATTAAGTGTTGAGTTCTAACAGATGGTTTTTACTAGAAATGAAGTAAAACTATGTTTAGAATCACTCAGAAAATATTGGAAGTCTTATGAGATTCCAATTAAAAGCCAAATAGTGAAATTTAGCGAAAATATGAAATTTTAAATAAGTAAAATTTTATTATTTGATGTTGTAGAGAATCTCGTTAGAAAATTGTAGGAGAAAACCTCGTCAAAATCCGAGTTATAACGAAGAAGTTATGACCAACCGAAGATCCGCAACAAAATCGGCACGACACCGAATGACGTAAAAAGTGAGTTTTTGATAAACTACTTTTTAGCCTTAGTAACCTAAATGAAAGTCGTAGTATTCGTTAAACCAAGAAATTCGATAAAAAGAACGCCAAAATCTGACTTCGTATGAGGAAGTTATGATTTTTCGAAGTTTCAACTTAGCAGTAGACAGCTAAAAACTCGAATTTAAGATCGAGCGATATTTTACCAATACATCCTAAACGAGAATCGAAGGTCTTGTCATATGTAGTAAAACGGTAAAAAGTCTGATGAAAACGGATGTCGGATGAAGAAGTTATGAATTTTTAACGGATTTTTCTGTCCCGGTCTGTTAAAAATAATAATATTAAAATTAAAGTCAAAATTAGCCGACAAAGTCTAAATGAAAGTTTTAGAGCATAATTTTAGCTATGCGTGCATATAAACAACGTCAAAAACGGAGCTCGTATGCGAAAGTTATGGATTTTAGAAGTTCGTGGCCCAAAAACCGAGAAAACTCGCATGACCAGTACCGGCCACGTCACCTTCACACGAAGCAGCAACGTCACCGGAGACGTGGCCGAATGCGAACTCAGCAGGTGTCACAAGAGGATTCGCCGAGGCCGAGGTCCAGCGGGAAGGGGACACATCTCGCATCGGTGGCCAGTCCGACGCGAGACACGTCTCGCCTACCCGCCTCGCTCCCAGTGCCACGTCCGAGCCTCGCAGCGGCCTCGTGGCCTTCGCCCCTCCTGCCAGATGTCCGCAGCTCGCAGGTACACGTCTTCTCCCCTCCTCTCGCTTCGTGGCCTTCGCTCCAGCAACCACGTCGTCGCTTCTCAGCCACAGAATCCGAAGCTCGCACCCTATATAAAGGGGGCCGCGAGCCTTCCCGAGTATTTTTGGAAAATTGACATTTTTCACTCCTAAACTTATATTTTGACTATTTTGACTTTTCCCGAAGCCCCGGTACCATTTTTAAAGCCCGAAACACGCCCCGAGACCCCTGAGAAGCCCGAAAATTTTATCTTTTCGGTTTTGAAGCCCTACCTTCGCAGAGCCCGGTTTTCAACATAGAAAGGGATATTTAAAGCCGAAGTGCTGTCCAAATTACTATTTTAACCCCCGGTTAACTTAAGGTGAGTTCAATATATAGGAACAATTGTATGCTATGTGTTATATGTGCTATGTGCTTTTCAGTATTATCATTTTGAGTTATTTTCTCGTGTTATTCGCTATGTGTATAGCAATTGTAATACCTTTGACCATGTGATCAGTGAAAGGACTTATATTCACATTGGTACTGGTACGTAGCCTCTTGCCATGTAGAGCATGTCTCCGTAAGAGAATGACTTCTATTATATGGCATTGGCAAATGGTTAGATAGGATTATAAGCCTGAAATCTGACAAGATGTTAATCAGAAATCGCATGTCTTCTATGCCAATTGGGCCAAAGCTTTATTGATGTATATCAAGAATTGAAAAGAATATCTTTGAATAATGTCTTTTATTGATATGAACGCTTGTTACATGATCTCACATACATCTTGTTGTTCCTCTTTACCTTGTCACATTGAAGTATATATATATATATATATATATATATATATATATATATATATATATATATATATGGCATAACATTTATATTGTATCTATTTTTGAACTCACTAAGCGTCACCGCTTACCCTATCAATGTTTAACAATTGCAGGTGATAAATAAATAGTATGTTTACATACTAATGAAAGATGTAGAATAGTTTGTAATAGTACTTTTGTACTACTTTTTATGTTTGTATAAATTACAATATCCTGGGTAGTTATGTAATATATATAACACTTTGTAATAGAAGGTTTGTATCCAATAGTTTGTAAATCCTTTATATCAATGTAAAATATTGCTTTTATGAATATGCAAATAGCATGTTTTGGAGTAAGGATAATGTGAAATATGAAAGTTGGGGTCTTTCTACCATGGTATCAGACCAGTAGTTTAAGCGAACTAAATTCCATGGATTGGTATTTAGACTTAAACTATAGGAAGTTCAATATATGAACTTAATTATTGTAAGTATAGGGATACAAACCATAGGAAATATATAAGTAAAAGTATTAGGTAATAGTAAACCCTAATATTCTAAAATACTATCTTACTCTGTATTTCAGATCAATGGCTGAACAAGTAAGTAGTCATACCCCTGATGTTGGTGGAGATCCTCAACCCGAGGAAGTGAATACTCCAGTATCTCCTCGTGAGGAGCGACTTTCAGGTAAACTTACCAGTGTTATTCGACAAACTCTCGAAGAACACAAAAAGAATGATGATAAAGGAAAAAAGAAAGTCACTGGAGAATCTTCAAGCGGGAAAGTGAAGCGTCCCTCGTTCAAAGATTTCAAGAGTAGTGGTGCTACAGAGTTTTCTGGTGTCCTTAATCCTATAATCGTTCTAACTTGGATTCAGAACACCGAGAAAGTATTTCTTGTTTCTCATGTGGATGATGAAGACAAGGCTATTTACGCTTCTGCAATGCTCATTGGAGAAGCTTTAGTCTGGTGGGAAGCAACATATGAAGCTCTGGATGGATGTGACCAGGAGAACTTATCCTGGGAGTTGTTCAAGACTTGTGTGTTAGAGAAGTATTGTCCTCTAGATATGAGGAGAAGATTGGAGAAGGAATTCGTCATGCTTAAACAAGGAGGAATGACTGTGAATGAGTATGAAACTCAATTTAATCAAAGAGCAAGGTTTGCTATGAAGTATATTCCAACTAAAGACGAGAAAATTCAGTTATTCATGGAAGGACTACGACACGAAATCCATGATTTCGTTGTCAACCGGGATGTTTTGTCATTTGATAAAGCCGTTGAGTATGCTCGAAGGGGTGAGCATGACTTAGAAATACGTGGTGCTACTCTTACTATTCCAAAGCATCCACGTACTGAAACAACTACTCCTGCTTCCACTATTCCACCAGCTCAATCTATTCGAATTGATCCTAACAAGCAAGCACAATCTCAGAGTGCTTTTCGTGGCCGTGGTAGGTCACAATCTTTTTCTATTCAATCACCATCATGTCGCGTTTGTGGAAGGAATCATCCGGGTCAATGAAAAATAGACAAAGAATCCATTGCCTGTTATGGGTGTGGAGAAACAGGTCATATCAAGCCAGCTTGCCCAAGGAAGGATGTGACTTGTTATGCATGTGGTATTATTGGCCACAAGAAGCGTTTTTGCCCTACTCTTACCAGCCAAGTGACGGGAAGTCAAGCTTCTGTTCAACAACCAGCGAGAAGTCAAGTCCCTGTCCAACAACCAAAGAGTACTCCAGCTAAAAAGGAGGAGGTGCCAAAAGCTAAGGGTCGTGCATTCCAGATTACTGCAGAGGAAGCACGTGAGGACCCAAATATCGTGATGGGTACATTTCTTGTTAACTCTAGACCTGCTCACATCTTATTTGATTCTGGTGCTTCAAATTCTTTCGTATCTTATGAATTTGCGCATTCTTTTCAAACTATTTGTTATGCACTCGCGCAACCATTTCACGTAGAGACTGCAGGAAGTGTATCATTACTTGCTGATAAAATCTATAGGGATTGTGTCATAGAAATTGAAGGCTATAATTTTCTTGCTAACCTAATCCCTATCTCCTTGCCCAATTTCGATATTATTCTCGGCATGGATTTGTTGTCAAAGAACCATGCAGAATTCTTGTGTTACGAAAAGATGATACACATTCCTATTGAAGGGGAAGATCCTATTCATGTCTATGGTGAACAAAGAATCTTAAAAATAATCTCTTTCCTCAAAGCTCGTAAATTCATATCGAAAGGTTGTCCTATCTATCTGGCCTATACAGTTGACATCTCAAGAAAGGAGAATAAAACTGTAAATGATATTCCCATTGTTAACGAATATCCCGATGTTTTCCCTGATGATCTGCCTGGACTTCCTCCAGACAGACAAGTAGAATTCCGAATTGACCTTGTGCCCGGTGCTGCTCCAATCGCAAAGACTCCTTATCGTCTTGCACCAGCCGAAATGAAAGAAATGATGATCTAATTGCAGGAATTACTTGACAAAGGCTTTATTCGACCGAGTACCACTCCCTGGGGTGCTCCAGTATTGTTTGTCAAGAAGAAGGATGGATCGATGTGAATGTGCATTGATTATCGCGAGCTGAATAAGGTGACTATCAAGAACAAGTACCCACTATCTCGCATCGATGATTTATTCGATCAACTTCAGGGTGTTAGCTATTTCTCAAAAATTGATTTGAGATCTGGCTATCATCAGTTGAAAGTAGAAGAGCAAGATGTACCAAAGACTACTTTCCGTACTCGTTATGGGCATTTCGAATTCCTTGTCATGCCATTCGGTTTGATAAATGCTCCTGCCGTATTCATGGATATGATGAATCGAGTGTGCCGCCCAATGCTCGATAAATCTGTCATCGTATTCATCGACGATATTCTAATCTATTCCAAATCTGAAGTCGATCATGCTGTTCATATTCGTGAAATCCTAGAACTCCTTCGAAAGGAGAAACTTTATGCTAAATTCTCGAAATGTGAATTTTGGCTCCGTCAAGTTCAATTTCTCGGCCATATTATTTCCAGTAACGGTGTATCTGTAGATCCCATCAAAATCGAAGCCATTCAAAATTGGGAAGTGCCTCGTAATGCTTCCGAAATTCGTAGTTTCTTAGGTCTCGCGGGATATTACCTGAGATTCATTAAAGAATTTTCTCGTATATCCGTACCCCACACAAGACTTACACGGAAGGAAGTGAAGTTTGAATGGGGTGAAGATCAAGAAAAAGCTTTCTCAACTCTAAAACATCTTTTAACTCATGCTCCCATCTTATCACTCCCAGAAGGTGATGATGATTTCTCCGTATATAGCGATGCTTCAAGATTGGGACTCGGTTGTGTGTTGATGCAGCGTGGTAAAGTAATAGCCTATGCCTCAAGACAACTGAAAGATTATGAAAAGAATTATCCCACCCATGATCTTGAACTCGCTGCAGTAGTATTTGCCCTAAAACTTTGGAGACATTACCTTTTTGGTACGAAATGCCAATTATTCACCGACCACAAGAGTCTCAAGTATATACTCAGTCAACAAACTCTAAATATGAGACAACAACGAGCCATGGAGCTAATCAAGGACTATGATTGCGAAATCCTGTACCATCTTGGAAAGGCTAATGTGGTTGCAGATGCACTTAGCAGGAAAGTTTATCGTAATAGTATGTGTTACACTATTACTCACACTACGGTGAAGTTCACCATTCTTGATGAACTAGAGAAGTGGAAAGTTGAAGCCTTAAAGCCAGAAAATGTAAAGAAGGAAGGAATGGTACATTATGCCAATGTTTTACTTGACGATCCACGAGGATTAAAGGTATTTAAGAATCGGCTATGGATTCCAAAGATTGGTGGTTTAAGACAGAAGATTTTAGATGAAGCTCATAAATCTAAGCTATCAATACATCCTGGCACAAGTAAAATGTACTATGATGTAAGAGCTGATTATTGGTGGCCTGGATTAAAGAGAGACATTGGAAGATATGTACAGGAATGCTTAGTATGCTTACAAGTCAAAACAGAACACCAAAAGCCTTATGGAACTCCAGAAAGCCTTAGTGTTCCTGTATGGAAGTGGGAAGAGCTGTCCATAGATTTTATTACCAAATTGCCAAAGACTGCTAGATAGAATGATAGCATTTGGGTAATCGTCGACCGTCTGACTAAGAGTGCACATTTTGTCGCTATGCGTGAAATGACTCCAACGGAGAAATACGCACAGGTATACTTGGATGAAATTATTGCAAGACATGGTGTGCCACTAAAGATCATTTCCGATAGCGATACTCGCTTCACTTCTCACTTTTGGGCGAGTATGCAACGCGAATTAGGATCTCGAGTTGCTCTCAGTACCGCTTATCATCCTCAGACAGATGGTCAGACAGAGAGAACAATCCAAACAGTAGAAGATATGCTTCGTGCATGTGTTTTGGAGTTCGGTGGTAACTGGGATAAATACTTACCGCTTGTCGAATTTTCGTATAATAACAGTTACCACACTTCAATCAAAATGCCACCATATGAAGCATTATATGGTCGCAAATGCCGTACGCCATTATGTTGGCGTGATATAGGACAGAAGATCCTTGGAGGCCCCGAAATGATTCAAGACACCACCGACAAGATTCCAATCGTACGAGAAAGAATGAAAGCGGCCCAGGATCGACAGAAGTCCTATACGGAAAAGAGAAGACGACCTATAGAATTTCAAGTGGGTGATTTCGTGATGCTGAAGGTATCCCCATGGAAAGGCCTTATGCGATTTGGGAAGAAAGGAAAGTTGAGTCCTGGATTTGTTGGTCCTTTCAAAATCATCCAGCGAATTGGAAAGCAACCTTACCGCTTAGAATTGCCTGAAGATTTGGCGGGTATTCATGATGTGTTTCATGTAAGTTATCTGCACAAATGATTGAGCATCTACGATGAGACAGTTCCATTATCCGAAGTGAAATTGGATAATAAGTTAAGATATGTAGAAGAGCCTGATGAAATCGTGAATGAAAGAACAACTAAGCTACGCAATAAAGAAGTAGAATTGGTGCTTGTCAAGTGGAAACCCCATCGTGGCCCAAACTATACTTGGGAGAATAAGAATGAGATAAAAGCAAAATATCCCCATTTATTTTAATCGATGTAATTTCGGGGACGAAATCCTCAAAAGGAGGAGGTATTTGTAACATACACGTTTTAAAATCGTGTTTTGTAATGAATAAAATTGTGAAATATTATGTAAAATTGAGTGTTGAGTTCTAACAGATGGTTTTTACTTGAAATGAAGTAAAACTATGTTTAGAATCACTCAGAAAATATTGAAAGTCTTATGAGATTCCAATTAAAAGCCAAATAGTGAAATTTAGCGAAAATATGAAATTTTAAATAAGTAAAATTTTATTATTTGATTTAGCGAAAATATGAAATTTTAAATAAGTAAAATTTTATTATTTGATGTTGTAGAGAATCTCGTTAGCAAATTGTAGGAGAAAACCTCGTCAAAATCTGAGTTATAACGAAGAAGTTATGACCAACCGAAGATCCGCGACGAAACCGGCACAGCGCCGAATGACGTAAAAAGTGAGTTTTTGATAAACTACTTTTTAGCCTTAGTAACCTAAATGAAAGTCGTAGTATTCGTTAAACCAAGAAATTCGATAAAAAGAACGCCAAAATCTGACTTCGTATGAGGAAGTCATGATTTTTCGAAGTTTCAACTTGGCAGTAGACAGCTAAAAACTCGCATTTTAGATCGAGTGATATTTTACCAATACATCCTAAACGCGAATCGAAGGTCTCGTCATATGTAGTAAAACGGTAAAAAGTCTGACAAAAACGGATGTCGGATGAAGAAGTTATGAATTTTTAACGGATTTTTCTGTCCCGGTCTGTTAAAAATAATAATATTAAAATTAAAGTCAAAATTAGCCGACAAAGTCTAAATGAAAGTTTTAGAGCGTAATTTTAGCTACGCGTGCATATAAAGAACGTCAAAAACGGAGCTCGTATGCGAAAGTTATGGATTTTAGAAGTTCGTGGCCCAAAAACCGAGAAAACTCGCATGAACAGTACCGGCCACGTCACCTTCACACGAAGCAGCAGCATCACTGGAGACGTGGCCGAATGCGAACTCAGCAGGTGTCACAAGAGGATTCGCCGAGGCCGAGGTCCAGCAGGAAGGGGACACGTCTCGCATCGGTGGCCAGTCCGACGCGAGACACGTCTCGCCTACCCGCCTCGCTCCCGGTGCCACGTCCGAGCCTCGCAGCGGCCTCGTGGCCTTCGCCCCTCCTGCCAGATGTCCGCAGCTCGCAGGTACACGTCTTCTCCCCTCCTCTAGCTTCGTGGCCTTCACTCCAGCAGCCACGTCGTCACTTCTCAGCCACAGAATCCGAAGCTCGCACCCTATATAAAGGGGGCTGCGAGCCTTCCCGAGTATTTTTGGAAAATTGACATTTTTCACCCCTAAACTTATATTTTGACTATTTTGACTTTTCCCGAAGCCCCGGTACCATTTTTAAAGCTCAAAACACGCCCCAAGAACCCCGAAAATTTTATCTTTTCGGTTTTGAAGCCCTACCTTCGCAGAACCCGGTTTTCAAACAAACTCCCCGTTTTCAACATAGAAAGGCATATTTAAAGCCGAAGTGCTGTCCAAATTACTATTTTAACCCCCGGTTAACTTAAGGTGAGTTCAATATATAGGAACAATTGTATGTTATGTGTTATATGTGCTATGTCCTGTTCAGTATTATCATTCTGAGTTATTTTCTTGTGTTATTCGCTATGTTTATAGCAATTGTAATACCTTTGACCATGTGATCAGTGAAAGTACTTAGATTCACATAGGTACTGGTACGTAGCCTCTGGCCATGTAGAGCATGTCTCCGTAAGAGAATGACTTCTATTCTATGGCATTGGCAAATGGTTAGACAGGATTATAAGCCTAAAATCTAACAAGATGTTAATCAGAAATTGCATGTCTTCTATGCCAATTGGGCCAAAGCTTTATTGATGTATATCAAGAATTGAAAAGAATATCTTTGAATAATGTCTTTAATTGATATGAACGCTTGTTACATGATCTCACATACATCTTGTTGTTTCTCTTTACCTTGTCACATTGAAGTGTATATATATATATATATATATATATATATATATATATATATATATATATATATATATGGCATAACATTATATTGTATCTATTTTTGATCTCACTAAGCGTCACTGCTTACTCTATCAATGTTTAATAATTGTAGGTGATAAATAAATAGTATGTTTACATACTAATGAAAGATGTAGAATAGTTTGTAATAGTACTTTTATACTACTTTTTATGTTTGTATAAATTACAATATCCTGGGTAATTATGTAATATATATAACACTTTGTAATAGAAGGTGTGTATCAAATAGTTTATAAATCCTTTATATCAATATAAAATATTGCTTTTATGAATATGCAAATAGCATGTTTTGGAGTAATGATAATGTGAAATATGAAAGTTGGGGTCTTTCAATTGGCCATGTACGGTTACCCACCACAAACATCCTTAAAGACTCATGACTCCATTGTTTCAAATCATGTTTATCCCCAAACATCTTTCTATGTTGTTTCATTTCATTCTAAGATATTATACTTATACTTACAAAAAAACTTTGTACATCATTTTTTATTTTGCTGCTTGTCATCTTCTAATTCATTATGTCGCATGACTTTTTCTTCTTATTATTTTTTTTTATTGTTTTTCCACATGTTACTTTATAGTTTTTATTATATTAAATTTCATATCATATTTAAATGTAATAATAAATGCATGTTAATTTTATTAATAGTCTTTCCTTCCAATTTCAAATTTACTAAATTAAAATATCATCAGTTTCATTTATTTATTTATCTAAATTATTTATTTAAATTTTAAAGAGAACAAAAAACACTTTAATTTTAATAATTTAATATTTTTCTTAATTTTTTTTATAAATTTAAACTTCTTAAATGTTTAGAATTTCATATTATTTTTTAATAAACTAATATATAGTTGAGTCTCACAGAATATAACAATACATATGTAGTTATTTTGGTTTTAATCCAAATGCAGTTTTCGATGAATGCAATAAAGTTAATTGTACCGATGGAATAATTTTCTGCAGTTCAAACAAAAAAAAATGTAGTTACTTTGGTTTTAATCCAAATGCATTATTCGATGAATGCGATAAAGTTAATTGTACCGATGGAATAATTTTGTGCACTTCAAACGAAAAAAAAAGGGTAGATACAATTGATGTGAAAATTTTATTTTCGACTCCAATAGCATAATAAATCAACATTGAACCATACATTTTGGTAATTCTTATAATCACTTTAAAAGTTTAGTTTATTTATAATTACCCACTTAATAGTTTAGTTTATTTACAACCAGTTCCGTTTTATAGTTAGTTGTGTTTTAATTAGTTTACTTTAACTATTTTAGTTTATTTTTAGCTAGCCACTTTATTACCTAATTTAAGAATTAAGTTCCGTTTGATACTGTTTGGTATGCACAAAAAATTAAACTTTCCCGGTAACATATATTATTCCAGAAATCTCTAAAATCATATCTTTATGACTGAATTGCTTGAAAAGACAATTGTACCTAAACTCTGCCTCTTTTTTCTTGGATTATTAATTTCTTTTAAATAATTTTTTTATATTTTTATTGGATTATTATATATTAATGAATATTATTTTTAATATATAATATTTATGTATAATTAATATTATTTTATTGCCAAATGTATTACTTTTTAATTAATAATTGAATATTTCTTTTAAACTCTGCCTTTTACTTGCCAAATGTATTACTTTTTAATTAATAATTGAATTAGATAATACAAGTGGTTTTTTATAAGTATATTAAACTATTAAAGAAACTAGTTATAAATTAAACTAAAATGATAACTTAGGTTTCTTTTCCCTAATAATAATGTTTTTTTTCATTGAAATAATTAGAAATCCTATATCGAGAGAAATGTTGGTGAAGTGTATGTTCAAACATAAGTAGGTAGTGAAAATCAAATATGTCGTTATAATACAATACCAACAAATGAGTTATACACT
Source organism: Lactuca saligna (assembly GCF_052625555.1). NCBI lineage: Eukaryota > Viridiplantae > Streptophyta > Magnoliopsida > Asterales > Asteraceae > Lactuca > Lactuca saligna. Next base: position 128,392,959 of record NC_136422.1, read on the forward strand.
ACTGTGTTGAAATCCCAAAATAGTCACAGTGATGTAAAATCTCTCATGACCTTGTTTGGGAGCTTGCTTCAACCCGTACAAGGATTTAATAAGTCCGCACACTTTGTTTTCCTGTCCAGGTATCACGAAACCTTTAGGTTGCTCTAAGTAAATCTCATCCTTAAGATAACTGTTAAAAAAGGTTGTCTTCACATCCATTTGATGAATGTACAATCTTTTCAAAGTTGATATTGCTATGAGAGTTATAATTGAACTAATCCTAGCAACTGGGGCATATGTATCAAAATAATCGATCCATTCTCGCTATATATAGTCATTAGTAACTAATCTTGCTTTATAGGCAGATATAGATCCATCTGGATGATATTTTCTCTTGAATATCCACTTGGATCCTATGGGTCTCCTCCCCATGGCTATATCAAGTTATCAACTAACTCTTAAGTTCCATTACCCATAATTGAGTCCATTTCGTCATTGATGACTTCCTTCCGCAAAAGAGCATCTTTAGACGTCATAGCTCCGGTAAAGGTCTTAAGATCATCATCCAATTTAATGGCAAAGATGAACTCTCTTGTCACTTTCTTTTGTGTTTCTTCGACCAAATAAGAATAGAAACCGTCTCCAAAAATTTTCTTATTCTAGCCCTAATACTTCTCTTTGGTTTCTTTACAATAGGAGAAGGTGGGAGTATTTCTCGAGAAGTACTTGTAGGTTTTGCGTTATTGGAGTTTTCATCATCTCTAGAAAACTTTTCTTCAAAGAATTCCACATCTCTGAATTCTATGACAGCATCAGAATCATCATCCAATAATCGTTAAGCCTTGATGTTATTAGCATATCCAATGAACACACTCTTAATAGCTTGATCTCCAAATTTGGATCGCTTGGGATCGGACGTCCGATAATAAGCAACGCACACCCACACTTACAAATAGTTTATGTTAGGCTTTATACTGTAACAATTGGTAAAAATATGAACGATCGCACAATGTGATGTTTTGATTATTATGCAATATATATATTTTACCAAAATTGGTTGAAGGAATTTAACATATTTTAAATTTGATAAGTTCTTGTGAAATATAAAACAAGTAACTCATGATAAATTTCGTTACGATGTATGACTACGAACCATTACTGGTTTGTGAAAATTAGCATATAACGTCATTTGAATACAACAAACTTAATTTTTGTATCAACATGTCTCTAGTTGATGAGTAAGTTAAATTTTGTGTAAAACTTGTGCTTAGTAGTTGTGAAGGATCTAAATTTGACAAATATACGAACCGAAGTGACAAAACGTGTTTAACGATACCGTTAACCGGTTAAATGTCGCGAAATTATACATTCGTCAATAAATTTTATATTTAAATAAATAAAAATATAAAATGAATTATTATAAGGTATAATTAGAATGTATTTAAGTGTTTTTGAATAAAAATAATAAAACATAAACATTTAAGTTCAAATACACAAAAACTACATTGTTATTTTATACTAAGTATACATGTATGTATTTGTACATATGTATTATTATCTAGTAGATGAGTAGTTATGGGTTATGACTTACAGTGATTTTATATAAGGAATATGATGACTAAATCAATTAATATAAGAGAAATGGTTTACATAAGTTCCAACTTAACTAATAAGTGCTTAATCACTTAAGAGATTTTACTAAGAATACTTCTTAATCCCTCTTCTAATTTTCGAGATTAACATCTTCCATCTCCATGAATAGAACCTCTAAATAATTAAGTAACTAATAGTTAGTTGGTTAACTAATTCTATCTTTAACCAACTAGGAGACCAAGTGGGCTAGGAGATTAAATCTCATCATTTACCCATTCCATCACAATCTAGCCTAATTGATTCTATCTTATCTTCTTCTCTTCTTATCCTCTCTCCTCATTCATAATCTGGAAATATCTCCTCATTTCACCTTCCATTCTCCAGCAAATAATCCAGGGAAAAGCTCCAAAGTTCATCCCATTTTCAACCACACAAATTTCCTTCCAACTCCACAAAACCGTGAACCTTAAAGGGGCTGCTGTCCCTTGGTGTTTCAGCCACCATTTCACCCATCTACACCTTCCTTTTCCTTGATATTTTCACCAACAAATACCTCTGGGAGTTAGTTGTTTTGCTACTCTAAATTAGGGACTCAAATCAGTGGCTAAACTATTCTTATCTTACCCTTTTGCTGTGAAATTTTCGTGACAGCAACATAGCCAAAACAGTAGTTGTTTTCGAGCATCAAACTAACACCCAAAAGTCCTCCATTTTTCTGCCCATTTTTGAGATTCAAAGTAGAGCATATGTAGCTACTTTCAAACAATTAAAACCCCTGAGAAAGTTACCCTTTACCTCTCAAAAAGCTTGTGTTATTCCACCACCTTTTGGCAACATACTTTTAATCCAAGTTGAAGCTAGGTATATTCATGATTTCTACTTTTTCTTTTTATCATCAAACCCACTGATTTAAAATGATTTAATACATGATAAAAGTCTAACACGCATGTAAATATATGTCTTTATGTGTTAAGACATCCAAAAGAATACTCGAATCACAAGCTTGAGTGGAACCAGAAACCGCACAAACCATTCTCAACCCAAATAACTCTACGCGACAAAAGTGAGTTTTCTACGGCCCCTCTTTTATGTTTTACAAGTTTTGGGGGAGAATACACACTAAAAAAGTTATAGTCGAAAGATTTAAAGGCTTTACTAACTAAAAATACAAGTTATGTCACTAAACATACTTAAGCCCAAATTTCAGCTTTTCACAGTAAAGTTATGGTCTGTTCACGGACTGTTTTTCCCTCCTTAAACTCAATGGATTTAAAAACTGTACAATAGGTAAGTAGTTCATGTTAATACCCTTCTAAGGACGACTCGCATGCGTTCATACGATTTTTCTACAATTTATAATGATTTTTACAAAACTATCTATCATTTCAGAACATTTTCGGACCTGTCTGTAAAAATGAGTATTTTCACTTAGGTTAGGAACCACTTAAGCTTAGGATAAAAATTATGGACAAATTAGACTCATTTTCTAAACTTTGAGAGTTTACGGATCCAGATTTCGACTTATGATAATTTTTCTATGATTTTTCTAAAAACATGGACAGAATTGCCCTTTTTGATTTATCTTGCTGTTTGGACTTTCAAATATATATACAAAGTGTTGTGATAAATAAGAAGTACACCGATTATGATATTTTTTAGTTCACACATACTTTAATAGTTACAAAAGTGTAAATTATAACAAGTATTTCAAATATGATCATGTTGAAAATCTCATAAGATGTGCTGATTTGGACTATGTCGATTTTGGTCACTCACAATCGGGGTGCTGTATAAACTTTGTTATTCACTTACAGTCGGAGTACTGTCTAAACATATATATGGTCATTTACAGTCGGAGTACTGTCTAAACAATTGTTATGGTCACTTACAGTCGACGTACTATTTAAACTCGTATTGGGACACATACGACCGTTGTCCCGATCGTATAAGGGACACATACGACCGTTGTCCCGATAGAACTTTGGTAGCTTTATATTATTAAGCATTACAACACAAAGTCTTCAAACTCAAACAATTGAGAATTATAACAACATCAGGGATACAAATATACTAATACAAAATATGATGAGTTTGTATGTAGTATAAATATTGTTTGTAGATTGCTAAATATATTGTTAGTGTCTACTTATACAAACACTAAATATTTTGCTTCACAAAAATATGTTAATATTTACTTTTATCATAAGTATTTTAACATGAATACTTGTAAGATTTCAAGTATCCGGTCTCAGTAACATTGTTGATCATGTTTTGCCCAACATATTTTGTTAAACATTTCACGTTTTACAAAGAGAGTATGTAGTATACATAATGTTTGTAGATTGTTAAACCGATTGGTATTATTTATTTATATAAATACTTAATATTTTGCTCCACAAAAATATGTTAATATTTACTTTTATCATAAATATTTTTACATGGATACTCGTATCGGATTTCAAGTATCAGGTCTCACACAAGCTTATCGGTAACATTGTTGACCATGTTTTGCACAACTTATTTTGTTAAACATTCCACGTTTTATAAAGATTTCTTTTTATAAAGCTCACGAAGTCAAAACCTGTGGAACTCACCAACAATTTTTGTTGATGTATTTTAAAAATGTGTATTCTCAGGTAACTAAGAAGTCGGAGGTAGGACATCGGTTCTAAGGAAATTATAGTTCCTTTCTTTTGGGAATAGACTTAACTTGTTTACCGTTGTGTGTTTAATATGAAGATGTAATTTCAATTCTGAAACTTAAAGGTTTGTAAAATATTGATTCAAATATATTATGTATTCGATATATGTGGTTGACTATGATCCAATTGTATAACGTCGCAACCCCGGCGATTTCCGCCGTCGGTCAGGGTGTGATAGATTGGTATCAGAGCTAACGACTATAGAGAATTTAGTATTTTCTTTTTAAGAAAAATACAACTATAGTCTAGGGCTTACTCTAGTAGGTTTAGGAATATCCTTGCCCTACCACACTTAAAAGTTAAAAATCTAATAAACTTAAACACAAGGATTTAGATCAAATACTCAATTAGGTTTCATAAAACATAGGTCATACCAAAACTAAAGCTAGTTGCGCGCCTACGTTTAATTTTGGTCGGGCCTCATGGATTATCCAAATTAAGCGAAGTAGTTGATAGACTAAAATCTTGGCGTTTTAAGAAACGTAAAATGTGATCACAAGTCAGCAAAAAATACAATTTTCTTGTATATACGCGTAAATTTTTGTGTAACATATTTTGAGATACTAAAAAGTTTGGTGACAAACTTGTCAGATAAGTATTAGGATATGTAAGAATAAGTAAACTTTATTTGTTTGTTTGTTGGTCTTTGTACCACTACTTGTAAGTCTTTATATTATGAAAATGGTAAAGACTAATGTACTGGGATGATAATGTTTGATTATAATAAAACATATGTTATTAAGTTTAGAAATCTTTTTGAACCCTTATATAAATCGTAATCGTGACTAAAACATTATAAGAGAACTAACAAAAACATCACAAACTAAATCTATACTACTAATAAGAAATCAAAATACCTCTAAGAAGGAACACCAGATTACACCCCGAAGTAACACCAACTATCGAACCAGCTATGGGACGAACCCGAAGAGGTCGACCAACCAGAAGGGCGGTTGTAACTCCAGAAACACCAACTTCTAGCACTCTAATTCAACCACCTCCCAAGTCAGGACTTCCTCAAACTAAAAAAAAAACAAATTGGAACGACTACTTTCGGAACGCCTTACAATTGCAATGGCAACTACAAGGAGCTTGAATGATGGAAGGCGACTCGTGGAAGTGAACGGACTGGGAAACTGGAAAGCAAGAAAGTGGAGTGTTATACATGGGGTCTGGCTCCAAATATAAAAGGGAAGTAATCAATAACAAATGTAACATGAGAAGTCACATCTCGAAGTAATTCAAAAAAAAAAAAAAACCTCAACCACTACGGCAGGAGGAAGCTGTAACTGTTTTGAATACAATTAACAAGGGCATTTTAGGAAGGAATGCCCGAAACTGAAGAATCAGGGTGGCAATGAAAGAGAACTTATGATCACTGCTTGAGATGCTCTCCAAGAACCACCTATGATTATTGGTACATTTCATATCAACAATGTCTAGGCTTCAGTATTAATTAATATTGGTTCCGATAAGAGCTTTATCGACCATAAGCTTCAAAACACGACAAAAACATGAATTTCGCCAACTTCATTAAACTTACACGGTAGATATTGCAATAATCAAAATAAGTACCCTTTTTGGTAATCTATTCATGCTAAGTGTATACATTAGGGTTATATATAATTAAGATTCTATAGACTTAGGAATTGTGACTCCACTTTACTTCCTGTTCCTTGTTTAGTTGTGGGCTTAAGGTAGAATCACTTATCTGACCGTCTATTTAATGTTGATTATATATGATGTGTATGCACAAGGTGATTGTAGAAGGACCAGATAGGGATCACCAATAATCTTCTCACCCTGAATAGTCACGTCATTCATATAGAAACTAAGTACCCTTGTTGGTAATTTATACTTGCTAGGTGTATACGTTAAGGTTGTATATAATTAAGATTCTATAGACTAAGGATTTGTGACTCCGCTTTACTTCCTGTTCCTTGTTTGGTTGTGGGCTTAAGGTAGAATCACTTATTTGACCGTCTATTCGATGTTGATTATATATGATGTGTATGCAAATGGCGATTGTAAAAGGACCAGGTAGGGATCACTAATTATCTTCTCACCCAGAATAGTCACGTCATTCATATAGAAACTAAGTACCCTTGTTGGTAATTTATACTTGCTAGGTGTATACGTTAAGGTTGTATATAATTAAGATTCTATAGACTTAGGATTTGTGACTCCGCTTTACTTCCTGTTCCTTGTTTGGTTGTGGGCTTAAGGTAGAATCACTTATTTGACCGTCTATTCGATGTTGATTATATATGATGTGTATGCACATGGCGATTGTAAAAGGACCAGGTAGGGATCACCAATTATCTTCTCACTTAGAATAGTCACGTCATTCATATAGAAACTAAGTACCCTTGTTGGTAATTTATGCTTGCTAGGTGTATACGTTAAGGCTGTATATAATTAAGATTCTATAGACTTAGAATTTGTGAGTCCTCTTTACTTCATGTTCCTTGTTTGGTTATGGGCTTAAGGTAGAATCACATATTCGACTGTCTATTTGATCTTCATTTTATATGATGTGTATGCACAAGGCAATTATAGAAGGACCAGGCAGGGATCATGTACCAGGAAAATACATTACTAGTTATTTAAACCCCAACGAGTAAAGGCACTAAGTATGACCATCCATTCCAACCTTAATACCTAGATTCATGAAGCTCAACTAAATGCTCTGAAAGAGGAAAATGTTGAGGAAGAAGCTTTACGAGGAATCGATAAATGTTTCGAGCATAAAGATGATGGAACTCGTTATTTCATGAACAGAATTTGGACACCAAAGTTTGGTAACATTAGAAGCTTGGTTATGGATGAAGCTCACAGATCAAGGTATTCTATACATCCTAGCTCTGACAAGATGTATATAGATCTGAAGAAGTTATATTGGTGGCCTAATATGAAGGATGAGATTGCCACTTATATGGGCAAATGCTTGACTTGCTCTAAAGTCAATGCAGAGCATCAAAAGCCATCGGGATTACTGCAAAAGCCTGAGATTCCCAAGTGGAAATGGGAGCAAATTGCAATGGACTTTATCACAAAGCAGCCCAGGAATCCTAGTTGTTATGAAACTATCTGGGTAATGGTTAATAGAGTAACTAAGTTTTCCCATTTCATACCAATCAAGGAAACCGGAAAAATAGAAAAGCTGACAAGAATGTAGCTAAAGGAAATTGTCAAACTTCATGGAGTGCCAACTTTTATTATCTCGGATAGGGATAGTAAGTTCACGTCAAAGTTCTGGCACCCACTTCAAAAATCCTTGGGAACCTGCTTGGATATGAGCACAAATTACCACCCACAGAAAGATGGTTAAAGTGAACGAACTATTCAGGCCCTAGAAGAGATGCTATGGTCTTGTGTAATCGACTTTGGAAATTCATCAGATACTCATTTTCCGTTGATTGAGTTTCCCTAAAGTAATAGTTATCACACCAGCCCCAAAGCAGCACCATTTGAAGCTTTATACGGACGCAAATGGCGATCGCCTATATGTTGGGCAGAGGTCAAAGATACCCAGCTGGCCCGAGCACACACAAATGACATGTTGCGTATTGGGCCAGAGATAATCCATGAAACGACCGAGAAGATCATTCGAATTAAGGATCGATTTAAGGCAACGTGTGACCAACAAAAAAAAAAGTTATGCTGATATAAGGCGTAAACCACTAGAATTCCAAGTTGGAGATAGAGTGATGCTAAAAGTCTCACCCTAGAAGGGTATGATTCGTTTTCGCAAAAGTGGAAAGCTTAACCCAAGATACAATGGACCTTTCGAAATTCTTAACAGAATTGGTCCTGTTGTGTATCGACTAAAGCTACCTCAAGAACTACGCAAAGTGTACGACATATTCCATGTATCCGACCTAACAAAGTGTCTGTCCGACAACACCAACATAATACCTCTCGATGAGATACAACTAAACCCAAAACTCCACTTCGTAAAAGAACCTATGGAAATTATGGATCGAGAAGTGAAGCATTTAAAACAAAGTCGTATTGCTATCGTGAAAGTTCGTTAGAACTCTCAGCAAGGACCAGAATTCACATGGGAACGTGAGGATCAAATGAAAAATAAATACCCCCAATTGTTTAGTGATATCCTGTCTAAAAGTTGAATTTCGGGGCGAAATTCTTTTAACGTGGGGAGAATGTAACAATTGGTAAAAATATGAACGATCGCACAATGTGATGTTTTGATTATTATGTAATATATATATTTTACCAAAATTGGTTGAAGGAATTTAACATATTTTAAATTTGATAAGTTCTTGTGAAATATAAAACAAGTAACTCATGATAAATTTCGTTACGATGTATGACTACGAACCATCACTGGTTTGTGAAAATTAGCATATAACGTCATTTGAATACAACAAACTTAATTTTTGTATCAACATGTCTCTAGTTGATGAGTAAGTTAAATTTTGTGTAAAACTTGTGCTTAGTAGTTGTGAAGGATCTAAATTTGACAAATATACGAACCGAAGTGACAAAACGTGTTTAACGATACCGTTAACCGGTTAAATGTCGCGAAATTATACATTGGTCAATAAATTTTATATTTAAATAAATAAAAATATAAAATGAATTATTATAAGGTATAATTAGAATGTATTTCAGTGTTTTTGAATAAAAATAATAAAACATAAACATTTAAGTTCAAATACACAAAAACTACATTGTTATTTTATACTAAGTATACATATATGTATTTGTACATACGTATTATTATCTAGTAGATGAGTAGTTATGGGTTATGACTTACAGTGATTTTATATAAGGAATATGATGACTAAATCAATTAAGATAAAAGAAATGGTTTACATAAGTGCCAACTTAACTAATAAGTGCTTAATCACTTAAGAGATTTTACTAAGAATACTTCTTAATCCCTCTTCTAATTTTCGAGATTAACATCTTCCATCTCCATGACTAGAACCTCTAAATAATTAAGTAACTAATAGTTAGTTGGTTAACTAATTCTATCTTTAACCAACTAGGAGACCAAGTGGGCTAGGAGATCAAATCTCATCATTTACCCATTCCATCACAATCTAGCCTAATTGATTCTATCTTATCTTCTTCTCTTCTTATCCTCTCTCCTCATTCATAATCTGGAAATATCTCCTCATTTCACCTTCCATTCTCCAGCAAATAATCCAGGGAAAAGCTCCAAAGTTCATCCCATTTTCAACCACACAAATTTCCTTCCAACTCCACAAAACCGAGAACCTTAAAGGGGCTGCTGTCCCTTGGTGTTTCAGCCACCATTTCACCCATCTACACCTTCCTTTTCCTTGATATTTTCACCAACAAATACCTTTGGGAGTTAGTTGTTTTTCTACTCTAAATTAGGTACTCAAATCAGTGGCTAAACTATTCTTATCTTACCCTTTTGCTGTGAAATTTTCGTGACAGCAACATAGCCAAAACAGTAGTTGTTTTCGAGCATCAAACTAACACCCAAAAGTCCTCCATTTTTCTGCCCATTTTTGAGATTCAAAGTAGAGCATATGTAGCTACTTTCAAACACTTAAAACCCCTGAGAAAGTTACCCTTTACCTCTCAAAAAGCTTGTGTTATTCCACCACCTTTTGGCAACATACTTTTAATCCAAGTTGAAGCTAGGTATATTCATGATTTCTACTTTTTCTTTTTATCATCAAACCCACTGATTTAAAATGATTTAATACATGATAAAAGTCTAACACGCATGTAAATATATGTCTTTATGTGTTAAGACATCCAAAAGAATACTCGAATCACAAGCTTGAGTGGAACCAGAAACCGCACAAACCATTCTCAACCCAAATAACTCTACGCGACAAAAGTGAGTTTTCTACGGCCCCTCTTTTATGTTTTACAAGTTTTGGGGGAGAATACACACTAAAAAAGTTATAGTCGAAAGATTTAAAGGCTTTACTAACTAAAAATACAAGTTATGTCACTAAACATACTTAAGCCCAAATTTCAGCTTTTCACAGTAAAGTTATGGTCTGTTCACGGACTGTTTTTCCCTCCTTAAACTCAATGGATTTAAAAACTGTACAATAGGTAAGTAGTTCATGTTAATACCCTTCTAAGGACGACTCGCATGCGTTCATACGATTTTTCTACAATTTATAATGATTTTTACAAAACTATCTATCATTTCAGAACATTTTCGGACCTGTCTGTAAAAATGAGTATTTTCACTCAGGTTAGGAACCACTTAAGCTTAGGATAAAAATTATGGACAAATTAGACTCATTTTCTAAACTTTGAGAGTTTACGGATCCAGATTTCGACTTGTGATAACTTTTCTATGATTTTTCTAAAAACATGGACAGAATTGCCCTTTTTGATTTATCTTGCTGTTTGGACTTTCAAATATATATACAAAGTGTTGTGATAAATAAGAAGTACACCGATTATGATATTTTTTAGTTCACACATACTTTAATAGTTACAAAAGTGTAAATTATAACAAGTATTTCAAATATGATCATGTTGAAAATCTCATAAGATGTGCTGATTTGGACTATGTCGATTTTGGTCACTCACAGTTGGGGTGCTGTATAAACTTTGTTATTCACTTACAGTCGAAGTACTGTCTAAACATATATATGGTCACTTACAGTCGGAGTACTGTCTAAACAATTGTTATGGTCACTTACAGTCGACGTACTGTTTAAACTCGTATTGGGACACATACGACCGTTGTCCCGATCGTATAAGGGACACATACGACCGTTGTCCCGATAGAACTTTGGTAGCTTTATATTATTAAGCATTACAACACAAAGTCTTCAAACTCAAACAATTGAGAATTATAACAACATCAGGGATACAAATATACTAATACAAATTATGATGAGTTTGTATGTAGTATAAATATTGTTTGTAGATTGCTAAATATATTGTTAGTGTCTACTTATACAAACACTAAATATTTTGCTTCACAAAAATATGTTAATATTTACTTTTATCATAAGTATTTTAACATGAATACTTGTAAGATTTCAAGTATCCGGTCTCAGTAACATTGTTGATCATGTTTTGCCCAACATATTTTTTTTAACATTTCACGTTTTACAAAGAGAGTATGTAGTATACATAATGTTTGTAGATTGTTAAACCGATTGGTAGTATTTATTTATATAAATACTTAATATTTTGCTCCACAAAAATATGTTAATATTTACTTTTATCATAAATATTTTTACATGGATACTCGTATCGGATTTCAAGTATAAGGTCTCACACAAGCTTATCGGTAACATTGTTGACCATGTTTTGCACAACTTATTTTGTTAAACATTCCACGTTTTATAAAGATGTCTTTTTATAAAGCTCACGAAGTCAAAACCTGTGGAACTCACCAACAATTTTTGTTGATGTATTTTAAAAATGTGTATTCTCAGGTAACTAAGAAGTCGGAGGTAGGACATCGGTTCTAAGGAAATTATAGTTCCTTTCTTTTGGGAATAGACTTAACTTGTTTACCGTTGTGTTTTAATATGAAGATGTAATTTCAATTCTGAAACTTAAAGGTTTGTAAAATATTGATTCAAATATATTATGTATTCGATATATGTGGTTGACTGTGATCCAATTGTATAACGTCGCAACCCCAACGATTTCCGCCGTCGGTCAGGGTGTGACATATACCTTTCCATAACTCATAAGAACTTGTAGAAACCACATGAGTAGTGATCCTATTATGGACATAAAAAGCAGTCAAAAGTGCTTCCCCCATATATTGTTTGGTAGACCAGATTATTTCAACATGCAGTTGACCATCTCACAAAGGGTTATATTCTTTCTCTCAGCCAAACCATTCTATTGGGGGGGGGGGGTATATGATCAAGCATGGTATGTATTCTCTTATGTTTGATTGCATTCTCTTCACAGAATGTGTTAATATCGTGGTTGAAATTGTTGGATTAGATGTCTATGCGCATTACTTTTATTGGTATGTATTCGATCCGAGAGTAGCATGGTGCATTTGGGTTGCACTTCACCGAAACAATTTATATGGATAGTCTTTTGAGAATAGTATGTTTATGATTTATATTAATATATTATAACTTCTAATATATTAATATGGAATCATATTATTTAATTAGTATTGATCTATAATTAATTTGGGATTAATTTAGTGATCAAAAGGTAACTAATTAAATATGGACTCTTATATTTATATAGAGTGGGCCAATGCTTATTTAGAATGGGATAGGCTTGCATGGAAAGTCCATGGAGCTTTAACCCATGGATCTTATGGAAATGAAAGGTCATGGGTATTATGGTTTACATGAATGTAACACTAATCCACCACACTATATAAAGGGCTCCTTGGCACATGAAATGACACTAGTGTGTGAGAAAACAAGAGTGGGTCATTTCTAGTGTGCTTACTATTCTCTCAAGTTTCCAAGGTGTTTTTGGTGATTTGTGATTCCACTTGAGGATTCCACACTATTGGGGCTAAGCTCTTAAAGTTCAAGACTTCAAGCTTCATCAAAAGGTATGTTATCTAACTAGGCTTTTGTAGTATAGTTGCTTTATATTATGCTAGTTAGGATATAACCTTGGAGTATTGAATATTTGCATGTATAATAGAGAAAACATAGATACAAGGTTTATAAGGTTGCATGTACACCATAGGAGTGTTAGAATGCTTAAATCTCATCAGTGGTATCAGAGCCTAGGTTTGTTTATATTTATACTTGATGCAAATTACTGAAAATCGAAGTTTATATGCTATCTGGACAGCTGACTCACCGAGTCCATTAAGGGACTCGACGAGTCCATGCCTAAATTCATCCAACTCGTCAAGTTGGTTCATGAACTCGACGATTTGGATACCCTCACAACATATCTTCAAGTTTTAAGGATGGAATTGGTCTAGAATGATTACCTTAAACTGTTTTGGACTTATAAAACCTGTTTTTGATGTGGTAATGATTATGGTAAACCAATTTCAAGGTTGTTATCAAAGTTTCAAGTTTTATGTGTGTTTATGTAATTCTTGAAATTGTTGATATGATTGTTTATACACTTATGAGTTTTGGTAGATCATAGGAATTATTTACAAATTGTTTGTTCGTTAATTCTTGATCTAAATGTTTTAATGGAATCCATAATTTGTCCTCAAGTTATGGATTACTAAAATACATTTCTTTTAAAGATCCATTAAAATGCATAGGTTACACAATTGAAGAGTCTTTTTGTTTTATAAACCCCATAACTTATCCTCAAGTTATGGATGTTCATGAGTCTCTTCATCAAAGGTTTTAAAACCCTAATTAAACTCTTAAATTATGAAAATCCAAAAGTTTTTGAATAGTTCGAAACTTGCCCTCAAGTTTTGGAATTTGTAAAGTCTCATACACACTTTAATTCCAAACCCTAGAGTTTTAAAAGTTAAAATTCAACCCTTATATTATTAATAGTTAATAGTCATATATATATATATATATATATATATATATATATATATATATATATATATATATATATATATATATACATGAGAACAAAGTCAGTCTTTCCGTTAGTAGGCCTTATATACAAAGCCGGTCTATAAGGGGGGTATAAGGTTGCTGCCTATAAAATGGCAGTTTAATGGGTGCCCACTCTCACGTATCGCTTCCTTGACTTGTGGAGGGTCGTTAGCCGAATGGGTAGGACAAGGACTATAATTCTCCCTTCATTATAAGTATAATGATAAATATAAAGTAACTAAAGCTTTTATAAATTCGCAATCTTAGTTACTTTAGGAAAATGTGAATTTGGTGCTAACCCATGAAATTACACTTTTCACTTTGCTTAAGTCGGTAGTGGAGCGCGTGTGGTTAACCGGCACAATAGCCTGGATTTTGTAAGGTAGGCAAAGGGTATATTAATGTTTATCATCGAATTGGTGGAGCGTGTGCGGTTAACCGACACATTGATTAAGTGATAAATATTAAGGGTACCAAGTATATTTGCATGGCTATTCACACATTTTTTGTGATCCTCGGTATCCCAGTCACAAACTTGAGAGGGCACAATCAAGATTTAAATATGCCATTGAAAAGTTCAATGAATCTCAAAAAATCTATGAGTTTCAAATCCAATTAAAACCTAATTTCTATTTTGTTTTTCATGGTGTAAATTGGTGAATCGTCATTCACCTACCTTCAAATATTTTATAGCTTGGATTACGACATCCCTCTTCCAAGTTATAAAAGATTGTATTGGGTCATAGCCTTAATATTTCATATTGGATGTTCTATTAAGGACTTAAATCAACTAACTTGAATTTCTCCCATTGTAGATGTCTGGTTCAGACAATTATGATATTCTCAAATCTCTTGGAACAAGCTTTCCTAATGAAGATGATTTCCCACGATTAGTTCATGGAAATCATACTTCTCTTCCTCCACCTCCTCCATTTATTTTACCTGACCCACAAGCTCGAAGACTTGAAAAGTTCAAGTTCACTCAAGCCCTACTAGCAATGAAACATAAAGATGGAAGACTTGTGTGCACTCATGTCTTAGGAATGAAGTCACACATTGACAGGTTGAGAATGTTGCATGTCATTGTTCCAAGAAAGTTGAATATTGACTGGGTTATTCAGTCACTTCCTTAGTCATATAGTGAGTTTGTTAAAGACTACTATGTGACAGATCACGACATGACCCTAATAGATCTTTCTTATTTACTTGTTGCTACTGAATCAACAATGATTTGGCGCAATGGTCAAGAAAATATTGGTGGAAGGTCTATTTCTTTAACTTCCATGGACATTGACAATGGTAACATTGGAAGTCCAGAAAAGCTTTCTCTTCCCAATGGAAAGGGATCGACCTTGGTCAACCCGGTTGACCAAAAGGTAAAGGGAAAGGCTATGTATGTGATATCCCCTTGTACCATTCCCAAAGAGTCTATATGTTTTCATTTTCAAGAGAAGGGGCATTGGTTGCGAAGCTGCCCTAACTACCTGAAGGATCTGAGAGAAGGAAGAATCAAAAAGTTTGACTCTGCTTCAGGTAAGTCCACTAACTCTGCTAAATTCCTAATTGATGATTCTCGATTACATTTTGATGTTTGGCAGGATCAAGCAAAGGGAAGGAATCTTAAAGAAAGAGTATGTTGAATCTGATCGCAAAGATGGATTTCAATCGCATGGTTCGAAGATCGGATTATTGAGCTGCTACTTAGGAGTTATGATAGATTGCTAGGAAATATGTAATAGCATAGTTTTCATTTAAAGTTGCATTGTAAAGAAAAGTTTTTCCGCATTTTATAAATAAATAAAATTTTTGTTTTACTTTATTTTATATCTCCTTGCAATGGCATTTATGGAAAATTGATGTTTGTATGTTTCTAACAATATTGGAAATATGAATTTGATTCTTTTTATTGTGGTAGTGTCTAAATTTACCAAATAAGGAAAGATTCTCATCACCCAAGTTTTCAATTGGACCGAAACTTGGAATCCTGCAAGTTGTATAATGAATGAGAATTATCATCTTTGGAAATTAAGGCTAATTCCTTATTCACATGTATATGTGATTCAAGTGAAGGACTAAGTGATCAAGTACGCATTCTTGTGCACTGGTCAAAGTCCACCTCAAAAAATCGATGACTATTCGTCATGATTTACTAAAGTTTAGTAAATATGGTTATACTTACAGGCTTAAGTGTAATTCTGAAACATTGAAAAAGTTTCAATGAATGGCAGAACGAATAAGAAGTATAAAATTAGGCAGAAAGATACAAGTTTCTCAAATATGAAAAGATGAGAGAGTACTTTAGTATCATGTTTTTTGATCATCTTAATGATTATGAGACCATATCACTATTCATCCTCTAAGGACATCTTAGTGCATTCTAATGGATAAGAAGAGGAGTCTTGATTTGTTGAAGTGGCTAAATCAAGAAGATGAGTCAGACTTCGTTCCAAAACAAGTCTTAGAGTTATACTCCAAGATTGTAACTTGAGTGATACATCTTAGAGAAGGTTTATAACACTTGTCAAATGTAAGAGTAAAATGTGCTCTATTCTTGTACATTTGAAATTGGTAAGCTATGATGTCTTGGATAAAACAAAGACCAATTAAGGATAATTGTGTGAAGTGTTTGTCTTGATAAGAATCCGCACTATATCTTGAATATTTGTTTGTCAAGGCATGGTACTTGGCAAGAGAGTCTTATATGTCAAGAGGACAGTGGGAGTCTAATAGATCCTAAAAGAGTTTCAAGAACTAATCAAGAATAAAACATGTATTTCATCACTAGCACACGACTCAAGGCTTATAACCTATCGTGTTGACATATTCTTATTTATGTGCCCATTCCAGTTAAAATTGGCTATGCATATGAGTTCTACAAGTTCTCAGTTGTTTGCATAACTGCTTGGAAGCAATGGCAGGCCCTTGTGCTGCCAGTTGGCAAGAAATTAAGGTTGCACAAGTTTGGTCCTTATGAGTTTGGATTTGTCATTAACCTTGTCTTGTGATTATGGTTTAGACAAATTCACATGGATAGAAACACATACACCATAAAATCTAAGTGTCATAAGGTTTCTCTCTGATTCATGAAAATGATGGTGAGGAAACGCTTTCACTAAGTAGATTTTAAGTAGATAGCAATTCTGATATTTGCAGTTCTCAAAGTCGTTAGTGGAGTGTGTGTGGTTAACCGTCACACTAACATAGACTTGTGAGAAATGGAAAAGGTCTAAACAATTGAGACTATGATTACGACATCCTTTTTCATAGCTCTGAAATTGTTTAGACACACATGTGTGCTATCTAAGGAAAGGTGTATGATTTTGATAAAGTTTTATCAAAGCATCTCGTATCAAAATTCTGAACTTTGGTAAGAAAGTGAATAAAGTATTGATTTCTAGAAGTCCAGGTGATTGTTGAGTACATGTCAAAGCTAGTGGGAGCATAAGTATTATGCTGATAATCATCATGTTAGTGGGAGCATGATAATTATGATAAGTGTTGCAAGTTAGCAATATTAATTATAGAAAACATAAGTTTCAATTGGGAACTTTTGTTTTGCTATAATTAAGGGAGAGGAAATTATACTTCATTTCAATTCTAAAAAGATTAGATTGAGATTTTAATTATATTTAGTTAGGAATATATATATATATATATATATATATATATATATATATATATATATATATATATATATATATATATGAATTTTATGTTGGAATGACTCAACTTAAGGAAATTCTATAAATATTGCGTTCTCAAAATTCGATAATGATTACAACATCCCTCTTCATAGTCGAATTATGAAAACATAGCAAATAAAAATATTGTAGCAAAAGACTGGTTTAGAATCATGTCTTTATGTGAGACATCATGAATCGTGTCCCATATGCTTCGGGTATAGGATCGATTGCACGTGCTATAATATTTATCCTTTCTAAATTTTTCCAAATGTCTAGGGGCATTAATAGGGGAAAAGGTCTAGAATTGGATGTGACTAAAATGATTAATCAATTGTCGAGGACAATCTAAGGTTTTCCAAAGATTTGTTGCTCAAGGATAGTTGGAAGTATAGTGTTAATTTTGGAAGGACCATATTGACATATTATGAAAAGAGGCAACTCTTGTTCAGAAGTGATAGTAAAAATTGGTATATAGAGATGTCTCCATAGGTGGAAGTTATTCAATCTGTGTAAGATTAGAAAACTTAATGCAAGAAGGATATTCAAAGCAATGTACTTTGAATATGAGACTTCATTTCCATGGAGTTGATCTCCATTGGAATACTCTATAATGACTGCTGACAAATCTTTGTGACTTTGTGCATAATCATTACAAGAGGATCAATGCATATAAGTTTAAAATATAACAGATTTCGGTAAATAGCAGGAATTTGGAATTGTTAAATTTATGGTAAGGATATGGGATTGTGAAAGGAGAATCATTGGAATTATGTTCAATCGATCTTTTTCACAAAGTAAAGATCATGGACAAAATCAGTGTGCATACTTGGTGTATGGCATAACTATTGTTTGGACAAACATAGTGTGCATACTTGGTGTATGGCATGACTATTGTTTTGTCAAACCCCGAACCAGACGGCGGAAACGTCCGGGGGCTCATGTGACTATCAATTGAATTATCATCACAATGAATACACATGAAACATAACACATTCATCAACAACATTACATATAACAACCAGCATTGTTCACATCAAGTACATTGTTATAAGTTACATAGTTTCAAAGTATTAAAAGTACGATGAGTGATGTTACACAAAATAAATCCATACATTCTTGAAATCCTTCCTGCTTAATGATTACCTGAGAATACAAGTTATTTTAAAAACGGTGAACATATATAATGTTGGTGAGGTTATAAATATGGTTGAATAAAAGTCTTTGTATCTTTCGTAAAACCCCAGAAACTCCGATATTTCTGTACAATGTCTGAAAATGATGTGAAAATCAAGTAAAAATGCATGTGTGAATTTCATAGTTGTAAAATATATGAATGTAGTTTAGATTTCTTGTATTGTGAGTAAGTGATAATTGTATATGAATATTCTCCCCCAAAAAATCCGATATTTTCTGATTTATAACAATGTCGAGGTTCTTGTATTGTTAAATAATTCGTTTTGCATTGACAAAATCGAAGGGTTAATCTTCGAAATGTTAAATTTGATATGGAATCTCTATATGAGCCGTTATAACCATACATGATAATGACTAGGTTGTCCATGTTGATGTTTTTCCAAATGCTGGTATTGCTCAAGATTTTTTCGCCCTAGACTGGCCTAATCTAGTTGTAGCGAACAACTAATGCGTGGGGGGTCACCCAATATAGATCTATACACAAAATCTCACTTTCCCTCCAGGAAACTCTGATTATAACTACAGGCTACGATTGTATACTCAAATGTGTCAACCGACATGTCTCACTAGATTCTCAAGCTTTCCTGTTCGTTACGTTTTTCACCATGTTTAATGTTTACGTGTATGTTATAGTTTTTCAATTCCAAAGGTATGTATATAAGTATACAAAGTTCATGAATTATGTAAACATATAATTACGATCTACTAATCTTGTGAATCTTAGTCTAAGCCCAATTAGCATGTAAATGGACCACAAAGGTCCAATAACACGTAAGAAGGTAATTTAGGCCCAATAGGCATGTAAATGGACCACAAATGTAACAGCCCGGATCCCCAGGTATCTTTACTTTCATATTTTTTGGTATTCTGTGAGGGGACTTGGCGAGTTGGAGGTCGAACTCGCCGAGTCGGGTCGCGGTTTTGGACGGAGGTTCGCGTTCGGACTCGGCGAGTCCAAGGGATGGACTCGGCGAGTCCGCGCTGTTTAATGAAACCCTAATTTCCCGGTCCTAAGCCCTATTTAAAGGACCTTATGGCCTTCATTTGCGGCCACCTTGAGCCCTGAGTGCACCCAAGCGGCTGAGAGACTTTGTGAGTGAGATAGAGGCCATTTGTTCATCATTTTGTGTGATTTTTGCAAGAAGGAAGGAGAAGATCAAGCTTGAAGAGTTGGGGAGCTTGGATCTGCTTCTATTTCATCAAAAGAACCTTCTTGAGGTAACTTTCAGAGCTAAACTTCGTATTTTGGTTGATGTGTCAAATCTAGGGTTT
The DNA here is from genome assembly GCF_052625555.1 of Lactuca saligna. Taxonomy (NCBI): domain Eukaryota; kingdom Viridiplantae; phylum Streptophyta; class Magnoliopsida; order Asterales; family Asteraceae; genus Lactuca; species Lactuca saligna. The sequence goes on from NC_136422.1 coordinate 128,412,885, forward strand.
CTTCTTGCCTTATTTGGCTTGATTTGGAAGTATGAAAGGTCCCATGGAGGTATGGAACCTAGTTCTGGACCTTAGCAGGTCCAGAAGGCCCCAAATGACAAGCTTTATGCCTTTTCTTTCGAGTTGGAAGCTAGGGTTGCCATATTAGAGGTTATTTCTACAAAATGAGCCTTGTATGCGTTGCATGGCGACCAAGACTGAGACTTTACGTGGCAAATGAGCTTGGGAAGGCCAGATCTATGTGTGTATGGAACGGATCTGACCGCAAAAGCCAGTTTTAGCTGATGCATGGCATGGACTCGCCGAGTCTGAAGAACAGACTCGACGAGTCACTTGAAGATTGTCCTTGTGACCACCCAGTGTGTAGTCCTGCCGAGTTATGGGTGACTCAGTGAGTCACGGAGAGTTAGAAAGGTTTTGTCAGGTGGACCGAGTCGAGTTGGGACTCGCCGAGTCGTCCTTGCGACTCGGCGAGTTGAGTCGCGGTGTCCCCGTGATTCATGCCCAGGTGGAACTCGTCGAGTCAGGGAAGTACTCGATGAGTCAAAGGGAAAATCCTTGTGAGTTGGAGAAAATGCGTAGACTCGCCGAGTCACTATAGTGCACTCGCCGAGTCTGGTCAATTTGACCAAAGACTGTTGACTAAGTCGACCAGTGTTGACTTGATAAGAATGGTCAACCCTAGTGGTACAAGTAGTAATTATAGATTCATGATGTCATAGGAGGATTACAGCTCGGGGGTTCGAGCACGAGTGATTTCCAGGGTTCACGAATTAGCGAGACATACGAGGTGAGTCTTCTCACTATACTGTACCCGGAAGGGTTTGACTGTGTGACCGGAAGGTCGAATATGATATGAGATATATGCCTTATGTGTAATAAGTTATTCGTTATATGTGCCATGTATGATATGCTTGATATGGGCTGGAAGGAAATGTGTTATGGGCCGGAAGGCATGGTCATATGGACCGTAAGGTTGACATGGGTAGGACCATAAGGTTTACCCAATTGGGACGGAAGTCCCCTGAGACACATGGACCGGAAGGTCAGGGCTTGGAAAGGCGTATGTGCGTAGGTTGTATTTTGGGGAATTCACTAAGCATTTATGCTTACAGTTGTTGTGTTATGTGTTTCAGGTACTAGCGAGGACCGTGGGAAGGCACCGGCGTGATTGTACACACACTCGGGAAACCATTTTGTGATCTTTGTTATGTAATTGGTCGTGACTAATTGTTACATTGGAACCTAAATATTATTACTCGATGTTTGATGATTGTAAAAATGAAAAAAATTGGTTTTGAAATTTTATGATGTTACAACAAAGGCCCAACAAACATGTAACCCATAACTTAGGCCCAAATTAACATGTAAATGGGTCGCAAGGCCCAATAAACATGTCATGGAATTGTATTGAGCTCAATATACACTTGAATGGGCCCTTTAGGCCCATTGGCCATGTAATGTGAATATCAGGCTCACTAAAATAATTATCGACGTATTTCATCCATTAATTATTGTTCAGTTGTTTGTTTTAGCTCGAGGTTTACCAAATTGATGATAAAAAGTCATCTTTTTGTAAAAACGACGTTTTTGGCCAATAATCCTCAAATTTTCAATTAAGGCCCAAAGTTTTGTAAAAATAATACTTTAGTCCATAATTTATAAAAATTTGTAATTTATCCCAAATGTTTAAAAATTCACGGATTTAATCCAGAAATTTATATTTTAACATTTATGGCCCAGTTTTGTAGAAAATTACATTTTTAGCCTCTTGTTTGTAAAAATTGTCACTTTCGGTCCAATTTTGATTAAAGTTACATTCTTGGTCCAGTTTAGAAATAAATGTTATTTTCCCCCTAAATTTGGTATATTTACATTTATGACTCAAACTTTGGCTAAATAACATATTTAATCCTGAAACTTCATTTTTTTCAAAAATTTGGGCCTAAAACCATGAGGCCCAAATGTTTGGCCCATTAAGCTCAAATTTACATTTTTGGCCCTTTTGAAAATATGTTTATCATAAAAATCCATTTTTTATACAAGTACGAACTGTTTAGTACCTATAAAAACATAAATGTCACCTTTTTGCCCTTATCTTTTGTTTTCTTGACAATTTTGACCCTTAACAAGGTTTTTGTTGTAAACCTTTATATCTTAAACATATGATCACTTTTGACTTAATAATATTATGTATAAAGTGTTTTAGTTCATGGATCTTTGGTCAATGTTACTAAAAATATTGAGATTGTTAAGATCTAGCACATTTTCACAAAATAAACTAAGAAAACATACACGACATGCATATAACACATAGATCTACACATTTTACTTGCATTCTCCCCCCAAAATCATATGAAAACAAAAAACAAGGGGGTATGAACTCACCTTTTCTTGATGTTTCAGTTTTTGAAGAAGAGATGAAGAGGTTTTTGGTCCTAGCAACACCTTGAAGTAGTTTTCGAGTATATGAAGTTTCTAAGGTGTTAGATCACGAAGTGAAGCTTCATAAGAAACGTGTTCTTAGCTTAAGGATGAAAATCAAAGACTTAATTATAATAACAACTTACCAAAGATTTATGATCTACATGAGAACCTCTTGAAGACACACACCAATCTCAAAATTTTTGTGGAAAAAGTGGGATGTTCTTGAGAATGTTAGAAGGAGTGATTTGAAGATTTGTGTGTGTACTTATCTTCGGCCGAGAGGGAGAAATAGGGGAGGGAAAAGGAGTGGCTTGCCTAGATACTTGGTGAGTATTATCCTTCCTAGGAATATGGTGGTTAGTGCATGGATACCCCACATGAATTATTGAGGTGTGAAAAGCTCAAGTGTTCTTCCTTTTTTTATAAGTATAAGTCGATAATTGGATTAGGAAGGAGGAAGTGAATTAATTTGGGCCTAACCTTGGTATTTGCTCGAACTCATGAGGCCCCTAGAGATTTTTTTGGTCGAATGGGCTTATTAAATGGTTCACGGCCCATTTTGGAAGAAGAAAGGGTGTTTATAGTCCATTAGGGTTAACTGGATTTGTTATGGCCCAATAAGGCCCATTAAGGTTAGAATGAATCATTCTAGGCCTAAATGGTCCATAATGTTATAGATTTATGAATTGGGTCCAATTAGAATCCAAATAGGGTTTCCAAGCCCAATATAGTTGAATTGGATGCTTATTGGTCCATCAGGCCCAATAAGGAAGGCTAGTCCAATATGGACTTAAACCAAAAATCTTAGGGTTTTCAGACTCTTTTTTGAACATGAAAGGTGGATTTAAATGAGCAATGGGTGATATTTACTTAGAATATATGTTTTATAATAGTTGAATGGTTACACGAGAATAGAATTTCCTAGCTAGAATGCTAGTTGTGACATGTTTGGATAAACATAGTGTGCATGCTTAGAGCATGGCATGACTATGGTTTTGATTCAAGTATAAAGTTGACTATCTGAAGCATTATACAATGAATAATGTGTAATCAATATGGGGATAAATAAAAGGTGTTCTATTTATATTCATAAGTTCTAAGACCATATTGGATTCGATTATTCTTGTTTTTCACTTTACATGTTTTGACTTCCAGAATAACTAGGTCATTCTTCCCGAATGACTAAGTTATTCAAACCACACACAATCGATAATACGTTGGAAGTAGGTATTAAGGCAAGGCTGTCATGAAGTTGGATTGTAGATGTCTAAGGTGTTGGACATAGCGAGAGTTGCTACAACATTCATGAGTGCTCATAAATTCTGAGTATTAGATTAAACTCACGCTCATTTGAATCACTTCATGGATTTTATCACGTGTGATCATGATACGATAATATCTTATATTTTTCAAACCTAGAGATATGAGTTGTTGACTATGAGTTGGTTATACATTGATTGCACGAAAACGTATTGGTAACTCGATGTTATAAAACGTGCCTTTGTGTATGATTCAACAAGTAGCAGAACAAGCATATGAGTTGAAGTTAATCCATTCATTTTACCCTTGGAAGGGTAAAAGAGATATCTGTGGGCCCCTTAATGATTTAGCGATGACACCCCTAAGTGCTTGGACAATCCTGGACTGATTTGATTTGCTTAATTAGTTAGTCGTCATAAATCGGAAATCAGGAAACAACAAATGGATAGAGAGAATGATTATAATCCATGTCTTAGTCTATATAATATCTAGAATGGAGGAATATATGATCCCTTATCTAATGGACAAGTCATTGACTAGGTCAATGTTCGACAACGACTTTAGGAGCTACGATTGCTACTCAGGTTTTGGAGTCATACGCAATAATAGTTTTAGACTTATCCAAGTGGGAGACTGTTGGATTAGATGTTTAAGCCCATAACTTTTATTGGTATGTATTCGACCCGAGAGTAGCATGGTCCATTTGGGTTGCACTTCACCGAAACAATTTATATGGATAGTATTTTGAGAATAGTATGTTTATGATTTATATTAATATATTATAATTTCTAATATATTAATATGGAATCATATTATTTAATTGGTATTGATCTAGAAGTAATTTGGAATTAATTTAGTGATCAAAAGGTAACTAATTAAAGATGGACTCTTATATTTATATAGAATGGGTCAATGATTATTTAGAATGGGCTAGGCTTGCATGGAAAGTCCATAGATAGTCCATGGAGCTTTAACCCATGGATCTTACGGAAATGAAAGGTCATGGGTATTAGGGTTTACATGAATGTAACCCTAATCCTCCACACTATATAAAGGGGTCCTTAGCTCATGAAATGGAACTAATGTGTGAGAAAACAAGAGTGGGTCATTTCTATTGTGCTTACTATTCTCTCAAGTTTCCAAGGTGTTTTTGGTGATTTGTGATTCCACTTTCCGCTTCCACACTATTGGGGCTAAGCTCTTATAGTTCATGACTTCAAGCTTTATCAAAAGGTATGTTATCTAACTAAGCTTTTGTAGTATAGTTCCTTTATATTATGCTAGTTGAGATAAAACCTTGGAGTATTGAATATTTGCATGAATAATAGAGAAAACATAGATCCAAGGTTTATAGGGTTGCATGTACACCATAAGAGTGTTATAATGCTCAAATCCCATTAGAAATACTCTCCGCCTCTATCCGAGCGAAGAATTTTGATGTGACTTTCAAGTTGATTTTTGAATTCAACCTTATATAGTTTAAATGCTTCAAAAGCTTCATCTTTTGATCTTAGCAAATAAACATTTAGATACCGACTGGTGTCATCACAGAATGTGATGAAATACATTTTTCCACCTTGAGTAAGTATTCCATTTAATTCACATATATCAAATTGAATCAACTCAAGTAATGATGTATTGCTTTTAACTTATGGAAATGGTTTCTTTGTAAACTTTGATTTCACACAATTTTCACATTTTTCAAAATCTTTTGTGTCATATTTTAACATTCCTTTAGTTTGCATTTGTTCAATGTTTTTTACATTAGTATGTGCCAAACGTTTATGCCATAAAGAAATTGAACAACCAAAATAACAAGAAAAGTTTGTTTCATTCACATTAGCAATATTCCTTAAGTTACATCATTCATACAAACACAAGGCATGCTTTCAACATTATAACCACCACTTTCAACGCTTGACCTACTCGCACTACCCTAATCATTAAAGGAGAGATGATACATTCCTGAATAATTGTTCGCTCTTCCAAACATACCTTCTTCCCTTACACCCCACTCCCGAGTTGAAGTAAATAAAAGAAGAGAAGAGAAAAGAATGTAAGGAGAGAAAAGAAAGGAAAAAAAATTTGTCTTTTGTGCTCCCGAGTTGAAGAGAAATGGAAGGGAAGTTAAACATTTTATTCTTTCTTTTCAAATCCTCCCAAATCGTAAGGAAAGATAGGAGGGAATATGATCCTTCCATTTCCTTCCTTTAATGAAACTCGGGAGCATCAATCTCTCTTACTTTCCTCTCATTTCCGCCCATTTCCTTTCTTTTCTCTCCTTAAGTTGAACTCAGGGGCGGGGTGTTAGTGATCACAATTTTTTTCCTTTCTCAAGCTCCATCTTGAACCCACCTTTGTCAAACTTATCAGCAGAAACCAACCCCTTCGAGATAGTAGGGACATGAAGAACATCTCGAAGGGTAACCTATTAACCACATGTGAAATTCAAGCGAACATTGCTTCTCCCTTGAAATTCAAATCTGTGACCATCTTTACATACCACTATTGTCCCTGGTGGTGCTGGACGGTAAGTGTTAAAGCTCTCTTGTTGCCCACAAACATGCACAATGGATCTAGTTTCTACGAACCATCCTCAAGCATAGATTGTTTGAGTAAGGGAAGAGATCTTGAAAATCTCTCCAAGGTTCACATTTCCCACCATATCAGTAACTTGCTCGACTACATGTGGTACCGATCCTGATTTTTGATCTTTGAATTCTTTTGCATAGTGCCTAATCTCTCCGTGGGTGTGGCAAGGTCCGGTCCTCTTCAGTTTTAAGCTAGGGTTTTGATTAGCCGGTTTCTTGAATCTTTGTTTCTTGGGTCCCAAGATCCTTTTGTTCTGTCCCCTAGACTTAGCCTTATGACCAGTACCCCTAGCTGATACATGGATCACACTCAATTTGACTTTAACATACTTGTCCCTGATGAGAGTTTCCTCCTCAATGCGAAGGTGTTTCATAAAATCATCCGAGGAGTAGTCCTCAGATTTGTGCATCATTCTCTTACAGAAGTCTTTCCATTAGGGTGGCGGTTTTGTGTTGATCGCACCAACCTGAAATAGTTTTGGTATCGAGATGAAGAGCACATTCATCCATTTGAAACTCTATGTACTTAGACACAATGTAATTGTTGGTAACTTTTTTATGTGCCTTGTACTTAAGTTCCAAGGTACTCAATAGCTCTCTCCTATCTTTGACCGAAGCATAGAGATCATAGAGCCCATCAGACAGCGAGTTCTTGATGTAACCCACACACAGTTCCTCGAACTCTCTATGCAGAGCCCTTTTCTTTTCCAAATTAGAGATGGCCATTGGGTCCACAGTTTACCCGCTTAGAGAATTGGATCAATATTGAATAGGGCCAATTTTGGGTCCAAAACATAAGCGAGCTTTAGCACATGAAGCATGAACTTGACCTTTTCGG